>NW_026694757.1:600000-898663 GCF_021218885.2 Marmota monax
GAGTGGCTCAGTGGTAGAGCACCGTGGGTTCAACCCCCAGTACCAAAAAAAGAAACCCCAGAACGTGGCTCCCCCTCTCCAGAGGCCCACGTTCTCCCTTGAGTGGTATTCCTTGATTTCCTACATGTCACTCTGTGCCTCTATTGACACAGGATGAAATTTGTTTCCAACACCTATGTCAAGGACCCTGCTTGTCCTGAGTCCTTGGGAACGCCCCAGAACCCTCTTCCAGAGACGTCTCTTCTCCCCTGACACTACTATGGGTTGGCTACAGATATAGGTGTTTAGCAAAAATCGATGGAAGCATTCTGTGAGTAACAGCTGGTTACGTGGACTTTGCAATAAGAAATCTTGTGTGTCTTATGATCATTTGTAAATCTGTGCCATACATCTTTATTTCTTTTTTTTTTCTTTCTTTCTTTTTTTGATTGAACTGAGGGGCACTCAGCCACTGAGCCACATTCCCAGCCCTATTTTGTATTTCATTTAGAGACAGGGTCTCACCAAGTCGCTTAGTGCCTCACTGTTGCTGAGGTTGGCTTCAAACTTGTGATCCTCCTGCCTCAGCCTCCCAAGCCTTTGGGATTACAGGCGAGGGCCACCGTGCCCAGCTGTGCCACACATCTTATATCAGTAGAATGTATAATGACAGACATTTGTTTTCAGACAGCTGTTTGTCAGACATTTACCAGCATGTCATTGCCCAAGAGCCACATTAGTGTGCCAACTTCACCCTGGGTCAAGAGGACACAGCCCTTGGCTTGGACTGAAAGCACAAGATCTGTCACTGCATTTGGGTTGTAGACACAGGATAAAAGGTGAAGAGACCCGAGGCCACAGCTGGGAGGCAGGGAGACCAGCAAGAGGCCTGGGAAGATGCCCAGTGCAGCTTGTGTACAGGGTGATGGGAGACAGGAGGGCACTGGAGCGAGCGGAGGGCAGGACGCTGCTCAGAAGCCACGAGGCAAGTCGGCTGCCCAGGCTCACTGCCCGGGTGCGTGGCCTGCGGTGTAAAGGCCAGGAGCTCCCTCGCTCAGGTGAGTGTGGGGCCAGTCTCCTTGTGCCAGGCTGATCAGATTCGTGCCGTGAGTCCCGGGGGGGGGGACCTCGAGTCGACCTTATTTTGCAGGAACCCTCCCAGCCTCCACTCTGGGCATGGACACCAGCTGTCCAGTCATCTGCCTTGGGCATCCTCAAAGTCACACTTTCACACCCATCTTTCCCAGGCAAACCGAAGCCACTTTGAAGGCCACAGGTCAGAGGGCCATGCACTAGAGCAGGCGGCCAAGGCTAGAGATAAACGCGCGCCTTCCTTCCAGACCCCAGCCTGACCGGGGAGACCCTCCAGACTTCCAGAGGACTCGGAGCTGGCCAGGGCCCCAGCAATGCTCAGCAGTCTCTCCCGGCAGCTTCTCACAGGCTATAGGGCCCGTGCCCTCTGCCTTCCCGCAGCGGGGGGCCAGCAGCCCATGTCCACATTGTCTAAAGCCCAGCTTGGGGCCAATGCCATGGCCTTTCATCCTTATTGGCAAAGAATCCTCACCATCGGGCCCTCGGAGGTGCAGGAGGTGGAGGGCTGATCTGCAGGGAACAAACGTGCTGTACAAGGTTAAGTGTGTTTGCCCAGGAAATGTGGATGGCGCTCTTATCGTGTATGACCTTTACGATATGGGGGACACTGTTGGTGACAGAAATGCTGTGTTTGAAATGGTTTTCACACCAGGGTACCCAGTCATTAATCATGATGCATGCAGGTGCCTGTGAGCGCTGCCTGTGGACTCCTGGAGCCCCTCCTTAGATCCCAGCCGGCTGCTGGCTGCGGGTCTGGGCTGTGCAGCGATGGGCAGGCCGACAGCTCCCCACAGGACCCGGGGACCAGCCTGCCTTCTCAGCATCCTTGACAGGGGTGTCAGTGGGTTCCTTGTTCTAAGGTGCCTCTGTGTCCCCAGAGCTGATAAATAACTCGTAGGCAGTGCCTCTGCTGAGTCTGCATAATTTACTGTCCACCAACCACCTCTGGGATGTGGGAGCGACACCGCCCTCTCCTCCAGCCCCCGAGGCTGCCCTGGGTATTGTCTGGTGGGGGCTGGCTGGAGCTGCCCATTCCGCCTCCTGCTGCAAGCCCAATTAGAGGAATGGCAAGCGACAGAATTCAGGATAGGTGCTCTACCGGGGCATTTTCCAATGTCACCCAGCCAACACCTACACTGTCCCAATTAGGAGCCACCAGCCACACACAGCTCCAGAGCCCTTGAAATGAGGCTCATCAAATTGATACATTGCATGTGCAAAATACCTGCCAGGTTTTAAAAGCTTGGCACGAAAAATACAAAATATCTCAATAATTTTTATATTGATCGCATGTTGAAATGATATTTTGGATATATTGGGTTAAAACAAATGAACCTTTGTTTCTATATTTTTTTTCCCCATTTGGCCACTAGAATCTTCCTATTGCAGCTGAGGCTTGCATCCTACTCCCATGAGAGTGCAGCTAGACGCCAGACACACACCTTGCCTCCTCGAAGACATGGCCTAGGGGCAGGGGACAAAGGGGAAGCCTGGTCTGTGCCCTGGGGACGGGTGCCCAACCTCTGGGGGCTGGGGGCAGTGTTCACCCGAGCACCTGTGCAGCCAGCGTCTCCGGACCATTCACATTTCCCAAGCCTGTCACCAGGACAAGGAGAGGCTGTGACACACACATACGCCATTATATCGATAGATTCTTAGTCCCTGAGTCCCTCTGTGCAAAGTTGGGGGCCTCTACAGGGAGCAGGTGGTGGGCATTCACCCCTTCACAATCTGCAGGGTCCACCTTCGAGGGGAGACTCACCCCTCCCTCCCTTGCACACCTGGGAAGTGCTGTCCCTGCCCTGGGCCTGTGGGAGCAGTTCTTTATCAGAGCCATCTCACAAAAGGGGAGGGAGGGCAGGAGAGTGCATGTGCACAGGGAGGCCAGAGGGAGGCCAGAGGGAGGCTGCTGCAGGTGGACGTGCCTGGCAGGCCACTCTGAGCATCCATCCCTGCACAGTGCTGTGCTAGGTGCTGAGGGTCCCCGGGAGTAGGACTCCGTCCCCTCCAGGCACCCATACGGACCACTCCAAATACATTGCAAAGGGCCAGCAGAAGCTCTGGCCTGGCTGAGAGCAGTTAGCCTGGCCAGAGCCTCCGCTGTTGTAAAGGACATATTCATGGCACAGGCGGACAGAGGTGGGAAGGACGCCCCAGAAAGGAAGCTCGGAGAATGTGGAGGAGTCACTGTTGGAGGGTCATGGCCAGGATGGTAGACTGTAAAGAGGAAACCATGGCCGGCCGGGATGGACATCGACCAACGAGGAGACGCTTCCCTGGGCAGAGCAGCCTCCCTGCACTCACCGGCTCCCTGCTGACCGCACGCTGGTCCTCGGGACAGCCCAGGGCAAAGGGCCGACTCGGGGCTGGCTGAGACAGCAGGTCAAACCCAGCTAACTGGCTAAATGGAGACGTGATTGCCGTGATGAGGAAAGAGAAGCACCTCATTAATTTCATGTGAGAGGTGGGGAAACAAGATGGCCCTTCCCCGAAACTCATTGTTTGCTGGCCCCAAGACTTCCTGCGCCTGCCACGTCTGGTTGGGTCTAATTTAAGTATGTAAATTTAACGGCTCAGTAAGTAAAATTGCCTTTATTGTTTGGAATGGTTTGTGCAATAATTTATGGGCTCGGCTGGTTCTTTTGATGGGTCCCTATGATGGAGTAGGTGTCGGCCGGGAAGCGGGTATTTATATAAAGAACTCGGGGAAAGTGTGGAGAAGAATTCAGCCCAGAACATCACATTCCCGGCCAGCAAGAGCAGACAGGTTGACGCCAAGTCGCCAGGACACCGTCCTGACTCAGGGGAGGCCAGTTGCAGACACCAGGAGCTCTGCAGTCTCTGACACTCTGGAAGGCCGGGAGCCCAGGTCCTTCCCCACGGTTTTAAAGTGCATTACAATGGAACCTGGAGGCAGAAATTGGGAAGAATGAGGGAAAATATCTGGGCATTTTCCACCCACCTGCCCTGGCAGCCCGGGCACCACTCCTCCTACCTACTTTCTGACCCAGCCCTGCATCTTCACTCCCCGCAGGACCAACCCCTCCAACGCACGCCCACGCCTTTGCCAGTTGGTGGCAGCTAGTGACAGACACACTCTTATCCATGGAGGATGAGGGGAAATGACCAACAAATGGGCTGGACCCAGGGTGGGTCCTGGTCAAGTCTGAGCAGGGACCAGGGCTGGACGGAGCTTGGCTGGAGGGCCAGGACGAGGGTCCACTTGGGACCTCTGCTTTATTCATCTCACTATAGATGATGCAAAGCTCCGGGAGGCGGGTGCTCAATGCTCTCCCACCCTCCACGGGTTTAGGAAGTGGGTGGGCAGAGTAAGTAGCCGAGGAAATTGATCCTTGGGCTTCCCCTTGTGTAAGGGATGCACAACTCTGAGCACAAGCCCCTGGTAGTGGAAGAGGGCGAGCTCAGATACTGCAGACCCTCTATGCCACTGATCAACTCTCGTCCATTCAGACCCCTCTTTCCTTTGCCTACCACCCCGTCCTCTTTGAGCCTTTCCCCCTGAAAATGCCCATACTAGAAATTGGGTAAAAAGAGAACAATTGCTCTTCTTTTATTTATGTATTTAGTTAGTTATTTTGGTACTGGGAACAGAACCCAGGGGTGCTTTACCATTGAGCTACATCCCTTTTTTTTCTCTTCTTTTCTAATTTTGAGACAGGGTCTCACTAAGTTGCAGAGGCTGGCCTTGAATTTGGGATCCTCCTGCCTCAGGCTCCTGAGTCCCTGGGTTTATAGATGTGGCCACCACACCTGGCCCACTGTTCTTCTTTGCTCTCCTTTGATGACCTCACTTCTGTCTTGGACCCAGGTGAACTGAGCCCCCATGAGTGGAATCCGCTGAGAAGCACCAGGTCTGGAAGCCCCATTGAAACCATCCGACTTTAAAAGGCAGGGCTCTCAATTCAGATCCCAAGGACACTGTGATTGACACCCCACAGGTGGGTCCCATCCCTTGGGGAAAGGAGGAGAGGGTAGTGGGCACCCCTGCCAGCCCTCAGCATCCTGGGAGGGGCCACTGAGGACAGCACTGTCCTACTCTGTCCAGGTTTCATCCCACCCTGTCCTCACCCCTCCACCACGTCCTCCAGTGATGGTCCCTTCCAGGGTGTCTCTAAATAGGCAGAGTGCCCCTCAGGGTCCACAGTGGAGCAGGCATTTTGTGGACGACCTACAGCCAATGTTTTCTTCCAGACCAGCACGACTGCAGCTAGACTCCACAGCCCCCCGCTCCACCTAAATGAGGGGACTCCAAGGGGAGGCCTGCTTGTCTGCAACTGAGCCTTGGAAAATACATTTCCACTAGCGATGCTCAGTAAGTAGATGGCAAAGGCCATGCAGCTCCGGACAGGGGCTCCCAGCCCCGAGCCCCAAACCCACCATCACCCTGTTAAAAAGCCTCCAGCCCAGTGATCCTCCAGGGAGCCTGTGGGATCCCTGGGTGGAGGGAGCTGCAGACACTCCCCTCACCCTGCCCCCGTGGGGAGGGGCCATGGAGTGGACATCCTCAACAGAACCACGGCAAAGGCGGGTGTGTGAGTCAGCTCTCGGGGACTGTGACCAAATAGCCGAGATCATCAACTTAAAAGGAGAAAAGGTGGGCCTGGGACACAGCTCGGCTGGTAGAGGGCTTGCCTCACATGCACAAGGCTCTGGGTTCAATCCCCAGCACCACACACACACACCAAAAAAAAAAAAAAGAGGAGGAAAGCCTATTTTGGCTCGTGGTTTCAGATGCCTTGGTTCACAGTCCCCTGTCTCCATTGCTTCTTGCTGGTGAGGGAGCAAGTAAATCATGGCGGTGAGTGGCTCACCTCATGGTGGCCAGGCAGCAGAAAGAGAAAGAGAGAGGAAGGAGCAGGGGCAAGATATCCCCTCCCAGGGCACCCCCACGACGCACACCCTCCAGCCTGGCCCCCATCCCTATAGGTTCCAGTGAGTCCATCAATGCATTAACTCACTGGTGAGATCAGGGCCTCGAGATCCAATCACCCACCAATGCCCACAGCTGACCACTGCTGCACTGAGGACCAAGCCTTCAACGCTGAGCCTCTGGGGACAGGCCAGACCCAAAGCACAACATCAGGTAAGGGCCAAGGGGCTGACCTTGAAAGTCCTGTGCTCGTACAAAGGTTCAAAGAAGCGAGAAGCCCAGCCAGCAAGTGCTGGGCAGGAAGTGGAGAAGCTAGAATCACGCGCACGCTGGGGGGCTGTGAATGGCACGGCCCACCACACTGGAAAAAAGAAAATCGTTTGGTGGTCCCTCAATGGATAGCAAGCAATCAGTGAATGACCCAACAGCCCCACTCCAGGAAACACGCCCCTCCTCCAAAAATGAAACAGGCATTCAAACGAAAACTTAGAAACGGATGTGGGTAGCAACTTTATCGACAACAGCAACCCGATGCCCATCGACAGATGACTGATAGATGAACTGTAGTGAGTGTAGGTGAAATATGATTGATCCATAAAAAGTAAGTATGACACATGCCACAGTGCAGAGGAACCTGGGACACTATGCTAAGCGAAAGAAGACGGATGCTCAAGGGGGCGGATCCTACGATTCTGTTCAAATAAAATGTCCAGAATAGGCAAATTCAAAGACAGAGAGCAGATCAGTGTAGCCTGGGGCTTGTGGGCCCAGGGAGGGCTCAGGTGCAACTGTACAGGTTTCCTCTGGGGGCCATGAAAGTGTTTGGGAACTAGATGGGGTGGGAGTTGCAGGATATCGTGAATGCACTAAAAGCCACTGAAGTACTACTTCAAATGGTTAGATTTTATGTGATGTGTATTTTTTCACAATACAGAACATAGCCCATGCCCCTGCCTCAGCAGAACCGAGAAGCAATATTGAGATTATAAACATTTACTGCTCAGGCTTCAAAAGGGGCAGTTAAGACACAGGCCAGCAGCCGGGACACTTTTTTCTGGCCGGAAAGGAGCCTGGGGGGAAAACCAAACTAATCATAATAAAACAATAAGACCTAACAGCTGTGGGAATGAAATCATCTCGGGCTCACATGTGGATAACTGAGAGTTAACTCTTAATAAAATAATAAAGCGCAGGAGCAGTGGGAACACAGATCGCCTCCCCCACCGACTGCCAGAGACCATATTCACAGAATAATGACTCCTTTATTTCCCTCGCTTTATTGTACAAGATGTAATCGTAACCAGGCTGTCACCCAACTTCCAGGGAAGGCGATTGTCAATCAAGATGAAAAATGTCGTCATTTCAGCGTGTCCCAGCCTGACAGGAAGTCCATCAGTCTCTAAGTGACCATGGGAGCAGCCATTTTCCACGGTCACCCACCAGGCGGCCTTCCCTGGGATATTCCAGGACCGTGTGGGCCACAGGGTCACTCTCAGCGGCCAGAGCCCCTGGTTACCCTCCACAGCTGCAGAGCTCCTGGCCACATGATGCCCATGCCGTGGGGTCCTGGCAAGTCCCCTTGGCCCAGGGGAAAAGACGGGGGAACAGACACCGGGGACTGGCTTGGGGTTTTCCTGCCTGCTGCCTCCTGACCCTCAACCCTTCATACTGACAACAGGGTTGGGGGTCCCTCATGTCTGGCTCACTACTGCATTGAGGTGCCTTTGCCATCTATCTGGGCTTTTGTTGGTTCCTTTGTAAGGATGCTTGGGTGAAAATGGGTATGGAGGCCGCCCTGGAAACCCAGGATCAAGAAGATGCCCTGGAACCGGGACCAGCCCAAACTCCAGGAAGCTCTTCACTCCTTTAGCGAGAGGCCAGGGGCACTGCAGGCCTCCTCGCCTCCAAGGAAGGCTGCTTTGGGGGGCCCCTTGGCCCCACACACACCACTTCCAAACCAGGAAGCCAACATCACATTTTCAGACCCTTCAAAGCCAAGAGTCAGAAACGCGTGGAATCATAAGGACCCTGGAGGCAGGACGCCCACGCCCGCCTGGTGTGTCTGATGGCTGACTTGGCAGAGGCCCCTCCAGCATCTCACTCAGGAGCGCCCAGCGCGGTGTCTGCCTCCTGCTTCCCTGTGGAGCAGACAGAAGGCGGCTCCCACTCCCCCTCCCTTGAAGCCCTGCACACGCACGCGCACCCGTCTGCAGTTTTTTATTTTAAATAAACTCCACCTGACTCCAACCCCACGCACCCAGGGGTCTCAGCCGACTCGACAGCAGCCCATCTTCCCCCCACTTGCGAGGGTCCATGGGGCCAGAGGGGCTGGAGCTTCTCTAGGAAGATTGGGAGGGGGGTGCTTCAGGAATTCCTAAGGACAGCAGAGGAGACTGCAGGGAGCCCGAGCCCCATTCCCACACACTCACATTCTTGCACACTCACACGCATGCACACTCATGCATGGCCTCACGCTCGCTGAGTCCAGGTGCCTGAGCTCCCCCCGTCAGCCTCCTCCTTTTGTTTCCTCTCCCCCTGTCCCTCTGAGAGGGGCCGCTTTGATTCACCTGCTCCCCGCCCCCATTTTAAAGGGCAATTCTCCTTTTCTGCTGGGGCACTGAGCAATTGATGGAAAGCAGGGGAGGGGAGGGATCACTATGGAGTGTGGCGGGGGCAGGCAGGTTCCAGAGTCTTTAGGCAGCTAGGATTCACTCTCCCCGCCCCCCCAGAACCTCGGGCTCTGCTGCCCAGACCCTGAAGCATAAAACCCTTAGCTGGGCTTCTAGAATGCATTCCTTAGGCCCCATGCTGCCCAAATTACCTCTAAAACAACATAATCCTCAGCTAGTGGGGAGGGCTGCCGGCCGCCACTCTGCTAATTCGGCTTGGCATCCCCTCCCCTCCCCAACCCACTGCCCCTGCTCAGGGGCAGCCCCTCTCATTCAAGGAGCCAGTCTCCGTGGGGCAAGGACACCAGCCCAGGGAGGGCAGGAGCACTCCGAGCCCCCAGCCCGCCCTCCTCCCCTCCCCACCCTCTTCCTGCCTCCAGATCTGCTCTAACTGACATTTTCCATCTGACAGATTCCGTTTTCCCTGCCTCCGGTTGCCAGGGCAACAAGCCGAGAGGACCGCAGCCAGGGAGCTGTTAGCTGCCTTTTTAAGGCGCCCTGGATGTAAACAGCACTTTCTGTAATGGGAGCCCAGCACAGAGGTTTGAAAAAGCAAGACAATGCAGAAGAGGAGGGTGGAGGGGAAGAGTTGGGGAAGAGCCCGCCAGGTAATGGACAGGGAGGCACAAGGAAAGGCCCCAGGGAGCCTCGCACTGCTGGACCAAACCCCTCGCCTTCCTGACAGCTCTGACTTTCTCCCCAAGGTGCAAAACCAGCAGCCGCCTGGCCCCAAGCCCCACAGGCCTCCGTGTGTCTCTTGTGAGGCCAGAGATCTCTGCAGCCAGGCCTCAGCCAGGTGGCCCCACTGAGGCGCAGGGGTGCTGGGGGGACTGAAATCGCCTCGGGGGCAAAACTCTCCAGGAGGGGTGGGGCCACACGGGCCAGCCTTGGGCAAAGTTAAGGAGCTCTTATTTCTTGGGGACACTTGCCTCCCAGGCAGAGGGGAGCAGAGAAGCTGGAGTTGAACACAGCTGGGGCTTGAGGCAGACAGGGCAGGGTGACCCCTGCTCTCAGGAAACCTGGTGGCGTTGAGTGGACAGAGCTACTGGCCCCTCGTCCATGGACCTTCCTGAAACTGTTCCTCACACAGGCGGTGCCGACACGTGTGTGTGTGTGTGCACCAAGAAGTGTGTGCAGGAAGGAGGGCGCCTAAGCACATAGGTAGGGGGCAGCCAGTGAGGGGTGGCTTGATTCTCCACTGCCTGCACGTCCCTCTCCACCAGGCCTGGCTCATGTCACACCCAAAGCCTCCATCTACCAGGCTCCTGATCCTGCAGACGTCACTCCTCAGCCCGGGGGATGCACCCTGCACCCTCACATCTGCACTGGGATGAGTAGCGGTTGCCGTGGATACTGGGTTCTTAGCCACTTGTTTGCCCAGCTTTGAACATCTGCATCATTAACTGTGTCCCTGTCCTATTTCAGGGACTGGTGACGCCCCCACTTCTCCCCTGAGTTTCAGGCCTGCAGCCTCCCTCAGTACCTTCACCCTCGGATGCCCCCTGGTCCATGCCGCTCAGTAGACTCAGAACTGGACTGTCCTCTCCCCAGACTGGCTCCACCCCACAGCCCTGAATCCAAGCCCCTCCCTCGGCCTGGCACAGGGGTCTGTCCATTTGCACTTTGGATTCTATCTCCTGCAGCTCTGACCCCTCCTCCCAACCCCTTCCCTGACCAGCCAGGCTTCCTGGGTTAATGCAGTTCCCTCCTCGTCAGTCCCCGTCCCCAGGTGTGTCCCCATCTGCTGGGCTGCTGTCCTCAGAGGGAACTTTTCTGCCACAGAACTGTCCCTGCCCTGTGCCCTCCATGAGCCTGGCCGCCCTCACCACCATCTGTACTCTGCTCCCACCATGCAGCCCTGAAGCACCTTGACCTCACACTCACCTCAGCCTGGAAGGTTCTGCCTCATCCCTGCTGGGCCGAGCACAGCCCCCCCCCCCGCCCCCGCCCAGTGCACCCTCGCCTGGCTGAGCTGCTCTGCATTTCACATTCTACCCTCCCGTCGTCTCCCATCCCACCTTGGGTTTGGGTACAGTCTCATTGCCCCCACAGTCCAAGGACTCCTTGACCACTGGGACTTTGCCTTGAACCCTCAGCACCTGGCACGGTCCTTTGAATATAGTGGGTGCTCAGGAAATGTTTCCCTGTCCTGGTGGTGGGCCCTCCTGGGAGCACACAGCACGGCCGCCCTGATCCACACCTGCCCAGCAGGTACAGCCACAGGCAGGAAAACCCCTGCATGAGGAGCAAACCGCTTGGCTAAGAGGAAGACCCCATTACAAATGGTTTCCCTTAAAGCTGCTTAAAGGATCTTAAAGGATTAAAAATAAGTTCAACTCTGGTTAACAATAACAAGTAGAGGGAAGAAACGAGATGCTGTCCCTGACCCCACCGCGGACAGCCTCTCCCACACTTTTTACAAAGCAGCACCGCGCAGGACGCACCTTTAAATGGCTCGTTCACGGCACCAGGCAGTGCTTGCTGAGAGTGGGCATTTGAGGGAATGAATGGGATTGTTGGGGCCATGCCACAGAGGAGGGGGCCGAGCAGCAGAGACTGTGACACCCAGAGGGGGAGGCTTGGGCATGGGGCAGCCACGATGCTGGCAGAGGGGGGTCTGTGCCCAGTGGAGCAGCTCCCTGGGTGACCCACACCCGAGTTCAGGTGGAAAGTAGACGCATGAAGAGACAGAGAGGGAAGTGGCCTTTAGGACAGGTTGGGAGGACCTGGTGGCTCACAGCCCGGGGGTGATAGTTGAGAAAATCTAGTTTGTTCGCATTGGAGAAGAAAGCAGGGGCTGGGAGAAGATAGGGGTACAGATGGAAGGGGGAGGGAAGAGGACCAGATGGCAATGGTGTAAGGTCAAGGGCTCGAGGGTGACTTGGTCTTTTTCAAGGACTTTTACTATACAGTTTTCACAAAAGCAAGCAAAACAAAACCTGAGTGCAGTTGTAACAGGACTGTCCTGAGATGCTAAGGGGCTGAACACGGGAGGGGAGGGGGCTGGTGCACATGCAAGCTGGGCAGAGGCCAAGGATGGATGGCCACCACAGGCCCTGGGGGGAGGCCAGGGACCGTGGAGCCAAGGCAGCTCCCGGATCTTCCACCCGGATCTTCCCTCTTGACCATGGTGTCAAGACGTGTGCACCGGCTGCCACCCAGCTGTGCCAGGACAGTGGGGCAGGTTGCCAGGAGACCAGGGAGGACACCAGCAATGGATGTGAGACACAACATCCATTGAGAAATGCTTGTGAGGAGTCTAGTGGTCACTGGACAGGCGCACCCCAGAGCAGCACCTCCTATCCCGCGGCACACTTTGTCCAGGGCAGCCGGTGGACATGTGCTTCCCTCTCCATGGCGCTCTGATCTGCTCCAGTTTCCAGAGGGAGAGGGCTCTTCTAGGTTAGGTCACAAAAGCAGATCGGCTTAGCTTGCTTTGTCCCACGGCATGGCAGCACCCGAGGAGCAGCTGTCCTGGCTGGCATGCAAGAAAGTTGCTTTCTACAAGTTTCCCTGAATTCCAAGATACAGGAGAGAAAGCCAGGGTTCTTCAAGATAAATGTATCTGGCCAGGCACAGAGGCACACACCTGCAATCCCAGCAACTCAGGAGGTAAGACATGAATACTGAAAGTTCAAGGTCAGCCTCAGCCATTTAGTGAGGCCCCAAGCAACTCAGCAAGACCCTGCCTCAAAATAAAAATAAAGAGTCAGGCTGGGGGGACTGGGGCTGTGGCTCAGTGGTAGAGCGCTTGCCCAGCATGTGTGAGGCACTGGTTCGATTCCCAGCAGCACATAAAAATAAGTAAAATAAAGGTCCATTGACAACTAAAAAGTATTTTGAAAAAAATAGTGCTGGACATGTGGCTCAGTGATGAAGCACCCCTGGGTGCAATCCCAGTACGAGAGAGAGAGAGAGAGAGAGAGAGAGAGAGAGAGAGAGAGAGAGAGAGAGAGAGAATACCTGGACATTCTAGCCCAGACCCAGTTTCATTCCTCCCTTAATCATTCCCTTAACTTGACTAGGGTTTTGGAGTAGAAAGAGGTCTCGGGGACATAGACTTTTACCATCCATATTCCTTTTCTTTAAGGACCACAAACATGGCCCTCCATGGCAAGATCCATGGCTCTTGCGTCCTCCTTTCTCTAGAGACCCAGGCCTGGTCTCCTCTCCTCTGGGGATTTCGGTCATGCCTAGCCGAGTCATGGGCCATTGGCAACCTCTCCTGGAGTCCCTGATACCACTGAACAACAAGTAAAGGGACCTTGAACTGGTGGCTTGGGGTACTCGGGAGGTTCTCCAATTGCCCTCTCCATTAGCCTGTCCCAGAGCCAAGAGGGTCTGTCTCAGATCTTGAGCCTCTCCTAGCTCAGCACCGTCTGATGGGACACCCTGTGACGGGGTTGCTCCCTTGAGTGTGTACTGGACACTCGGGTGGTCTTCTGGACACCCAAGAGTACCAAGCAGCCAGAGAGAGAAACAGCTCAGAGCTGGCCACAGCAGAGGCTTTGAGGAGCTGCCTCTCGGCAAGATTCTGACCCTCAGAAGCCACTTGCCATTCCTTACAGAAGCAAAGGAGCCCACCTCAGGAGGCTGGGCCATGTAGCATGGGTGGCCAAGCCCCAGGGCTGAGTGTTGCGTGTCCTCATTTGCCTCATGCATTTTGGTTTGCAGCGGGCTCTCTTGCCCTTCATCTCATTTGTCCTCACTACAGCCCTGGAAGTTCAGTGGGGGACACACATGTCCCCCTCCCTTTATATGCACCACGCTCAGCCAATTAACTGCTGAATGATTATAAAGGGAATTGAGGCCCAGTCTCTTGTCAAGGGTCCAAGAGACTAGGGGCAGGCAGACTCTCCTTGGACAATGCCGTCTTCCAGAAGACCATGGCTTGTAGCAGGTTCAAGTTTACAAGATGAAGTTGCAGTGGGACCAGGAACCAGACTGAAGAGGCTCTTGGATGCCAAGGTCAGAAGTTTCAACTTTTCCCAGGACCAGTGTTACCAGTGGGGAGTGTAGGGTGGGTTGAGGGTGACCCCCCAAAACTACTTCCTTATCTCAATTTCCCAGAACCTGTGAGTGTGACCTTATTGGAAGAAAGGGTCTTTGCCAAGGTGTTCACATTGTGGATCTTGAGATGAGATCATCCTGGGTTATCCCCGTGGGCCCTAAACCCATTCACAGGTACCCTTATAGGAGAGAAGCAGAGGGAGATTGAACAGCAGACCACCCAGGCAAAGACTGGAGTGAGGCGGCCATAAGCCAAGCAGCGTAGCAGCCTCCAGAAGCAGGAAGGATTCTCCTCTGGAGCCTCGAGAGGGCACATAGCCCTTCCAGATTCCAGAATTTACTTCTAGAATTGTGAGAGAATAGGCCTCTGTTGTCTTCAGCCACCAAAGTTGTGCTAACTTGTTATAGCAGCCACAAGACACTAATACAGGGTAAACTAAGACGCTGGGGATGGGCTTCCATTGATGAGCTCCCCCATTCCCACATACGCAGGGTAGGCCTCCCCCACCTTCCAGGAGTGGTAAGGAGCCAGCCTTTGGGCTGGCCCAAGGTCACACAGTTGATGAGCCCAGGTGACCTGACCCAGGCCTGCCCTTCCCTCCACAAGCTCCAGGAGGCTGGAAGGGCCCCAGACACCTGGGAACTATGTCCCCCCCACCCGACCCCACCGTGTATTCCCTACAGAGAATCTACTCCACAGGATCTATAGGTACTTTCTCCTGACTTTCATCAGTCAACTAAAGACTCAAAAGAAACCTCTTTCTTTCAAAAAGAATCTACTGAAAAAGAAAATAGGGGTGGGGAGGGTTGGGAGGCAGGTCCCGAGGTCTAGGAATATTCTCCTCCTCTTCCCTGGCCCCTCTGCTGTGGTCACCCCCGCAGAGCTCCACCAAGGCCCGGAACTCTCAGGAATTCCTAGGAGGAGGGTGAAGAAACACCCGTGGAGGATCCAGGGCACAGGTGAGGATTCCAGGGGAGGAGTCCACTCTGTGACCATCCCTGGTGGAGCAGACTGGCCCTGATCATGCCAGGGCAGCACCCTCAGCACCCAGGGTCCAGGACCAGGCCAACTGGCCCCCAGAGGGGCAGCCTCCTCTGCTGTCCAGAGCACACCTTGGCCACCCCCCACCCCCCCACCCCCGTCCCTGGGCACCGCTGGCCGCACCACCAGCACCCCTCTCCCTTTCCCTCCTCGATCACAAAGCACGGCCTGGCCAGCTCCATCCCCGTGGGTCACATCAAATTAATCGTCTTTGTTATGGTAATTGTGCAGTGTCCCCTCTGATTCTTTGTCAAGAAGCAGATTCCTGCATGTTGCTAAAAATACAATCACGTGATTCATGAGTCTTCTGACATCCGTAAAGCTGAAGCGCACCACATGGCCTTTCTGCTTCTTGGAGCCAAGCCAGGGTGCCAGGGCCTGCCAAGGAGCTCGCTCCAGCGTCGGGAGAGAGAAGAACCCGGGCCCAGGCTCCAGCTTCAGGGCCCCGCGCCGCAGCTGCTCGGAGGCCGTTCCTATCACCTCTTCAGCGGCTTCGACTGGGCTGCTATTTGGGGCATGATCTTGTGAAAGGCTGAGAGGTGGGTTCTCGTGTGGGGTCTTGGTATCCTGGCTCCTGCCCGCTCACAGCAGCCTTAGCGCCCGCTGACGCCGAGTCTGCACACCAGAGAGGGCAGGCTGCTAGGTCAACCCACTGGTGAGGGCACCAGCCTCACCCAACGTGAGCCATGTGGGCTCATCCCACACTGCCAGCCTGATGCCCAGTGGTTCTTAACTGGGAAGGGCCCTGTGGCCCTCCATGCTCTGAAGTTGGATTCCACTGGCTTCAGGGACAGAGCCCGGGTTAGACGCAGCATGTCCTGCCGGTGAGGATGCCGACTCTGGACAGCCCTGGCTCCGGCAAGCTCTTCTTCCCGTGGTCCACCAGGGACGTCAGCAGATGCCCCTCCCAGCATGATGGGAGGGTGCGGGAAGACCCATGGGGCCAAACCGTCAGCCCCGTGCCTGGCCCAGGAGCAGGCTCAGTCGGTGCTTTATTGATTGGCACATATGGTATGATGACTGTATTCGTGTTCCTCGGTTCAGAGATGGTCCAGCCAGGCAGGACCATGCTCTGCTCTCCCAGATGTGAGGACCACACCTGCCCATCCTCCGTCTCCATCTGTTTCTCCAGCTCCTCTCCCTCCTGAGCGTCTCAGCCCTCACTGAGAAAGGCCACGAAAATCAAACCCTGTGACTCCCACCCCGGGGAGCCGCAGCCCGAGGAGAAGGGAGAGCTTTCAAGAGAATCCTGGGCTGCCCAGCCCCGCTTTGATCCTTTGAATGGGGGTCTTTTCCTGATTTACCTGCTGGGTCCTCTCACACCTTCCTTCTGGGTGCTGAGCGGTGGCGGGGGTGGGGGACGGGGATGGGCACGTGCAGGAGGGAAGGCACCTGGAGCCGTGCCAGGAACGAGTCCTTCTCAGGTTCCCAGGGAAACCCGCCTCCTCTGGCTGGAGCCCAGGAGGACGTCGCTCCACAGGCACGAAGAGCCTCAGCCGCCAGCCACCACCTCCTTCTTCCTGAGGTGTCCCCTCCCCAAATGCTAAGTTTCCCTCAGAACACACCCAGCTGCATTCAGTGTGGAGTGGGGGGTCTGGGGCCGAGTGGGACTGGAGTTCATGAGCATGACATCATCCCACACGGTGGGGTCTCTGGGGAGCTTTTCATCCATTCTGCAAAAATGTCTCAAGTTCTTCCTGCATTTATGGTGCAGCACTCAGACCACGTTGGATGATGAGACTCAAGACAGTGCACCCCACTCCTGACCCGAGCAAGAGCAGAAAGTAGCAGGGACAGTGACATCAAGGAAGGAAGACACCAGGTCCCTGGTGGCATGGCACCAGGGCATACTGCATCCTCAGTGTGAGCAAGCAAAAGCAGAGCCTCCCTGGGCATCCACAGGATGGCCCTGGAGCCAGAAGGCCAGCTCCCGCCTGGCTGGTGACCATGCTCAGCTGCTGGAGACTGTCACTGAATACTTGAATCTTGCAGGTCATGGAATCCCAGTTGGGTGGTCAGGGCCAGCGGAGTCTGGGGTACCAGCAATGACACAGGAGCAGGGAGCAGGACCCTACCAAGGAGCTGGGCCTTGGGGCAGGAGGTGTCTAAGGGCTGGGCCTGGAGATGGCCCCTGAGCTTTCTTTATCCTGACGGTGAGTGACTTCTGCGGCGGGGTGATAAAGGCATTGCGGCCTCCACCTGGCTCTTGCATCCTTCAGGGGGAGGTTGGCCACATTGTGAGGCCCTGGAGAGCCTGTGGAGAAGTCCATGTGGGAGGGACTGAGGCCCCTAGCCCACAGCCAGCACTACGGGGCTGCAGGAGTGAGCCTTCTCGGGAGCAGACCCCCAAACCCAGCCAAGCCTTTGGATGTGTCTATCCCTGCTGGACAGCAGCCTGGTGGGGGACCCGTCTGGAACCTCCCAGTCAAGGGGCTCCAGGATTTCCCAGGTCGCAGAAACTGTTGTTGTCGAATCCCGCAGGTATCGGGACCTCTGACAGGGCCCGCAGGTCTGGTTCAGGGTGACGCGTCCTGAGTCTCCTCGTTCCCTGACACTGGGAAGGGGGGCTGGCCTGGCTGGGCTTGCTCCTCTCCAGTCCTCTCTGCACACCTGCCTTGACCTTCCCATCCAGCCTCGGTCCATGCCTCTGCACCTCTTCACGTTTCATTCCCTCTATCTGGGGACATGTAGAGACGTTTCTTGAGGGCTGCTGTCATTTTTTTAAGGTCATAACCACCTTTTAATTATATGAAGGGAGGAGCTGGAAGAGGTGGAGAGGTGGGGGGGGGGCAGCAGAGACTCTCAGAAGGGCAACAACCCAAAACCTATTTTGTCTGCTCCTGAAAGCCTAGAATGGGGGAAGCACAGACCCGTGTCCAGGCTCCTCACCGTCAACGCTGAGCCGCATCCCCTGGGCGCGGCCCTCTCAGGCAGGAGGGCTCCCAGGAGCTTGCGCAGTGCAGGAGCAGCAACACCATGCACGCTCGCATGTGGGACCTGCAACCTGCCTCCTGCCCCGTCTTTGTTCTCTGTATTCAGTGTCCACAGCTGGGAAGGGCCCCTCTGCATGAGATGGACACCCGGCTCTGAAGCTTGAGGTCCTGGCAGTTGGACCAACAGCTCCCTGACCCTCCATGTATACCAAGATGTGCTCAAAAGGAGCATTAAGCCATGTTGGGGGGCAAAATCATCAGGCAGAGGCCCGTGGGTGTGCCATGTACCCACAGTGCCACCACAGAGGCACCCCTTCATGAGCGCTGGGCTCAGCCCATACCCCCACCTCTGCCCAGGCAGCTAATTATCCCAGAGCTCTGGTAATAGGAGGTGAGGCGGGGCGGGGAGAAGAGCCTATAATTAAGCCTGTGAGTCACAGAGGGCAGCATCCAGTTCCCAAAGTGGCCACTCCTAACTTGGGAGTTAAGTGCAACTTTTTCCATTAAAGTGATAGACTCTTAGAATTCTATTTTTATCTTATTATCTGCTCAAATAGGCTCCACCTTCTTGCCTCTGGGGTAGATCATTGGAATAATGGTGCCCCCGTTAGTGGGTGCCCACCTGTACCCATGCCCTTGAGGACACCCCTCCTGCACTGATTCTGGGCCTGGCATGTCCTAGGCTTTGACCATGAGATGGCAACTGGGACACAGTCAGAGGCTTCTCAGGTGCCTGTGCACTTTGCAGCCCCAAGGCCACCATATGAGGAGCCCGCTGGCCTCCTAGAGGACTAGAGCCATAGGGAGCAGAGACCCCCCACCAACCCCTCTGCCACCTGCCAGAGCCCAGGTGAGGCTTCCCAGCCCCAGCCCCAACCCAGCCACCCATAGCACCTATGGATCAGGCAGAAGGGCCCAGAAAATAACTGCCTGGCTGATCCATGGAGAACAGAAATACTAAATGCTACTTTAAGCCATGACATTTTGAGTAGTTCATTATTAATATACCTTCCAGCCTCCACCATGCCGTGGATTGCTAGAGGTCTTAAGACTCTGTTTTACTGAAAATTGTATTTTCATGCCTGGAATAGCACAATGTGTTGCATGAAACACGCACACGTGTACATACGTGTGTGCCTATGCCCTGCGTGCACGTGTGCACATGGGTGTGCCTGCCTGCGTGTGTGTGCACATTGGTAGGCACACCCACAGGTTGCACAGGTGCCACGCGTGGGCATGAATACTTGGGCCCCCCATGAACTCTCATGCGTGCACACATGCATGTATGAGCACACGTCTCTCACATCATGTGCCTTCTAAATGAGTCATGGATGTATGAATGTCAAGTCACCCTCCTCAGCTTCCTGCCGGGCAATCCCATCGCACTGTCAGCAGCTGGCAGGTGCAGGTGAAGAACTCGACATTTTCTCAATTAGTTGAGAGTGAGACCACAGAAGCTCCCTGGGGTGGCAGTGAAGGTCTCGGGGTGTCAGACCAGGCCCCATGGTACAGCACAGGTCTTATGGTGGTCGAGTGCAGGGACCACCTCTTTCCACCCCGCGGACGCCCCTGGCTGGGCCCAAGCATGCTGGCGGGCTAGTTCCTCACTGCACATGGGTGGCGTCTGCCCTGTGGTCAGAGCCTGGGGAACAGCAGCACCTGCCCCCACCCCTGCCCGGCCCCACACCACCAGGGCTCTGAGCCCCCGCTGCACGGAGAGAGCCCCTCAGAGCTCGGGGCCCAAGGTCGGGAGCTGCTTGCTAGCGATGGGCACATCAGACAGAAGCCATGCCCGGGTCTGGGCTGCACCCAGGCTTTGCTGCCGTTGCTGGCGGTTCTGGCGATGGGACTGCGATGGTACCCAGGCCTCAGGCACACCAGGAAGAGCACCCAGCTCCTGTACCCAGTCCTTATGCCTCCAGCCTGGTGGCCACGGTCACGGGGCAGCCCCCCAGGACCCTGCACGACTCCACTTGCCTCTCGTCCCGAAGGCCAGACCCTATTCCCTGAGAACTACTCTGCAGCCTCTGACTTCAGCAGAGCCTGCCCTGGTGGCCTGCTGGGTCTGGGCCAGTAGTGCGGCCCTGTGAGCTTCCAGGGCTGATTGGACAGCAGACCCCAAAGCCGGAGCAGTCGTCCCACAGAGCACTTTCCCCAACTTATTCTCAAGTACACAACAATTAAAAATATGCTCCAGCATGTTTACAACAGCAGAAGATCCTGGGAACATCTAAGTCTGTATGCCCCAAGGGAGGCAGGACCCAAATTCCAAAGGGATGAAATGAAAGGTGGTCCGCGCCTGTAACCCCAGCTGCTTGGGAGGCTGAGGCAGGAGGCTGTCAAACGGCAGGTTGGAGGCCAACCTCAGAGAGTAAGACCCTATCTCAAAATAAAAGTTTGAAAGGACTGGGGACGGGCTGGGGCTCGGGCTCAGTGGTAGACCACTTGCCTAGCATGTGTGAGGCCCTGAGTTCGATCCTCAACACCACATAAAGAGTAAAAAGAATAAATAAATACAATAAAGGCATTGTCTGTCTGTCTCTCTCTCTCTCTCTCTCTCTCTCTATATATATATATATATATATATATATATATTTTTTTTTTTTTTTTTTTTTTGAAAAAAAAGGGCTGGGGGTGTTGTTCAGTGGTTAAGCACCCCTGGGTTCAATCCCTAGCACCAAATAAATAAATAAATAGAAAGAGGTTGCTTTGTTTTGGAGTCAATTAGAATATACATATTTTCCAGATCAAAATAAAATACTCATATATATCCTATAATACTTTTTATTTAGTTATTTTCCTTCAACCCATATATCTTGTGAAATTACCTCTTCTTATTCATCTTCAACCGCTAGCTCACCTTTTGGGTCAGAGCACAGTTTCAGATTTTGCTGTTTTACTGGAAGTTCCCTCCTGGCCTGAGGACCGTTCCCTAAACTGTACGTCAGTCTGTCCCATGAAGACTGCATAACATTTAAAAAGAACAAGGTAGGTATAAGCACCGACATCTGCAAAATATCTGAATCAAAAAAACTAACTGCAGAACAAGATACGCAGTATGAACCTATTTTTAAATGTTTATTTATGTAATTATTCACATAAATGATGTAGATTAAAGACATCAAATAATTAACAGTTCTTTTATTTTCTTCCTCTTCATCTTTCTCCTCCTCCTCCTCCTCCTCCTCCTCCTTTTTCTTCTTCATCTTTTTTGTGGGGATGGAACCAGGGCCTCTTGCCCACTAGCACATACCCTACACGGAGGTAGGCCCCATGAACAGTTCTTATCGAGACAATCGGGATTAGATGAGCTTTTACTTCTTGACTTTACACCTTGCTGCTTTTCTAAAATTTTTGAATCATTGAATGTGCTTTCCCTTTTTAAATGGGAGAAAATTTAAAGGAATTATTATGCCAATTCTAAAATCACCAGCCACAAACAGCTCGTCAGATTCACACTATAGACGGCGGGACCCTGAATATGTGTGCCTGGATAAGTAGTGGGGTAGTTTGCACAGTGCCTGCTTCATCCCCAGGAAACCAGGGGGATGTCCAAAACCCGAGGTCAGCCCTCTCTATTAACCGAGGAGCCACTGGAGGACCTGGACTCACTCCTGGAAAGCAAATATTTCCATCGAAAGGCTCTGGACTGGTCCGTGAGGACACGCAGAGCTCAGGGACTAGCAGCTCTTGCAGGGGCCTCCTGGGGGTGTCATGTGATCCACAGTCACATCCCCATGTGACAGCCCACTTGCCCACCAAGGATCCCTGCTCCAGTGCTCAGGATGTGCTAGGTTGTGCCATTGTAATAAACAACCCCCAAATCAGTGACGGAAACCGCAAAGCCTAGGGGGACAGACTAGCTTGCAGACAACCTGGCCTCCCGTGGAGAACCAGAGAATATTTCTGACAACGTCAATGAGCTGTCCAGGCAGTGGGACTGAGCAGAGAGGCCATGGCTCCAGAGAGATAGAGCCTGGGGGTAACCCACACTGCGCTCTTTCCTTCCGGAGGCGTCTGCTAATTCATAATCCGTGTGCACAGGAGCCCAGGGGGTAGCAGAGAGCAGGGCCGTCAGACAGAGAGGTTGACGGTGTTCCAGCCATGTCGGGCTGGATGCCAAAAACTGGAATCGGGGGCCATTTAGGGAGCCAAGACTTAAGGAATTGATAGAAGAAGGACACCAGGGAAGCCGGACAAGACTGCTGGTGGTTGAGTAGTGCACGGCCAATAGGCGCAGGAAGGGGCACAGACGCAACCCTTGAAGAGATGATGACCGAGAATTTTCAGAACTGACAGAAGCCGTCAAGATACGGATTCAAGAAGCACTGAGAACCCCAACACGCACGTGAGCATGTGCTGGCCTCAAATGTTCCATCCTCCTGCCTCAGCCTCCTGAGCAGCTGGGAGTAGAGGCTGTGCCACCACGCCCAGCCAGACGGGATGTCTTTAAAAAATTAAACTGCACATTCTGTTTATCATCACAGAAATGCTGGAAGTAAAAGGACACAAACGACACAGGTTTATTTGTGGCTCATGTAAGGAGCCCCAGGCAGAGTCGGTCCCAGTGGTGCACACCTGTGATCCCAGCTACATGGGAGGCTGAGGCAGGAGAGTAGTG
The DNA here is from genome assembly GCF_021218885.2 of Marmota monax. NCBI lineage: Eukaryota > Metazoa > Chordata > Mammalia > Rodentia > Sciuridae > Marmota > Marmota monax. Next base: position 622,238 of record NW_026694757.1, read on the forward strand.
AGTTCAAGAGCAGCTTCAGCAATTCAGCAAGACCCTGTCTCAAAACCCAAAAGGACGAGGGCTGTGGATGTGCCTCAGGAGTAGAGCCGCCCTAGGTCCAATTTCCAGTACCAAAGATAAATCAATAAACCGGTTGGAGCAGTAGGCAGAGTGGGTGGCCTCAGGGTCTGACCTGGCCCTGCTCCCACAGTGCTGGCGAGTCCCCCAGGAGACCCAGGGCCTCCTTCAGGACAGGGCAGGAATCACCTTCTTCCATCTCGTTGCCGAAGCTCGACGCGTGACCCGTCCTACCTCAGGGGGATGTGGGAGTGCAGAGTTTGTTACCACGGAGACGAGATGGCAGCCCTCAGACACGGTCAGGCCCTCATCCAAGCCTGGACCACATCTTGGACTCTTTTCCCAGGACCACAGAGCACCTGGACCAATCTCCAGCGGTTGCTCCTTGACTCTGCAGCCACCGCCTGAGGAGGTCAAGGGCCTCACTTGGTCAAACTTGGTCAAGGTTACAGCAGGGTTTCCGGTTTGGTCTCATGCACCTGTGGAAGATTCCACGTGTTTGGGAACTTCAGAAGTGGCATGGGGTAGGGAAGTGTATGGGCACCAGGAGCTCACCCGGCCTCAAGGTAGAGACCAGGGGTTGTCCAGGTGGTTGATTCACCCAGGGCCGCAGAACAAGCCAGCCCTAAGGTGGAGTGTAGACCAGCCACTCTACCACGCCTGGCTGAGGGCCGCACATTTGATGGAACACAGTATCCGTGTGTCCTCTGACATCTGTGGCCTCTGCTGGAAGGACACACATGTACAGAAGAGGCACCAGAGAGCCGGCAGGTGTGGGTCCCCATTCCGAGCAGGGCCTCAGCACCACGGAGCTGTGGGAGGACTGGGGACCACCCGGCCAGCTCCCTGAGGCCCGTGGCCCCGCTGACGTCCCCTCTCCCCGAGGAGCAGCCAGGGATTCTCGATGCCCCGAGGACACAGCCCTCACTTGCGTTCCTGTTCACACCCACACACACTCGGGCCTTCTCACACCCTGACAGGTGCACTCACACCCACACACACGTGCACCTGCATACACGACACACTCGCATGCTCACACCTGAACAGGTTCGCACGCTCTCACCCGTGGTCCACACTCGACTGGTCACACACTTGCTCACACGTGTGCACACTTCCCAGCAGATGTGACGGTGCCTCTCACTTGATGGGCTCGGGAGCTTCTCCCAGATCCCAGGTCGAGCGGGAGAGCGCTGGCCTCTTCATCGCCCAGTTAACGTGTTCATGGGGCTGGGAGGGGGGAGCCCTGCTGGAATCGCCAGGGACCTTGTTAGCTCAGGGCTCGCCCTCCCCTCCCGACCTGAGCCAGGAAGATGCCCTCCAGGGATGCCTGCTGCCAGGAGAGGGCAGGTCAGGGGAAGGTCACTGCCCCTGCTGGCCTCCCGGGAAGGACAGCGCTCAGGAGTCTGGGCTGGTACCCGCCCGGCACCCCTCTGCACCTCCGGCTTCTCTGCTGCACTTACAGAGTGCAGCCTGGGTGCCCTGTCTGTGAAATGGACACGTGAGTGGCATTCTGGAGGATCATTTCACATGAGCATGAAAACCTCTGTTGCCAAAAGGCACGTTTTCTGTTATCACCCGGGAAGAGATGGCTGTCTGGGAACCCTGCGGGGCACACAGCAGCCCTTCCAGCAGGGCCCAGGGAGGCCGGCAGAGAACAGTGAGAGGGAGGCCCGAGTGGAGGAGCGGCCAGAAGAGTAGCGAGCAGTGGGCAGTGCCCTGGCCTCCGCCTGGCCTTACCCAGGCTGCAGCCGCGCCCAGCAGAACCAGAGCTGTTCCCCTCCGACAGTCTCCAGGAAGACCCCGTTGCCATGGGAACATTCCTCCAGTTCTCCTTCTCGGCAGAACACCATTCCACGAGGCTGCAGCACTATTGGTGTTGGCCTCACTGTGGCCAAGTCTGTGCATGGAGCAGCAGGATTCTCAGCACCTGGGCCATGAGAGATGGGCATCAGGTGACAAAGGCAAGCCCTCAAATAGGCTGCAGAAGGCTCCCGGAGGCTTGCAAGTTGACGATCAGTAGGATCTTCCAGAAGGCACTGAGAGATGGTGGGTGGGAAAGGGCTGAGCCCGTTCCCTGTACTCCACCAGCATTACCCAGGACCAGGCTCTGGTGGATCTAGGAAGGAGAGGCGCAAGATGCTTCCAACACCTTCCACAGAGTCCAAAAGGGGGTGGGCACTGGTAAGAGCAATATCCGTAATTGACAAGAAGAATGAAAGTTCAGATGAGTTAGAAGGAGCTCTCGGGAGGGAGAGGATACAGGAAGGTCGTGGAGGCGGGGTTTTGAGGTGTGAACAGGAGCTCGCCAGGCTGCCAACAGTGAGTGCGGGCAATCTGAGCTGAGGAAGCGTGAGTAAGGGGTGGAGCCACGGGACGTAGAAGCACACCATGAGACTAACAGGCTGTGGGGCGGAGCCAATCCACAGGCACCGCGAGGCCGGCAGCCAAGACACCCTGAGGAGTCGGGCTTTTGACTTTGGTGCAGTGGGAAGAACGCAGCTTGGCATTTGGGCAGTGCAGGCAGGACAGAGACGGGGTGCCAGGCAGGAGGAGGAGGAGCTGAGCTGGGGCCCACGCTGGGCAGAAGATTGGAATGAGAGGGAAGGGCCCAGGCCAGCTCTCAACCCAGGGAGAGAGTTTGGAGGTGACATTGACAAGTTGGGGAGCAGAGGAGGGCCGGTCTGGGGATGGAAGTGAGGTCAGGTGGGGTCATGCTGAGTAGGTCACTTGGCATCAGATAGGCAGGGTGGCGGTCAGGTGATCTGGAACCAGAGTGCAGGAGTTCAAATCCAGGTGCAGCTGATTCTCAGTTGTGTGGCCCTAGGAAAAGTGCTGAACCTCTCTGAGACCAGTTTCTTCTTCTGTAAAATAATCTCCACTGACAGGGTCCTTAGGAGGATTCACCGAGGTCAGCGCACACCACACAATGGTCCAGAGTCCTGAGCCTGGGTCCTCCTGCAGCCCTGTGAACTGTGAGAGAGCTCAGAGAACTGTGTGCTGTGAGGGGTCACCTTTGGTCAGGCCACTGGGACCTCACCGCACCTTCAGGGTGAGGACTACCTGGTCGGGTCGCACTGCTCCACGTACCCACCCCGTCAGGGGAGGCAGAGCACAAGTAAAATGCACCCCAGGAGAAGCAACAAGGTCAGACTAGCAACGATACGGCACCGGGAAATGGCAGCGCCCACAGGGCCCAGCTCCCCACCCAACGCACATCCTCCGGGAACGTCACGCCCAGGTGAGTGGGGAGGAGGGGGCCTGGCTGACCGCTGACCTCCCTCTGCTCGTGTCCACCGCCTCTGGTGGGGGAAGGACAGGCCGCCTCGCTCTGCTTGGCCTCGCCTTTGGGAACCGGCGGACACTGGGCCTGCCCAGGAAATCCTCTGTCGCCCAGACCTGGGACACAATGTGCCTGCGACCGGCCCCTTGTCTCCCGCCCCTGGCTGCTCTCCAGGTACAAGGGGATCAAGTCGGGGATCAAGCTCGAAGCCCCCACCCAGGAAGCGGGGAGGTGAGGGTCTGAACTCCCTTGGGGGCTGTCCCCCTGCACACCCAGCCCTCCAGCCCTCCACCTCCCCCTTCTCAGACAGCACACGGCAGGACTCACCAGCCAGCATCTGGCCCACCCACTTGTCCCCCTCCTGCACGAGGCCTGGCCTTTGTCACCTTGCTCATGCCGATGGGGCTTTAATCCTGGCTCAGGTGTGCTACTGACCCAGAGCAATGGGACTTCTTGGGGACAGGCCAGCTTCCCGACTCTCTGGAACAGACCTCCCTGCTCCTTCTCTGTCTTGGAGAGATCTGAGGAAATGGCCTCCCTTAACACTCAAGTGCCCCTCGGCCAGCAGCGGGCAGCCCTCCGCAGCCGAGCCCTCAGGAGGGGACTCCGTGTGGCTCTCCAGCAGACTCTGGGCCCCGCCCAGCGCTGGCCGTGCTCCTGCTTCTGGTGTCCTCCTCCCCTGTGCGTGACACAGTGCCACGCACAGAGGCAACCCACGGGGGCCCCTGAGGCCGAGTGATGCTCTGGGGTTTTCAAATCGACCTCTCGGGCTGTCTCAGTCCCCTGATGGCCAGCACTCCTCTGCAAGGAGCGCGGAGCCTGGCGCACATCCAGAAGGAAGACCCTCAGCCAAGACCACTGCAGAGCTAACTGGTGAGCAGGGGTGTAGGATGAGCAAGGCGTGCCCGGCACCAGGACGCAGGCGTGCAGGGGGTGGACACCACGGCTGGCGCTGCAGGCAGAGAACAGAGACTGAGGGCACACAGGCAGAAAGGCCGGGATTCCACCAGGGGAGTAGAGGGGCTAGGGCCACACCTACGGGGGAGTGGTCAGTGCCCTTGGGAGCATTCACATTCCAATAGAGCCCCACCAGCATATGAGGGACCACCCAGGAAGCCAGGGCTGTCTCTCCAGGGATTCCCACCAACACCTGGGGTCTTTCCCACCCCCACAACCAGGACAGGACCTCAGTGCTGACTCTGGGCACCTTATGTGGTTGGCATCTGGCTCTTGCTTTTCTAGGACATGCAGCGCCTCAGACAGCTCCCCCGACGCTCCCACCCCAATCCTCCAGACGGCACAGTGGTCCTCTTCGGAGGCAATCTGGGGGGGGGGGGCAGGTAAAACCATGAACTTGGTGTTTTACAGACCCGAGAGCCAGGACTTACAGCTAAGTGCACAAGCCACCTCCAGAGACCCAAGGGCTGATGGCCCTCCTGCCACACACGGCTGGGAGGAGAGCCCCGTCCACAGCCCCATCCTGGGCAGCCAGGTTCCTTCTTCACCCCACATGGGACCATGCGGCCTGACAGAATTTTGTGCTGCTGCTAGATACGCAGGGGGTCTGAAGGATTCGGTCTAAACACCACAACTGTAGAAAATGCATATCCTGCAGGCAGAGCTGACAGCAGGACAGTCCCAGAAGTCCAGACAGACGGCCCTGGCAGACTCATAGGCTGCACCCTGACCCCAAGTGATGCCCACCCTCTGCCTCACCTGTCATGGTGGTCAGGGGAGGGGCCGGGGAGGGGGCTGCACATGCAGAGTTCCTGCTGCTGTTGAGCACCCCCAGGGACAGAGGGAAAGAATCAAGCCCCGACCCCCACCCAAGCAAGAAGTGCAAATAAAACACCAAACTCTTCCTGCCGCACAGCCTTGCTCCCAACAGGAGCCTCGGTCCCAGGGCAAATCACCGTCTCTGAAAAAAGGGGGACACTTAGTGATGGAAACCAAGGCTGATTGTTCGTTGTAAGGCGAAGCTCGAAGCTCGGCTAGGCTCTGCAGGGCCAGCCCGGCTTGCTGGCGACCTAATCACAAGGATGGGGGTGTCGTCCACTGTGAAGACCCCTCCGATCCTGGGCCTCCAACAAGCCCCGAAGGAATGGGGGGAATGGGGGGAATGGAGGGAATGGAGGAACCGCTTCCTCTCTAAAACAATAAAAGGTAGATAATTAGCGAGAACTTGTTAATGGGTGATTTCAGAGGGAGCCAGTTCATAACAGCTTCTGAATATATCTGCATTTAACTGAACTCCTTTTCCTCTCTCTCTTAGTGATTTTTTGTTGTAACTGTAATTATTTTAATTGAGATCTTCCCCTAATGAAAACAAAGAGTCTGTGAGAGACTTGGCTCCTGGGCTGCCTGGCTGCTGGCTGCGCCTTCTCTGGGTCTCCAGGGACCCAGCCTCTGAGGGCTCCTGCCCCACCCCCAGCTCTCCAGTTGGTGCCACTGACGTGGGGAGCGCTGGGCGGGCGTGTGTGATCCAGGGGCCCCTGGTGATGCCGCCCACCTGACCGGGGTGGTGTCCGGGGAAGTCCCGTTCGGCACCAGCAGCCGGGGCCACCTCCGATTCCTCACCTGTATAATGCCGAGCTCACCTCTGGCCTCTCAGCTCAGCCAGGCATAGAATCCCCAACCTCCTCTCAGTGACCCCATCACAGTTTGGCAGGTGTCTCTCCCTGTCACTGGGAGGAACAAGTCCAGCGTCCCCATCCCTGAGAGCCTCATTCTAGACACCCCCACTTCACACGGAGGGGACGCTGCCAGACAGGCCTTGCCTCTGGGCCCTCAACCTCAGGACCCTCCGGTGACAGGGGGTGAGACCCAGTGACCCCTGACCTGCCTCCCTGGGCTGGGAGGGTCCTCCGGGGAGTGCCATCCTCTCAGGCAGCTCAGGCCTCTTTGACCATGAACTCTGACTCCAGATCCTCATCTCCTGGATTCCTATCCACAGTTTCCCCACTGCTGAGCCAGCTGTGCCCAAGGCCCCAGGGCTGCACACTCAGACACACACACACACACACACACACACACACCCCAAGCTGCTCTGGGACCCCCATTCTTGGAGGCTTTTTTCTTTCTTTTTTGAGGGGGGTGGCATTTTTATCCCGTGGACTTTATGCTGAGCTTTCCCTAATGACAACCGGCCTGCTCAGGGCCTCCCTTTGACAAAAAGAGACGCAGGCCAGTGGAGTTGTCCATGTCAAAGTATCTGGAAGCCCACGTCCCTGTCCCCCGCAGCAAGGAGGCCCAGCCGGGCTTGGAACTGGGTTGAGAGCAGCTTTGTAGGGCAGGACCGGACGCCCAGGAAGCCCAGAGGGACCCTGGGTACAGGAAAGGCAGCTCCCAGTGGTCCCCACGCAGCCAGCAAGGGGCCAGCTTGGCTGTGTCCTGTGTCTACCACCTGGATTTGGGTCGTAGCTGTGCCAGACTCAGGAGTCCAGTGAGGTGCCCTGCTCCAAGAAGCCTTCCTTCCTGGGACAAAGGAAGCCGTCCCGCGTCCCCAGCCCCTGCCTGGCCAGCATTGCCCAGCCTGCCTCTCCACTGACCCCAGGACATCGCCAAGGCCAGCCCTGTGGGGGATCAGTAGCCTTCACCCAACAAATGCTGTGGTCTAGGCCACAGTGTGGCGGTCTGCGCAGCAGGAAGGGCTCAGGACATCAGGGACAGGCAAGGCAGCAGAGCCGGCCGGCCACTGACCAGCCCTCCAGGCCTGCTCAGCAGGCACCCCCCTGCAGAGCCCGTCCAGCCCTCGCAGCCACAGCACTTTCCTGGGGGTGCTGAGTGGCAGGGGAAACTCCACCCTGACTTCTCATTGTTCTCGCAGAGAAGTTAGTTTCTGCCAAAAGGGAAGATGGAATCACAGCCGCCCCCCCCCCACCCGCCCGCCCACCATTTGTTGTTCTCTTCATTAAAACTTCTGGCCAGGCCCGAGCGCTCCTGGTGCTGGCCTGGCAAGACCTGCCTCGACCATGAGCGAGGGAGGCCTCCACCTCCCTGTGCAGAAGCCCAGGCCTCCTCGATGGATGACGGGGTCAGAAGCAAGAACAGGCAGGACCGGTCAGGATGGCTGTGAGGGACAGGAAAAGCAGCCCCAGATCGCAGACTGGGACCACAGATATGGACACCCGTCCATGAGGTTCCGTGGTTCCGTGGCCCCGTGGGCCCCGGCTGCGGGCACTCCCTCCTCTCCTTGGAGAGCTCCAGATCCTGTGACCCCACGGAACCCTGGAACTGTGGGTATTTCATGTCCTCTTTCCAGTTTCCTCTGAGTCAGAGCTGGGGCAGCGGGAGGGGAAGCAGTTCTTGGAAGCAGTCCTCCCCTCGGGAGGCCCAGGGAGCCTGCTGCGGAGCTCCAAGTCCCCTCCCAGTCCAGCACGTCCTGCTGGCTGCCTGTCCCAGGTGGGCGGCTGGGGGAGGCCAGACGAAGAGTAGAGTTGGCAGCTGGGCCAAGGTCTGCTGAAATGATGGTGGCTCTGCACCCTAAAGGACGGGACAGGAGGCAGTCAGCACCTGTCAACAGCCGCGGGGAACCCAAGGACGAGGGGAGACAGCAGCAGGCCCAGCTTGGTCCAGGGCAGCGGAGACGGAGTGGGAGCCAGGTGCCAGCAAGACCCACCCTCAGCCCCTGGGCCCTGTGTGCTCCTGGGCGCACTGGTTACAAGTCTGATCAGGCACCTGTACCTTCTGCCCTGGGCTGAGCACAACAGACCAGAAGCAGCTCCCCAGCTACCTTGCACCTGGAGGAGGGGACAGGGATCCAAAGAGGATGTGCTGCAGGTCCCCGTGGTCACCTACCTCTGAGGTTGCTCGAGTCCCTTATAGAAATGACAGCAGTGGTTCTTGCATATGACCCTAAGGGCTTCCTCCCTGTACTTTAAACAATCCCTAGGTTACTCCTAAGGCCTAACACAATGTAAATGCTACGTAAACAGTTGTGATGTTGATTTTTTCTTCCTACTTTTCTTGTTGTTATATTGTTCTTTTTTATCGATGTGGGTTTTTCCCCCAAATCTCTTCCACCTGCCATTGGTTGATTGTGCAGAGGTAGAGCCCCCTGACAAGGGGATGGCTGGGTGTGGATCCCAGGACGGGGTCAGGGCCTGCTTCAGAGGGAATCCAGGATAAGCTGAGGGGAGGCGACGTCACCCCGCTCCCCCCGTCCCCATCACACACCACGTCCTGGTTCCTGATGCACTGCTTGGGGGATCCCAGAGAGTTTGGTCAGCCTCCTATGGAAAGCCATGTGCAGCCGGCGGCCACGGTGGCCGTGTGGTCTTGTTTGGTCTAAGCAGATCCACGTGCTCTGAGTTAACAGAGCTGGGGCTGGCTGTGCAGTCTGTGTGACGGCTAACCTTCGGTGTCACCGTGCCAGGGTTAAGGGACACCAGACTTTATTTCTGAGCGTTGTTGGAAGAGCTTAGCCCCTGACTCCGTGGACTGAGTGAAGTCCACCCAGGTGGATGGGCATGGGCCTATCCACTGAGGGCTGGGTGGACAAACAGTGGAGGAGGTCACTGTGCTCTCTCTGCTGGGGATGGGACACCCCAAGGACCCCAAAGCTCCCAAGCCTTCAAACTCAGATGCAGGCCAGGGCCGCCCCGGCCCCCGCCCTGCATGTTCCCAGGACTTCCTCAGACTGAGTCACAGCTCCGCTGCCTGCGTGTCCAGCTTGCCAACAGCGTTTCGTGGGACTCCTCGGCCTCCATAATCACATGAGCTGATTCCCACGGTCGGGCTCCTCTTAAATATCAGTGTACGGTCACCTAAAAGAGAGGACACGCTCAGAGAAATGCATCACTCAGCCTCCCGTTCCCTGCTCACACAGCCTGGCAGCTGTGACGTCACCAGGTAACATGCTCTTCAGGGCCACCTGGGCTGAGCAGTCTGTCCCTGGCGCAGGGCATCACTTCGCAGCTGCCTGTTCTGCTCCCCTGGAAGCCCTGACTGGAGCACCGGGTTCTGCTGTAGTGGGGCCTCGCGTGTCCCCCCAAGACCCATGGGGGCCCTTGGTCCCAGGTGGCACTAGTGGGAAATGGTGGGAATGAGTGGGAGGCCTTGATCCTTGGGGAGCCCCTTGAAGGGTCTGTGGGGGCCTCACCTCATTTTCTCTTTGCTTCCTGGCTTGGGAGGAGCTGAGCCGGTTTGCTCCCTGGTGTCCTGCCATGACACACTGTTTCACAAGCCCAAATGACAAGGCCAACTGAGCACAGGCTGGAACTCCCCAGATTGGGAGACAAAATAACCTTTTCTCCTTAGCTGTTAACTGTCTCAGGTATTTTGCTATAGTGACAGGAAGCTGACGGACACAGAATTCATTATAAAAGTATTGTCTCCTTAACAAGGCGGTCATAATAACTCTCTCTTCTACCCTGTCCTGACATTCCCTGGCCTATTGTTTAGTTTGGGTGTGGGCAGAGACTAAGTCAAATTAATGAGTTCACCGATAGGTAAAAGAACTTGAAATCAGCCCCCTTGAAAAATAATTAATACCAAATAAGACAAACTTGGAAGGGACAAAACCTTCCTTCAAGAATGTGGGGTGCTGTGCTGCTACAAGGAAATAGACTCCATCCATTCGTGCTGCTATCACAAAATACCTGAGGCTGGGTAAACTGCAAAGAACATAAACTTATTTTTCACAGCTCTGAGGCTGGAAATCCAGGATCAAGATGCTGCTGTTGACGCCTGGTGATGGCTGCTCTGTTTCAGGATGGCGTCTCATTGCTGCATCCAACAACGCAGAGGGGCCAGAGAGTGCTCCCTTTGGTCTTGAGCCTTTTCTAAGAATGCTGACCCCATTCGGGAGGGTGCAGCCCTGGAGACGGCTCCCACACCCCTAAACACTTCTGCACTGGGGATTGGGTATCCACGTGAGTTTCGAGGGGGGATGCCATCACTCAAAACACTACAGGCCCCAAGTATAAAATTAAGCTGAATACTGAAGCTGGCAGCAGTGGTGAAGGACGGTAAACCCAGCTACTCAGGAGGCTGAGGCAGGAGGGTCACAAGTTGGAGGCCGGCCTGGGCAACTTAGTGAGACCCTAACTCAAAATACAAAAAAAAAAATTTTAAAGGCCTGGGGTGTGGCTCAGTGGTAGAGCACCCACTAGGTTCAATCCCCAGCACCACAAAAACATAGAAACAGACAGAAGAAAGAGGAATACTGCCACTGAAGCTCAGAAACAGATTTTCAGTCTCAGATGAGAAACTCTCGTTCCAGTCCTTGCTGCCTCCAAAGGCACCGGCTGCTGTTGAAAGGTTCTGAGATCCCCATTACTGGCGGGATTCAAACACTGCAAACCAGGTGTGGAGAACGTTACAGAGAAGTTCCAAGCCCAAGACCAAGGCTGGTTCTCCATGCGGGTTGTAACCTGGCTCCAGGGAGAGGTGACCCGTGGCCCTCCCTCCATCGCAATTGGATGATGATCACGGGAGAAAGCGGGCGGTGGGGGAGCCTCAGCCCCCTCTTCTCTGTGATCACAGGTGACACAACCCTCCACAGAAGGAGCCTGCCTAGCATGTGACCTCAGCCTTGCTCACTGGGGACCTGGGTTCCTGCTGCCCTGCCCCACCCACCCCCGAGCACTTAGGAGGACATAGCTGACCACCAGCAGGCTGCCCCCAGCTGCCTTCCTGCTGCCGCATTGTGGATTCTGGGTGATGTTCCAGGCACATCGTAGTGTCCCCCACTCTGAACTGCAGGGCCTGTGGCCACCCATCCCTCAACCATAGCTGAGTCTCAGGGCCCAAACTAGCGAGCAGTGCCTCGTCCTGCCCTCTGGTGCCCTTCCACACTGTCCCCTGCTCCCGGGAGGCGGAATCACCAGCTGGACTCTCCAAGCAAAGCCCCAAGTTCATTGGGAGGACGCCAAGAGGTGGTCAAGCTTCTGAGATGACCCTCACCAGGACAGCCCTGGGACTTGTCCTGCGCAGCCCTCTGGGACATTAGGAAAGCAGAGTTGCTCTCGGGCTCTTCCTGTTGCCCTCCTGCCCCCCAGAATGAAGCCACCCTGGGTCCTGCTTGGCACTGAGGCCATCCTGTCCTGCTAGCAGCTCGCCAGCTTCACTAGAACCCAGGTTCACCCTTCCTGTGGTCGACATGCCAGCCCCACGGGGACAAGGCCTTCAGACAGCAAAGAACAGAGACAGATATGGTCGCTCTTGGTCTCCTCTCCTGCCAGCACCCCCCACCCTCTTGCTGTGCACACAATCCCATCCCAATCCCTCTCTGAGCCCACAGCCCAACAGCCCTTCCTCCCAAGAGCCCCCTGTCCTGCCTCCCTCGCCCCTTCCCTTCCTTCCCCCATCTCCCCTCCCGGGGGCGGAGGATCAGCCTGTCCTGTCTCCAGGGTGTCTGGGAAACCAGGGGAGGCTTTGAAATGGGAGGAAGAGGCTCACGGGCATCCCGTCCAGCACACCTTGGGCCTCTCTTCACGTTCCACGGTCTTTCAGCTGGGATGTCCACCACCATGCAGCTGGCCACTGCCCTATGGACACTGACCACACTGCATGGTGTGGACCAACTATAGCCAGCTCCCTCCTGGCGCCTCTGAATGGGCGGTAACGCGTGCTGGTGTCGGTCAGTGAGTGACTCTTCACGGATTCAATTGACTTCGTGGGACCATTAAGACCTCACCTGGCATCAAAACTGTCCTCTCACAAGGATGAACCTCTGATCAGTGGACTGTCAAGTTCTTGGATAAGATTTGCTTTTAGGGGTTTCCACCCTTGGAATGTCCAGCTCAAGAGGGGAGCGCAAAGGAGCCTCTGCCCCGCACCCCCACTGCCCCAGACCCCGCAGGCCTTGCCCATTTCACTTGGTCTCTGGGTCTAGATCTCCCAGGGCTCTGGCTGGAAGGACTACCATGGCCCCTCCCCTTCCTGCAGCTGTGGTGCCGCTGCCCCAGTCCCCTGCAGCATTTACCCCCTCCCCCGTGAACAGAGCTCAATCAGGCCCCGGGGACTCCACTCCTGCTATGTACCCGGGAAAGCTCTATGTTCAACAAAAACCCATCCACCAATGTCACAGCAGTGTCACTCACCACAGACCAAGGAGGGACGCAGCTCAGACGTCAGCCGACAATGGATGAGCAGGTGTGGACCATCCCACAAGGGAACGTGGGACCTGGTGCTGGGGACGGAAGGTCACAAAGGCCACCGTTGTGTGCTTCCGTTTGTATGGAATGTCCAGAAGGCAGACAGTGGTGCTCAGGTGGGGTGAGGGGTGGGATGTGGGGACAGTGGCCTAGCTCGAGGCGCAGCATTCCTGAGGGATGGAGATGCCTGAAGGTGACGAGCAACGGCCCGGATCCCAACGGACATTTGAGAACCTTGGAACTGTACTGCCAGCGGCGGGCCGTGTGGACTGTGGCTCCCGCCGGTGCTCGCCGGGTAACCTGGTCAAGTAGCCTGGACAACAGCGCTGTCTTCCCGGTCCTCAGCAGGACCTCGCCTGCCTCCTCCTGAGACTGTTCCTGGCCTCTTCTCCTGTGCCCCTGCCATCCCTCCTCTGTGAGGGCCCCTGATGTCCCTGTGTGTGTCCCAATGCCCTCTTCTTGCGAGGACACTGCTCGGGTTGGATCAGGGCCCACCCTAACGGTCTCATGGTCACTCATCAGCTCTCCGAAGGCCCTGTGTCCCAGGAAGCTGCTGGCACAAGGGCATCAACATGAATTTGGGGATGACACGATCCGGCCTGCAGCTACGGATGTGAGTTTTGTATCAACAAAACTGCTTTTTAAAGAGGGATCCCACTTCTCTCCAAGGGCGGCCACCACTGAACCTCCTCCTTGTTTCCCAAGCTCCCTGTCCCCGCTGTCCCACTCTTGAGATGGGCAGTCCGAGCACCAGAAGGGAGCCAAGAGCCAGGGAGGAGGTGGACTCCACAGGGCTGCCGCCTCTCCAGGAGCCACACGCCACCCCGACGGGTGCCAGGCGTCTCTCTGACCCAGCCCAGCCCCTTGACACCCACGGAGCTCTGCTGTGGGACACACCAGGAGAGCAGGGCATGCACCCAAGTCCCCATCCCCACTGGGTTTCCAGCGCCTGCCTGGGGTATCCCCGGGTGGGATCGCCCTGACCTCAGGCAGCTCACAGTCTGGCCAGGACCACCCAGCAAGGCAGACACAACCTGAACGCAGGGCGGGACAGGGGTTCCCCATGGCTGGCTGCCACCAGTGGGGGTCTGCGGCAAGCCCCAGGGGCTCAGCTCCCTTCCCTGAGGACCCTCACCACCAGGCTGCACGTGGGAGCCTTAGCCCACTGACATGCAGGAGGCGATGGCCTGGGGGCCTTGGGCGGTCTCCCCAATGCTATGAGGGCCCTCCTGCCCACCGTCTGGGGATTGGCACTCTATGGATAGCAACTAATTAGTGCAAGTCCAGTAATGCAGGGTTACCTATTAGCAGGCTGCTATTGACACTGGGTCATTAGAGGTGATGAAAGCCTTCCCAGGGCGCCCCAGGGACTCGGCTCCAGCCTCCCCGGCAAGTCTAGTCTCATCGCTGAAACGGTGAGGTGGGCCTGGGGCATGGGGAGCCGATCCTGCCACTTCCTGTCCCCACGGGTCAACAGAAGGGCCCCAAGACAATGTCTGCGCAAGAGGAAATCCCAGCCTGACAGGAGGCAGGAGATGTGACCCACTCGTGATGGCCCCTCGCGATGGTCCAGGGGACATGCGACACCCCTGAGTATCCACCAGGGCCCATTGGGGGCCGGGGAGGACCTTAGGAAGAGAGCCGGAGCCCGTGGGTCACGGGCACCAGGAGGCTGGCTGCTCGGCCCTGCTCGGGCACTGACAAGATCCAGGAACTGTCCCTCCATCCATGCACCCTCGCACTCCCCAGACATTAGAGAGCCAGAGACACCTGTGGTCTGTGCCTCGCAGGTCCTGGGAATCTTGCCTCCTACATTTACATTTCTTACCTTCCTGCAACCTTTCACTGGGTTCCAAGGCAACTAGATGACAGCAGCGACCTCCTAACAGGCCCCCACGCCTTCCCCAGCTGCCCCCAGGAAAAGCCAGACCTCCAGACCCCTCCAGGCACTCCCGCCTGCCCCCTTGCTATTCCCCATCAGGACCCTGAGACTTGTGGCTTCCTCTCCTGAACCTCTTTCCCTGGATATTTGCTCCACCCAATCCCTTGCTCTCCCTGTCCACATCATCTAAATGGGTCGGGCAGGGTCACGGTGTACACCTGCAGTATCAGAGATTCTGGAGGCTGAGGTGGGAGGATCACCAGTTTGAGGCCAGCCTCAGCAGATTAGCAAGACCCTCTCTCAAAATACAAAGGTCTGGGGCTACTGTCCAGTTGTAGAGTGTCCCTGGGTTCAATCCCCAGTACCAAAAAATAAATGAAGAAACAAACAGGGATTGGTAACTTTTTTCTATAAAGATCCAGATGGTAAACAATTTCAGTTTTGCAAACCAGTCTCTTTGGCAAACCTTTAACTCAAAAGCAGTCCTAGCCGACATACAGAGCAGCAAGGGGGTGTCCCAATAAAACTTTACCTATATATACACAAGCGACAGTGGGCCACGGTTCGCCAATGGCTGATCTAAAAGAACAACTCCGGTCACCCCCACATCTCTCCCTGACTTGTTGTTCTTGACACCACTCAACGCCACATGAAGATGTGGATATTCACCTCTAGGTCACCCACCCGACACACCCACCTTGGTCCCCATTAATACAGACTCTGTTTGGCTCATTGCTGTATCTCCAAAACCTAAGCCAGTGTCTGCATATAATAATCTCTCAGTGCATTAAAAATAAATAAATAAAAAGGTCACATTAAAATTTAATGAGAGCAACAGACCATCATGGTGACCATGTATCAAGTGACTCTGTGCCAAGCTAATGAGGAATGAGAGACGGGGAGAGGTCACTAACTTGCTCAAGTCCACAGCGGTAGGAGTGGCGGAACCAGGCAAGCCCAGGGTCCGAGTCCAGTCTTGACCCCTTTATTGTGAAGAGGAGGTGCAGTACGGGGTGGGGTCCTTCCTGGGAGCACTGTGGCCGTCACCAGGGGCCATGCAGGGAAGGACTTGGATGTTTCTCTCCCCATTCACCCAGGGGCTGCTCGTCCCTCCTGGACCGCCTGGGCAAACACCTGGTTCCTCTGACTCTGCCTGAAGCCCTGAAAAGCCACAAGTGCTTCCAAGCGTTGGCAGTGATCAAAGCACAGTTGTCACTGCAAGTGAGACTCCGGTTTTGCTACTAACCGTGATTTGCCGGGAAGGCCTTGGCCTCTGAAATCCCGCCGAGAGATGTGCTCGGCCCCTGGCCGCCGTCCACTCCTGTCTTCCTTCGTCCTCTGACTCAGAGACCAGCCCACAGCCCCCACCCGGATCCGTGAAGGCAGCTCACAGGGCCCTTCACGGCCACACTGCAGCTGGGCCACTCAGGAGGGGCCAGGAGGAGGCCAGCCCTGGATCAACAGACTCGGGCTCTGCACTCACATCAGCGGCAGGGGTGACCAGCAAAGCCCGTAGGCCACCGCCTGGACACGTCCGTGCCTTATTTGGAAGGGAGCCCTCCAAGTCTGGAGCCCCGTGAGTCAGCCAGCAGGAATGCCTGTGACATTTCATAACAACAATAACAACCCCTCCCTCCGTGGGCTTCTCCACAGGCCGCCATATTAGCTCATTCAACCTGCGCAGACCCTGCGTGGGTAGGTCGGAGGTTTGATCCGTGAGGTGCACAACCCCAGGCAGGCGTGCCCAGAGTCACTCTGGGTGGGAGCAGCTGGAGGGAGCCCAGACCCAGGGTCCTGGCCCCCACCCTGAGCAGTGCAGGCAGGATCTGCTCGTGCGCTAGCCGCGTCCTCGGTGCCTGAGCCGGTGCCAGGGCTGAACAGACGTGCAGCAGGCCCCGTTTATGCAAGGACTGAACTAAGCGCAGCGCAGAAGATGAAAATCAGTGCAGATGGCCCTGGCCTCGGGTTGGGATGAGTCTTCTGAGAGCCAGTCTGACCTGGCCAATGCGCACCTCGTGTGGCCTGACGCTGGCCGTGTGACGGCATCACTGCGCGCTCAGCAGCTCCACGCACACCGACCTGTCCTCCCCGTCTCTGGGGTCAGGAGTCGGCGTGGCTCAGCTGCTCCTCTGCCTCAGAGACTCGGTGCAGGGACGTCCTCGGGGCCGCAGGCCTCCCCGAGGCTCAGCTGCGGAAGGACTGCCTGAATCCTCACGGTGGCCGGCAGCGTGGGTTGCTGGGGGCCTCGGTGTCTTCTGGCTTTGACTGGAGGCTGCTTCCCACTCCCTGCTGTTTGGGCCACACCAGTCCGGCCACTTGTGCCACCAAGCCAGCAAGAGAGTCTGCCAGTTAGACAACTGTGACGTGTTCCGTAACGTCATCACCCAGTCACGCTGGCTGTGTTCTGTGGGCTGGAAGCAAGTCAGGGCTCTGCCCACATTTCAGAGGAGGCTCCCCAAGGGCTCGTGGGTTGGAGGCTTAGTCCTTAGCAGGTGTTGAGGTGGTGGGACCTTAACCAGGCAGAGCCTGGTGGGAGGTCAGAGGTCATTGGGGTGCATTCTTAGAAGGGATTATTAACAGGTTCTTAGAGGACCCCAGTCTTACTCTGGCTTCTGGTCATACCACGTGATCTCTCTCTCTCTCTCTCTCTCTCTCTCTCTCTCTCTCTCTCTCTCTCTCTCTTAAAAACAATCCTGCCAGGATGCATCTACCACTGGGCCCTCACCAGAGGCTGAATTGATGGGGTCACCCAATTTGGACTTTTGGCATCCAAAACTGTGAGTCAATCCACCTCTTTTCTTTACACATTACCTAGCCTCAGGTGTTTTGTTATGGTCACAACAGGAGTGGAACGCAGGAGGCTGTGAACACCAGTTGGCAGCATCATGGGGACCCACCACAAATCTGCTAGGCCTTCCATCTCTTTCTGAACATCTCCAGAGATAGCTTTGTCACTGTTCCCAAGGCAGTCCTTCCACTCTAATGTCACTTGAGTGGTTAGAAAGTTCTTTCTGGCATCAAACCTAAACCCACCTCCCCATGACTTTTATTCATTGGTCCAGGCCCTGCAGTCTACAAAGACAGAAAAAGTCGAATCTGGCAGAAGTTGAACTCATGGGGGTAGAGATTTGCTATATCCTCAGAGAGCAGGGTTGTGGGAAAGTTCCAGGCGCATCCCAGGAATTCAGTAAATGTGTTAAGAAGAGAGGGAATGGAGTGGTTCAGGAGGCATCTCACGGCTCCTGGGTGGTGTCTGATGCAGGGGAAGCTTCGCCTGGGCCCTTGCTCACTGCAGGGTCTTGGTTCAGACCTTCACAGCCTTCCTGGAGACACTTGGCACTTTAAGAGACGCTAGCCCAACCCCATCACTTGAGAGAATATGACTTGCTCACTGTCACATGGCTGGTAAATGGGAGAGCCAGGCCTCTTGACTCCAAGCATCTCTCGGCCTCTTTACCTCTGCATGTGTCTGAACATGAGCCAAGGATACCAGACAGCCCTGGACCCTGGGTCCTGGGTCCTGGGAGCTTGCCACCCAAGGCTACTTCTCCCCTCTCTGGGAAGCGCCTTGATCCCTGGCCAGACAACCCAGATGCAATATCTTCATGTCAGAAGCAAGTGTGCAGAGGGCTTTAGAGGGCTGCAGTGGGGCTCCATGGGTCATGGCTGCTTGCTTTGACTGAGGGACGCTGTGGGCCTGAGCTCCAGAACGTGGTGTCTCCCCAGGACTGACCACCACTCAGTGTGCTTCCTGGGCTATTGGGGACCTCAGGCTGCCAGGTTCCTGGTGGTCAAATCCACTTGCTCTAGATCTCCTTCAGGGAGTCCAAGTCCTTCAAGAGGACATCCACAGCTACACCCAGGCCTGACCCATGGGGCACTCAGCAAGCATCGAATGCATGATGGACACAAGGGTGTGGGAGCTTGGCTGGGGGGTCACATGGAGGCAGAGCCCACCCAAACCCAGTGGGAGCAAAGGTGGAAAGAAAACTCACGTGTCCCAGGGGGCCCCTGGTGCAGCCCAGCTCTGAGCCCTGAGCCGAGGACATGTGGAGAGTCCTCCGAAAATGCAGATGCCACATGAGAAGCAGGAGCGGCCAGACCGTGCCCCTTATGGGAAAACTACACATTACCCCGTTTTTTCAGACACCACAGCATGCTGCGCTGCCCGTGAGGGACCCTCTGCTACCAGCGGTCTCCTCTTCCTCTTGGCTACAGCTTCCTTCCGCGGCCCCTACAGAGCAAGCCACAGGACTTCTGTACAGAATTAGCCACAGGGCTGATGGGCACAGAGCTGGCCTTGGGACAAGGTCTGGCCAGCCCCTGGACCATGCACACAGGACCCATCTTCCAGGGCCAGAGTCCCTGTGCCCTGGCCAGCTTCCCCTCCCAGGGCACATTTCTCCAACCTCTGTGGCCAGGTTTCTCCAGCCACCACCCCTGTGCTGGCCACCCATGATCTTCCACTGAGCGAGACCATTGTCCATCACGGGGACTATTTGCCATGTTCCCCAAAACTACTGCAAACTGCCTTGATAAAATTGCTGGGTAAAACCCACCTCTGCCCCCAGGAGGACAGGACCCAGTCACGCGAATGCGAGCACATGTACACACACACACATACATACATGCGTGCACACCCCGCAGGCATGGCCACCCATTCGCACCTCTGAGGCTCCTTGCCTCGGGCTGTTCTTCCCAATGCCTCTCGCCTTTATCCTCTAGGTCAGCCCCCAAGTCCCTGTGGGTGGAGACTCAAATCAGGGAGAGGCTGGCAGTGGGTCCCAAGCTCCTCTGCAGGCTGGAGAATTGGAGAATCATTCCTGTTCCCAGCCTGTGTGGCTGGGATGAAGGAGGACCCACAGTAACCCGTTGGGTCACCTTCCCCTGCAAGTGGGGGGAAGGATTCTAACCATACTCACCCAGAGCCCTCAAGCCCAGCCGAGAATGGCCATGTCGGCTCCACAGTCTCTTGGTGGGCCTCCTGGAGGCCAGCTTCCCAGCCAGAGAAGGAGTGAGTCCAGGCTTAGGGTGGGCAGGACATGGCCACAGTTCCTACTATTGGTGATTGCAAGGTCCAGGGTCCCCTGGTTCACTCTCCCACCTCCCTCCAGAGTGGCAGGAAGGATGGTGCAGAAATGGGGTGTGGGAGCAGCTCCGTGCAGAAGCACAGGGGCTTCCAGGAGGAGGAGACAGTGTCTGCCTTTGTCACCGCGGGAGCTGCCTTTCACTCCTCCAGTGAAGTCCCACCATGGTGGCTGGAACTTGTGGCCCAGAAGAGGCTTCATCCCTCTCAGAGACTAACTGGCAACCCCTGGAGTATTAAAGGTACCTGGGGCAGCACCAGGACGGTTCCGTGAAGGCCAGAGCTGCACCCTGGGCTGCAGCCGGCTCCCTTCCTGTCTGCACCTCAGTGCCTGCAGGACCCAGGTCCTCCTGCATCCAGCAATGCCGGGCTCTAAGGGTCACCCCCTCCCCTCCTTCTTTCCCAGCATGGCCGCAGGACCGGCCTCCAGAGTCAGCTCTGCTCCCCACTGAACAGGTCATCTCCCCAGCCCACCACGGTGCGTTTCCTCCTTGGAGACCAGGGAGTTTGGAAACACGGCATCTTCTGAAGTTGCTATGACATGCCATAGCTGTGTCATCTTCTGGAGACAGTGTGGCTCTACCTTCTTTTGGAGGGGCTCACCAAGGCACGCATGCAGACCGGAGGGAGCCCTCCCCTGGGCCTGAGGACATTGTAAGCACATTAGATTTTTGTTTGTTTGCTTGTTTGTTTATGTCAGGGATTGAACCCAGGGGACTTAACCACTGAGCCACATCCCCAACCTATGTTTTATATTCTAATTAGAGACAAGGTCTCCCTGAGTTCCTTAGGGCCTCACTAAGTTGCTGAAGCTGGCCCTGAACTTGCAATCCTCCTGCCTCAGCCTGCCGAGTCTCTGGGATTACTGGCATGTGGCACCAGGCCCAGCCACATTAGCTTTTTAAAAGTTAGCTTTTTACTAAAGTAATACAAATAATGAAAAGAATAATACAATGTGTCCAGCTTCAGGAATTTTGTGTCCAAGGGAGCCCATCCATGAAGTCAGTACCCAGACCCTTGCCTGGGCCCCAGGAACCCCCCAAGATGACTCACCTTGACTCCTAACACTGGAGGCTACCCTGCCTGCTCTTTAACTTCATGCGAAGGGTGTTGCGCAACATGTACGCTCCTGGGTCAGGTTCTCTGGCCCAGCGTCTGCGAGCTCCGAGTGTGCTGTGTGGAGCTATTGTGCATTCATCCTCGCTGGTGGAGCGTGACCCATCCGGGAACAAACCTCCATCTATGCATCCACTCCTCTGTGGATGGGCACTGGAGTTGTTTTCAGATTCGGGCCACTATGAATAGCATGGTTGTGAACAGTCTTTGGCTGCACATTTGTCCACCCTGCTTTGGGCACACGCCTGAGGAAAGGACTGCTGGGCCACGGGGGGGACAGGCACCAGCCCGAGAGGGCAGCACCCACTTCCTACCTACACCTACTCCCACTCCCACCAAAGCAGAAGCCGCAGGTGGGCCACCCTTTCCCAGCCTGTGAGTTGTTGTCCCTCATTTTGACAGCTCTGTTTGGTGGAAGGCGGATTTCACTGCGCATTTCCTATGTGTTATATATACTACGTGTCCAACTTCAGGAATTTTGTGTCCAAGTGAGCCCACCCATGGATGGCCAACTCTCTTTCCAGGGAGGAAAAGAGAGTTGGCCTTTTATAAGGCTGGTCACATTATAAGGTTGGTCTGTGGACACTTCCTGGTGGACTTGGGGAACGCCCCCAGGTCCCCTGTCTTCTTCACGCTGACATTGTAGAAGTCCTTTGTACACGTTTGGACACTAAACCCGGACAGCAACATGGGTGTAGAGTTTAGAGGTTCCTTCCCACTCTATGGAGGTGACTTTTCTCCTAGGTCATTACTGCTGTGAGGCACTTGGGTAGAAGCCCACTGTCAGCCCACCTCTCCATTCCAGGAATAGACTCACATCCTGCTGGCCTGATCTGCGAATGTCTGATGAAGGACGGATGGACCCATGGTCATGAGCATGGCCCACCTCTGGTTTTCTTTCTGGACATGTCTATGTAAGGCCGGGTACCACGGTTGGCCGGAGGTTGGATGGCCTTATGACACAAGCTGGGAAGCATCCCTCTTTCTCTGTCCCTTGCAACCGTTGGAACTGAAACAGACTGAACTTGTGCCCCCACCCATCTGAAATTGGGAATGGCTTCCTCATGCTGAGAGTGGAGGCCAAGGAGGCTGTGACTGCCTCCCAACATTTCTCCATCTCAAACATCCTCTCTTTGAGGTTCTAAACTCTAAAGAAAAGCCTCTGTAATACCTTTCCTTCTCCTCAGTTAAAAAGATAACGTTTTTATCTAAAAGGCAGCACAGAGGCTGGCCCAGGAAGTCCCAGCTCCAAGGGCAGGAACCTGTGAACACCTGTGAAACGCCTCTTGGCCAACTGGACTAGGAAGGAGGCAGAACCGGGAAGCTCCTGCCCTTGGTTCCGGTGCGCCCTTCCCCTCTTAAACGCTTTAAAAGACGGAGTTTTTAAAACAATTAAGTTTCTTCCATCTTCCTTCAAAGCTGGCTTTGAATAAAAATTATTATTTTACCAATTTGACTCCAAATAACTCTGAAAGAAGAGCACTGTGGCCCACTCTCCTCCCCGGGAGGGGGAATCTGTACCGCTGATCACACTATAAGGTTGGTCAGTGGACACTTCCTGGTGGCCGTGGGAACGCCCCCACACCTCGCCTATCCTGGGCCTGGGGGCTGTGTCTGGAGGCCCAGCCACTGTGGCCTCCTCCGCCGTCTCACTGGGCAGAAAGCAGCACGGGGTAACCGCTCAAGGTGGGGGTCTCACATGAGAAATGCCCCAGCAAGAGGCTGACCCGAGGCAGGGGGTGCACAGGGAGCGCGGCTCTGCCTTCCCCGGTTCCTTCCTCCAGTGCCTTCCGCGGCCCTCCTTTCTCCCCCTCCGGGCATCTTCCTTCCCTCTAGGCCGCCCTTCCTCCTCCCCGCCAGGCCCATCCGCAGAGCCCTCCCCGGTGCTGCGCGCCCAGCGCCGTGCCCACCACCGAAACACGCCGGCGCTGCTCCGCGCTCAATTCTTCACTGCAGCCGCGGGGCTGGGGGGGGGGGTGCCAGCGCCCGTCTCTCCCGGGCCCCCGACTCCTCCCCTCCCGGGCCCTGCTCCTCCCCTCTGGGCCCGTGCTCCTCCCCTCCCGGGTCTTTGCTCCTCCCCTCCGGGTCCTCGCTCCTCCCCTCCCGGGCCCTGCTCCTCCCCTCCGGGCCCGCGCTCCTCCCCTCCCGGCCCGTGCTCCTCCCCTCCCGGGTCTTTGCTCCTCCCCTCCGGGTCCTCGCTCCTCCCCTCCCGGCCCGTGCTCCTCCCCTCCCGGGTCCTCGCTCCTCCCCTCCCGGGTCCTCGCTCCTCCCCTCCGTCTGTGGGGTGAGAGAGGCCCCTGCAGTGCGGATCGTCTGCCCCAGGGCCTTGGGGAGCAGGGGAAGCGTTCCTGCCAAGCGCCCCCTGCGTTCCCAAGGAGCGGTAGGCTGGCAGGGACCCGAGTCCTAGGGCGAGCCCTGGCGTGGACAGGAGCTGAGAGAGCGTGGGCCCAGCACCAGGGCAGCAGGATTCCCCCTCTGCCGAGGACAGGGCCTCACCGCGGTGGCCCTAGGGCCTGATCGTCACTGGGAGGGAGGGGCACCATGTTACTAGCTGAAAAACAAGAGACTTGTGAGCGGAGCAGGATCTAAAGGACGGAGGGCGCGGCCAGCTGGAGGGGCTCATCCCCAAATTCTCTTTGCTTTGCTTTAGTTTGAGCTGGTCTGCCCACCGAAAGGTGAGTAAGTGAGCTCCTACTCTTACCCAAGGCCTGCCGGTGTTTGACAAAAAAAAACAAAAACACAGCTCTCTTGTGTCAAGGATGTGCCCAGGGGTCGGGTGAGCTCAGGAGTGGGTGCCTGCTGGGGAAAGAGACTAGAATGCCGAGCTCCAGACCCTCCCTGCGGGATCCTGTGGCTGTGAGGAACAGCCAGTGGTCCCCTTGGAAGGATCCTCCCTCCTCCAAATGTTTCCAGTCAAGCTCTAACTTCGCAGCCTCTTTCTGGTCACAGCTGTCCCCTGCCCACAAGCTGCACCAGCACTCCTGGCCAACATGGCCACCCTCAGCAAGACCCCGACAGGGCCCAGGCAGGAGAGGCTGGTGAGGATGCACATTTGTCAAGAAGAGATCTTACATGTGCCACAGTCTGTCCCTCTTCCACTCGTCTCTGGTTCAGCACAATCAGCCCTGCAAGGACAGGCAGCATGACACAGCCCTGGGAGCCCAGCAGGGAGTCAGGCCTGGCTCTGCCCCAGTGCTGAGCTGACCCCTCTAGACCCTGAGGCCAGCCCCTCTACAGCTCCTGGGGCCTGGATGAAGGAAGCAGCGCTGTGCCCCTGGAGACCCCTCACTGCAGGGATGGTGGACTGAGCTCCTGTGGTCCTGAAAGGGGTCTCTGGGGCTCCCCCAAGCCAGGCCCTGCGAGGCGGGCTCTCAGCAGAAGTTGTGTTCACCGTCACTGTTAATCACAGTAATGAGAAGAACCGTGAGGATTCTAATCATAGCCCCCCAGGTGGCATGGTGGCTGCCTTAAGGGATCACTAACACTGAGAAGCATATTCTTAGGCTGAAAAAAATACCTCCCCAGGCTGCAGGCTGCTGGGGCACAAATCCTACAACTTCAGGCCCCGAGTGAGGCACCATGCATGGAGGACCTCCTGTCCCAGGGTTCTGTCTGGGCCCTGGAGCCCAGGACCTCCTGCCTTGACCTGAATCTGGTTAATACAGCAGCATGTGCCTCGAGGTCCTCAGGACCAGCTTATTCCCCTGTGCCCCCGGAGGACCCCTCCCTGCCTCTGTCCAGGCACCTGGTTTCAGATACACATCCTAACCAGAGTCTGCCCAGTTGATGGTGGGCAATGGGCAGGAAGGTAAGGAAAGAGGGGGAAGAAGGATGGGTCAGAAAGGCATTGCTCTCGGGCAGTGGGTGGCCGTGCGGTGCCATGGGCAGCGGTGTGCTGGCCCTGCAGGAGGGCGAGCAGCAGGGCTGGCAGGGCCCACGCTTCCAGGAGGGTCCCCCCATCTCTCTCCCCCTCCTGCCTGGTGGCAGCACTGCTCCTGACTTCCCAGATCACCTGGCAGAAAGTGGCTTTCCTCAGCACCTTGTCCCAGACGGCAGCCTTACCCAACGGCAGTTCATAAGGCCCATTCCAAATACCCAAGAAAGAAACCCAGGGGCACAGTTTGGGTCCATGGGCACCTTTGACCAGGGGCGAAGTCACAGATCAGACACGGGTACGGGAGTGGGCAGTTCAGGGTGGACTCCAGCATCACAGCTGGGCCAGAGCCCCCAGAGTGTCTGCTACCTGGCGCATCCCGAGGCATGGAACGAGGACAGGGTTGGCTGTGGCCAGGAAGGAGAGGGAAGACTTGGGACTCTGTGGGGAGGGGAAGGGAGTGGAGATGGCCCCAAAGGAAACAGGCTGGAGCCTGGTGTCGGAGCCTTCCAGGAGCCGTGACTCGCAGGGAAAGGCCACCTTGGGGGGAGGGAGCCTTGAGTGTCCTCCACGGGTCCCCTGTCCTACCTGTCCTACGCCAGGGCCCAGCTCCCATCTCCAGCTTGCCCGCCACCTGCCTCCCCTTGTGTCCTCCCTCCAGACCCCCAGGGCCCTCAGAGCTGCTCACCCTTCCTGGGCTTGGCACCTGCCGGTCCCTCTGCACCTCCTGCTCACTCTTCACTTTCTCTCACGGCCCTTCCAGCGAGCCTCCCTGAGAGGATCAGAGACAGCAAAGAGATTTGCTGTGTCCCTGTAGTCACAGGGTATCTCAAGTGCAGGGACCGCCCCGCCTGTCTGTTCCCAGAAGAGCGCAGGGCCCGGCCCGTGGCAGATGCATGATAAATGTGTGTTGGAACGTGTGCGTAAGCGAATGAGTGACAGATGCCAAGCAACAGGAGGTCCATCCCAGGATGGCCCCAACTGCTCTCTGTAGATGCCTTTGGTATCCTAGAGAGTCTTCTGAGGGATTTAGGTCAAGAAGATAACCCTAACCCTAACCCCGCTGAGGGAACCGCAGAGAGGGCTCGTGAAGACCAGAGGCTGCTGACGGGGTGAGGACAGGGGACAGCTACCCTGAGTAAGGACAGAGTGGGCAGCCTGAAGGTCCGCAAGGAGCAGCTGAGGTCACTGGGGACTACACCCAGGTGTGCACTCTATTGAGCTATATCTCAGCCTCTTTTAGTTTTTATTTTGGGAGGGATGATGGGCAATGCACCCCGGCGTCTGGCTCCTTGTCATTCATTTATATATAAACCCCACTCCTTCTCTCAGAGGGTCTGAATGGGTCCAGCCTGGTGTGGTCCAAGGAGCACGGGCCTGGCTTTAGGAGGGATGAATCCAGGTGCAGGCCAACTCCTGGGGTCCCTGATGCCCTCACTTCCCCCCTCTGGGCCTCCGTGTTCTCCACGACACCCCTCACCACTTCCGTCTTACATTCTGGACTGGAGGTGTCCTTAGGGTCTGAAGACCCAGGAAAGCACTCTCAGAGTCTGGTCCAAACTGGATTTCTGGTTTCGCTGTGGTCACCCGGCAGGTGGGACAGAAGCTACTGGAGAAAAGCCATGGCCAAATCCATGTCCAGAAAGCTCCCAGGCCACCCCTCCTCCCCAGAGCTAGCAACTTAGAGCATGCAGGCCGAGGGTGCCTGGCTCAGGGGCGGGGCGCAGGTGTGTTGCTCAAACCCCGAGTTCCATCACAAGCAGTGTGCCACAGTGGTTTGGTGCAGGGGCTTGGTGCCAGACACCCTGGCACCATGTGACTATGCGGCCATGGGGCCGTGTGGTGAGGGGGTAAGGACGGGGGTCTGTCCAGGAGCACCAGGCTGGACCCAGGCATCAGATGGTGAGGAAAGCTGGGGCTTGACTGTTCTACAAGCTTCGCTGCCTGTGAACACACCTGCCTTCTGATTTCTGATGAGTTTTCCCAATCTTGAGCTGCAGAATGCACCCTACATCCTTCTCCTGCACGTCCACCCCTCTCGGGTCACCTCAGTGGGGCACTGTGTCATGAGCTAAGATCTAACTCCCAATCCATAAGACCTCGCTCCTGCCCGTGGGGAGATGCATACACACATCCCCAGAGGACCTAGCAGGTTGACAAGAGCCGTGCTGAGAGCCGCACAGGTGCACTGAGGGGGACTCTGCAAATAAGGGGCCTCTGAGGTTGTGGGGTCCCAGCTTGGACCTGTTCACAAGGAGGCTAAGCAGATCCCCCAGGAGGGGAACTTGGCCCATGTCTAAACAGCTGCTGGCATCTGAGAAACTGACCGTGGTGAAGGACATGGGCAGGGGTGATGCAGCCCCGGAGGAGAATTTTGATCCCTAAGGTGATGCAGACACAGGGCATAAAGAAGGAAATGAAAGCCTGCAACTTCTGCGTACATGCCGGGCCTGGAAGGAAGGAAATGAGTGTGGGCCCAGTTAGGGGTGCTCCTGCACTTGCCACTACCCTCCCCCAGAGCTCAGGCAGCCCTCTGTGGGTCCCCCAAACTACAGAACACAGCGGGGCTGAGCAGTGTCACCACCCTCCAGAGCAAGCAAGTGAGCCTCAGTGGCCCAGGCTGCATGTCAAGGTACCAAGATGGCAGCCAGGAGTGACGATGGCCAGATGTCAGGGCTGACCATCAAAGGCGTGTGAGGGTCCCAGGACTTCCAGGGAGGGTGGGAGGGGAGAGAACCCAAACTGACTGAGGTTAACCGGCTGCATTAACACAGGCGAAGATAAACACACCACCAAGACTGGGCTGTGAGCCCTCTGACTCGTTCCCAAAGGCTGGGGAGAGTACAGGCATCCAATTTGCATAACACAATTTGCATAATATATACATAATTTTAGTGGGCTGACATGCAGAGAAAGGGGATCTCATGTGAGGAGAGAATTTCAAGGTCCAGGAGATTCCCAAGGACTCCCTCTTTTTTCAGCCAGCCTGGATAAAGAGTCACTTGGTGTGGCAAATTTAAAATGGCTGCCCATTCTTGGCTACTGCTCCCATGGAGGGGTGAAGTCTCATTCTTCTCCAGGTTTGGCCCCAGGCAGGAGCTAAAAGACTTTTTCTGCCCTGACCTCAGAAGTCCCAAAACATCACTCTGCCACTTCCCATCAGCCCTCCTTTCAGAGCACCGGGCACCACCATGAACCTCGCCTGCAGACTGTCCTCAGCAGCCAGGTTTGACAGCACCTGCCAGGCAAGATCCGAGAGGGGTTTCTCTCCGTCCTCAACCCCCTCTGCAGGCACACGGGGTTGGCCTCCTGAAGCTGCTCTCCTCACTCCTACCAACAGAGCTGTTTCCAGAGCCCCTTCACTGGCCCAGGGAAGCAGCCGGCTGTCCTCTGTGCGTTCTTGGCAGTCGTAGAGACACACGCACACATTTCAGGGCCGTTTCAAACATGCCTGTTATTTTTCAGAGTGAGTTTCTCTCATCTCCAAGTAGATTCAGTGTTTTCTTCCTTTGATCATTAAAGGAACACTTTCCAAATGAAGTTCTTTTCATGCTTACACTTACAGGGCCCACAATGAGAGGAGCAGCTTCTCCCTGCCCCTCTGTCTGCCCAGCCATTCGAGCCCCCACCCACTCACCACTCACCCACCCATCCCGTAACTCCCCGTCCATCTGCCCATCCTTCTGCCCCTCCGCCCACCCACATACCCAGTTTTAACCTCTGATCCTGGAGAGCTACAGGTGTGCATGCTTCCCTGGTGGCACTCATCTGTAGTTGGGGAGAGTGACATTCACATACAGAGAGACAAATGACTACAAGCTGTTAGATACGCAGGAATTAAAAGAACCAGGAGCTGTGAGGGAGAGGTCCACGGGGCTGCTGTGGACAGACAGGTGGGGCAGTCAGCTGGCGGGGCCTTTGGTAGAATAGAAGCTGTTCCCTGCTGTATGAGAAACTTCCATGATCCTGAAACCATTCAGTACACGGCCTGTAAGACCCAAAGTCAAACTTGAGCTCATTACAGCTTCCAGAAGGCCGAGACCGCACCAGCAAGCGGGGCCTCCTCCCCCAGGCAGAGGTGCCCTCCCCAGGCTCCCCGGCCCCAGCAGGGCCTCATTTGCCCACAGTTGCATCCTGGGCTGAGCCCTCTGTGCCAGAAGTGGGGAGGGACGGGGGAGGGGGCGGGGCGAGCTCTGCCTCCCTCCCCGGGGAAGCCGGAGTGCTGATGTGTGCAGTCGGCCCAAATCCAATCTCAGAAAGGAATGATTTTTAAAAATAATAAAAAGAAGGAAAGATCGGGCCTGCTTTCCAGCCGTTTGCATGTTCTGTTTGGGGACCTACAAGGACCCCAGGCATTTAGTTCTGTGGTGGAAACCGCTGTCCCCTGCCCCTTTCTCTGAGGTCCGTGGCTAGGTTCCAGAAGGGACTCCATCCAGAGGTCTCCAGCGCTCGGCTCACCCAGCCCATGGTGCCAGCCAGCTCTAGCACAAGACGTCAGACTCCCCGGAGCCCTGCCCCTCCTCCAGCCCTGGTCAGCACTGTCCTGTCCCTTCCCCAAGCCCACCACCAGGGGCAGCCTGCCTCGCCCAGCATGGCTGGTGGAGTCCTCACAGCTGTGTCCCCAGCTGCCCCAAACTCCAGTTCTCACCACTGAACCACATGTGGCGCCGGGTAGTGAAAGGTGCCCTGGTGGGGACCCTTGGCCAAGACAGGGGAGACCAGCACCTGTGAAGCACATCTGCTTCCGCGACAGGATTGAGGGCTCTTATGGCCCCTCCACATGGTGGAGCCCATCCGAGGGTCACCGCGGACCTCCCGCCCTCCCATTTCTGCCTCACGTGCCATTGACATCTTCCATCAGCCTCCCTGGGCTCGTGCCCTGCCATTCCGTCTCCTTCCTGTTCTGCAAGCAGCAGGAGTTGAGGGCAGCAGGAGTGGAGCCCTTTGTGGATGACAGAAGGCAGACTTGGAAGGGGTGGTGCGAGGACCTGGCCCCCCCCCGGGGGGGGGGGCGGCAGAGTCACCACACACTGACCGAGATCCTCGCACTCACCCTTCAGGACAAAGCCCACGCCAGGGTCATTTCTCAAACGCATACACATGCGGCTTCGAATAACCAATTATAAATTGATTTTAAACCACTACTGAATTCAAAGTAGCTTCTTGTCCTTGTGAGTTTTCTCAACCAATGAGTCCTCAACACAGAAGAACCAGCACGTGAAGAGGGTTTGACATTGACACGCAGACCACAGGCTCGAAAAGGGACACTGTGATTCCTTGTGGTTGTTTTTCCTTTTTGCCGCTGAGCCCAGGGGGGCTCTGCCACTGAGCTGCATCCCCAGCCCTTTCCATTTTTGAGACAGGGTCTCACTGAACTGCTTAGGTGAGCCTCGAACTTGCGACCCTCCTGCCTCAGCCTCCCAGATCACCGGGATTACAGGCTGCATCGCCACTCCCAGCTCACGTTCTTCCTTTTTGATGGAGGGAATGCATTTCAGAGGGGTCCAGAACCTTGGCCAAAGTCGCTCAGCTTGAGGTGGCAGCAGAGCCTTGTTGAGGGTACCATCCCATGGCGGGGCACAGAGTGGGCAGTGGCCATCACTGCTGTCACAGTGCCCTCCTGCCCTGGGCACTCTCCATTTGCACCTAACGCGTGCCAACCCTGGGAATTGCCACCCACCCTCATAGTCGGGCAGCAGTGTGGTCTAGGGGTCTGGCCTCAGATGAGAAGTCACCGCCCTCGGCACACAGCCTTGCCCTGGGCTCCCACAGCAACCAGGACTTTTCCTACAGCAGCCCGCCCCTCTGGATCCCCTCACCTGAGCCTGCGTCCTGCACCGAAGAGAAGGCAAAGAGGATCAGAACCAGAGGGACGTTCACTGTACCCACTTGTGCTTCTCAGAGTTGTCAGTCAGCATGCCCTTGGGAGGATGGGGACAAGGAAGGTGGACTGATGGACATAGAGGGAGGGAGGAGGGAGATGGACGATGGATGGACAGATAGATTAACTCTGCTTGGGATGCTCCCTGGAACAGCAGAGACCCTTAGAGGGTCAAGAAGACAGGTCCAAGCCAGGTGCTGTGGCCCACACCTGTAATCCCAGGGGCGCAGGAGGCTGACAAGGGAGGATTGCAAGTTTGAAGCCAGCCTCGTCAGCTTAGTAAAACACTAAGCAACTTAGCGAGACCCTGTCCCAAAAGAAACAATGAAAAGCTCTGGGGATGTGGCTCAGGTTTACCCCTGGGTGGTATCCTCAGAACCACAAAACAAGAAGACGGGTCCCACGCTTCCAGCCAATGCCAGACGTCGAGTCCTGAGACTCACACAACTGAGCCGTCGCACTGAGATCCGTGTCTCTGCCATTCCCAGTCAGTGCTGCCTTGAAGGCAGGACTGGGGACACGGGGAGGCCAAGAGAACGCAGCACACCTCAGCAGCCCTGGGAGCTGACCTCCCTCTGCTCTGAGTAGTGGAAGCACACAGGAGGCCACCCTCATGGCCGCGGGAGGAGAGCCAGGCCTTGGTGGACTCCACCAGGTGGGCAGCAGCTGGGGAAAGGACTTCTCTGGAAGGACTCGAGGTCCCTCTCTCTGGCCCTGTGCTGCTGCTCCCGCTGGGACAAGGAGCTGGTGGCTGCCTGCGGCTGTCAGAGCCTGCATGTGTTTATAAGCTGGGCTGTTGGTTATTTGTTTGTGCCTTTGGCTTCTGCCTCCCAGATCCCATGTGCTTTGCTCTACAGAACACGGCTATGCAGCCTTGAGCGACGCTGCCTCGCGCTCCCCCTTGGCATGGGAGAACCCGCCAGCCACGAGGCGCACAGGGACACACGCCTGCACCAGGGTCGAGCTGGCGGAGCTGGACCCTCCTGCCTCACCCGCTCTGCTCACCCACATGGCCCTTGCTTTATACAAAAACCTGTCTCCATAATGTCCATGCTCATATCTGGTTTTGAAGATCAAATCCCTTTACTGACTGAAGCTGCAGGTCGTTCTGCAAAGCCAACCCAGATCAAGTCCTTGGGTAAAATCAAAGTTCTTGTTGTAAGCAAAGAACCAGCTATCAGCTCCCTACGGGAACACAGGTCAGTGGACGGCAGAGCCCGGCTGTCACCCCTTAGAAGTGTCTTTTTCATGAGTTAACAACTTACAGGGTTCTGTCTTGTGGGTTCGTAAATGAGCCTATTGGGGTGGCTGGGAGCCCAGCCTGTCCTTGTCTGTCCCCCAAGGACCCTCAGTTTCCTGACCCAGCTGCAGACCTTCCTCTGTGCCATGGTGCCAGGTCCCAGGGCTGCCATCTCCTTCCTGCAGGCATGATGGATGTGGCCGGTGGCGGTTGGAGTCAAGGCAGGGCAGGGGCAGTACCTGCTCTTACTTCTGTGATAACAGAATCGATTCTCCTGAGGTCCTCTTACTATGACCTGAAATCGTGTGTGAGAGGGCTCTCGAGTCTTCTCATCATTTTTTCCTAAGAAAGGAAGAAAAATACCAAGATACGTGGCTGCCCGAGCTCCGTGCCTGTGGCCAGAGCTTCCGCTGGACTAATGAAAGGCCTAGAAGCTGGGGTGCTACTCCCTACGCTGCTGAGTCTCTGGACAGTCCCCCACCCCCTGCCCAACCTCGGGCAATGTGCTCTGCCGACAGGGTCAGGCCAGGCAGGATACTGGAGAGAGTGGCCAGGGCCACAGGGGTAGTCTCTACTTTTTCGAGGCATAAAGTTCAAAGTGGCCTCTTTGGGACTCAACCAGCCACAACCAACTGGGCTTACCAGCTCAGCCTCCAGCAAAGGACTCCGAGGCAGAGCTGTTCAGTAAACGTCCCTCCAGGACTTCTACGATTACGGTGAGAAGAGGCAGTGTAGCCTAGAGGTTATATCCTGAACTCTAGCTCTGATAGGCCTGGGCTCAAGTTCTGTTCTGCCAAGTGTCTCAGCTGTGTGACTCTGGGTAAGTTACTTAACCTCTCTGCCTCAGTGTTGTCATTCTATAGAAGAATGATAATGTCACTCCCACCTCTTTGGGTTATTGTAAGAATGGAATAGATAACCTGAATAGCAGTGCCAGGTCATTCATAAGAAAGACAGTATTGCCACTTTTATTTGCATTTTACTAAATAGGGGACAGTATGATTCTATTTAGAGCAAACGCTAACTCATAGACAACTCAGGCCGGTCCCAACTTCCAGCCCCATTTGTAAAGCTGGGCTTCAGCCCTCCTCAAGGAAGGACCAAGGGAACCAAGGCTCAAGGGGACCCCAGCTGGTCACTCGGGTCTTTTTAAATGCTCTCAGGGTTGCAGGGCTGGGTGTGGGCCCTGCTTGACCCAGACTCAGATCTCAGAATAAGCATCCAAGTTAGAGATGAGTTTCCTTCTGGGGTGCCCCTCCTCCCCCCAGGAGTGGGCTGCCCTCCCTGGGAAGGACCAGAAAAACTTTCGCCAGCGCTCTAGCCCTCTGTCTCTGCTTACTGATGAGCCCAGAGAGGCAAAACTACCTGGCCAAAACACACAGCAAGGCAGCTCCCTCCCAAGACCTCTGCCAGCCGCAGAAGCACCAGCACACTTCCCGCTACTTCACGCTGTGGGCGAAGCTGATCTCCCTTTCCCACCTTGCAGCAAGAGCAGCCAGCTGCTGCCAGAGGAGATGTGAATCCAAGTCAGGACTGGACGGGGAGGGCTGGGGAACGGCAGCCGAGCAGCCATCCACCTTCCACGTGGAGCTCAGGGAGCTCAGCCAAGGCTGCCTCTCCCCGTGGGGCTCACGTCTACAGAGGCCTCTGGGCAGGCTGGTGCCCAGTTCTTCCTGAGCCTCTGGGCCATTCCAGAAGCTCAGGAGCTTCCAGGGCTCAGACAAATGTCAGAAAATGAAAATACCAGTGTGGACCCTCCACTCATTCCCTTCCCAGGGGGAACCGCAGAGCTTACGGGGACGGGCCCTGGCCTCGCGCGGGGACACACGTCGGAGGCACGCAGGCGGCTGGTTCAGACCCCTCGTTTCTTCTCCTCTTTGACCTTGAGGAAACAGAGGGGTACATCAGCCACAGCGTATGGATGCACAGCTGCCTGCAGTGCCCTGTCCAGGCTCCCGGGTCGGGGACACAGGACCTTGCTGATGCCGTGTGGGCAGCATTAAGATCTTTCTATAACCTCCCCCAGGACAAAGTCAGCCGGAGCACCGGGCAGAGTCAGGCAGGAGAGCTCAGAGAACGTTTAAAACAAGTGGATCCTCTCCATCCTCGCCAGCCAGCCCGGCGTGGGACTGCCAAGGGGTGCTCAGGTCTGCATGGAATCAGCCGCCTCCCTGGGGGAGCAGGCCGTGGACGGGAAGGGAGACGCCCGTCCTGCCTGCTTGGCTGCTTAGCAGCCTCCCCACCCAGGTATTGTTCCCGGGGCCTCTGGAGTTGCTGGAACCCCAAGGAGTTCAAAGCAAACCCGATGTAGAGGTGAGAGGAGAAGCTCCTGGCTCCCAACCTCTGGGGTGTCTCGAGAGGTTCTGAGACTCCAGCTGAGGCTGCCTGGCAGAATGCCAGCCAGTGGGCACTCTCCCCTGGCAGCTCGCTGGTCATGGCACCACGTCAGCTGGTCCCTGCTGGCAGCCTGGCTCCCCCCATAGGGCTCCGGGTCCTGGAGCCACGGTTCTGGGAGGAGGGGCTGACGCAGCACCGCCCACCTCTGCAGCACCCTGCACACAATGCGCATGAGCACACACACGCACACAGGCCTGCAGAAGGGGAGGCAGCCGCCCTGTCTGGAGCACGTTGGCCAGGAGCCTTCACAGGAGCAGCAAGCCGTGTCCCAGACAGGGTGTAAGTCTGGGAGGAGGCCAGGGGTGAAAGGATCCCATAGAGGGCTGCAGCGGGCAGCCAGCAGCAGGCACAAGCCCACCCCGGGGACCCAGGAAGCTCAGCAGCCCGGCCCCAGTTGCCCTGAACGGCCTGAAGGAGGCCTCCAGCTGCTCCAGGCCAGCAGCACCCACTCCCTGGGGGTCTGTCTTCTCGCAGCTGTTTGCAGTTCCTCCAGGAGGCAGAGCGTTCAGACTCCTAGACTCCCTCGCCAGCCTGCAGCCCTATGGGTAAAGAAGAGTGCCCCTGGGTCTCCACCACCAAGAGGTTCAGGGACAGTCAGCACTGCCCCCACAGCCACGTGGAGCCCAGAGCAGAAGCATGGCCCCGGTGGCTCACGCCCACAAATCCACCATCCCCACTGCCTGACCGTGGGGCTCTGGTGCTGAGTGCCAGGACAGTGGTCTCTGGGGGCTCCACCCGGGCTGTGTGCACACATCGGGGAGCCCCACCAGCACCACGGAGGCTGGGCCGCTCCCTTAAATGCTAAAAGTGGGTAAGCTTCATTTCCAAATGGTGGCCCATGCAGGCGACGGAATATTACCCAGAAATAAAAAGAAATGAGCCGGGCTGGGGCTGTGTGGCTCAGTGGCAGGAAGCTCGCCTGGCATGTGTGAGGCACTGGGTTCGATTCTCAGCGCCACATATAAATAAATAAAAATAAAGGTCCTCAACAACCAGGGAAAAAAAGGAAAGAAATGAGCCAACAAGACATGTAGAGACAAAGAGGAAACAAACACATATTGCTCAGGACATTCTAGAAAAATCAAAGCTGGGGGCAGTAGGAAGTTCAGTGACTGCCTGGGGTTTTCAGGGCAGAGGGTGTTTGGGGCTGGGAAATTTTCCTGTATGATGCTGTAATGATGGTGGAAAATAACTTCATACATTCATCAGAACCTACAGAGTGTGCAACGGAGAATGAACGCTAATGTCAACTACAGACTCTACTAAAAAATGTATGAAAATTAGCCGGGCGCAGTGGAGCACGCCTATAATCCCAGCGGCTCGGGAGGCTGAGGCAGGAGGATCACGAGTTTGAGGTCAGCCTCAGCAATGTAGTGAGACTACGTCTCAAAATAAGAAGTAAAAAGACCAAACAAAAGTCACACGCAGCACACCTTTCACTGTGTCTCTGTTAACGGCATTTTCTTATTTTCTTCATTCAGATGTCAGCTACCTACCTGTCTAGCTGATTCCTAGAGATGGAAACCACTCGCCTTCAAACGGACTCACATGCAAACCTTCCAGAGCCCACACCCCAACACCTCTGTTATCAGGCTCACACTGGACCATGGTCCACCGGTCCCCCATCACCCCAGGAACAGACCTCCGGAAGCCCACCACACCCGAAGCCCACTAAAACTACTCAGGCTGGCCAGCTAGGCTTCTCACCTGGCCTCTGCCGTTTCTCCCTTCCCATGGAAACAGTTAAGACCCCCACCCGGGCGCCCCTGCTCTCGCCCTCTGCCTGCCCTCCCTGCATGGGCCTGTGTGGTAAGACCTGGCCACCTCTTGAGCCCCAGCAAGGGCGTCCCCCTCCGTCTGTTGGCCTCCTCACACCTGCATAAGAATCAGACATGCGTTGTAAGCAGGGCCAACCCAGGGCCCAGCACGGGGCCCAGCACTGGGCAGCTTGTCCACCTCGGGTTGTTTTCAGGGCCACAGCAAGAGAAGCAAAGAGAAGTGGGTTCACCACAGACTCAGCCAGATCCGTGCCCTCTGCCTTCCTAGACCACAGGACGGGGGACGAGCCCCTCTCCTTTGTTCCCTGGTGAGTAAACTGAGGCCCAGACAGGGGACACTTTGCCCAAGGCGTCAGGCCAGCGAGTGGAAGCCACAGAAGCCAGCACAGGAGCCCCGCTGAGTCCCATGCCCCACCTCCCAGCTGGGCAGAGGGGGTGCAGCCACCCACAGCCACCCATTTTCACCCAAGCTCCCCGAGGCCCGGCCCAGGCCAGGCAGGTCACCTTCCTGCCTGCTCCTCAGGGCTGGGGCTCTCCTTATGGGGTCCTCTAAGCGGGTGGAGAGGCGGTGAAGTTATCAAGAAGTGCTCAGACCGGCAGCGGGAGAAATAAATAAATAACCGCTTAAGTAAACAGCAAGATTGGCAGGAACCATTTTTCGAAAGAAAAGCGCTGGGGGAAAGGCTGTCGAGCGACGGAAGGAAGGAGTAATAAATTCCATGTCACTCTGAAGACGGCGGCTCTCCAAGGCCCTCTGAGCCAATAACCGTGATAAGCTCCGAGGGCCTGGGAGGGACACCCACTCATCTCGCTGCCTCCACAGGTCACATCAAGATAGATGGTGCTGGCCCTGGACCTGGTGGCTTCTCTTCTCCCCCTGGGCACATGTCCCAGGTCCCCAGCTGAGCCCTGTTACCTGTACCCACTTAACTCGGCCCCAACTGGCAGGCTTTTGGAGCGGCCTGTGTCTGGGTGGTGGCAGGGGCCCTGCTCCCAGCACGGTGACACCCAGAGGAATGAGCTTCGCCCAGTGTCCTGGGAAGAAGGAGAAAGTGGCCCATGAAAGGGACTCCCCTGCCACGTCCCCTCCCAGCAGCTTGGTGGTGCGCCCTTGCCCCACCCCCGCTCTTCCAACTTAGGGTGAAGGGTGATGTCTCCTCGAGATCCAGGGGACCCTGTCTACTCTGCAGAGGCCCCGGAATCTGGAAAGCTCTGCAGAACAAGTGCAAGGTGGGAACTCAAATGCGAATTCCCAGGCCCAGCCTGGGGCAAGAGGCTGGCGGGCAGGTCCCAACACCACAGGACAAGCCATCCCAACTCTGTCATCCCCACCCTGAGGCTGACCTGCTGCATGAACCCAGCCCCTCCGCCCTCCTCAGCACAGGTCTGCGCCCTGTAACGTAGGGGGTTCTAGTTCTGGCCAGCCCTGCCGGGTGAGGGTACAGGGAAATCACACTCACAGGCCGCCAGCCCTGAACGAATGCAAGATCGGATGCGGCTTCTCACGCGCAACCATTCCTGTGTGGGCCTAGGGCCGGCCCTGCCCAGCAAACGCATGCAGCCCTGACCATGTGCTGGCAGCGGGACTCCCAGCCTCCCCCACCACACTGCAGGCTGAGCCTTCCCTTGTCTCCCCACTGCTGAGCCCCCTGCTGCAGCTGAGGGGGTCAAGATGATCCCAGCCGGCCTCTGCTGAATGTGCCGCACACACCAGCACCTTGCATTCCCCCAGTAACCCCGAGCTTCGGAGGAGAAAACTGAGGTTCAGAGAAGATGAGAAATAGGCCACAGTCAGGGTGAGCAAGTGGCAGGGCTGGGTGTCACCCTCATGTGTGCCTGGGGGCCACCGTGCCAGCTCTTAGGCATTTGCTCTCCACCTTTGTGATTTCCGTCAGAGCCACATCCCGTTCGGACAATTACGTATGTGTGATACTGTTCAGAGGTGTATCACGTACAGTCGTTGATTCAGTGATCGTGTACCCAGGACCTGACATCATGCAGGCACCATCGGAGGGCCTGGAGATTCAGAGTAAACCAGACAGAGACGCCTGCCCGCGGGAGGCCAGCCCTCTGGACAGTGTCGTCTGTTTTCTAAATAGGTTTGCATCTGCCCGTTTCCTAAAGTAACATGAATTCTTTTGTCTTTTTTTCCCTTCTCTTCCTTTTTGGTACTGGGGATTGAACCCCTGAGCCACATCAAAAGCCTTTTTTTTTTTTAATTGTTTTGTTTTAGACAGGATCTCACTCAATTGCTGGGGCTGTTCTCAAACTTGCGATGCCTCCGCCTCCTGAGTTGCTGGGATCACCAGCACGCACCACCACGTCTGGCTACAGTAACGCTTATTTTTAAAAAAATATTGTGCTGCTCCTACAGATGAAAATCCAGCATGGACTTTGTGGGGCCGTTAGAAATCAAGAGTTCTGCAAACTTCTTCTGAACGCTCTCTCCAATGAAGGTCTGAATCCTGACGAGCTCTTGCTTGATTAGAACAGGAGAGATCCATTCCCCAAAAATGTAAGCATAGGATCACCATATGACCCAGAAATTCCACTTCTAAGTATGTAGCCCATAGAATTGAAATAGACGTTCAGACACATTCTTGCACACTGACATTCATGGGGGCACAATCCTTAATTGCCAAAAGATAGTAACAACCCAAATGTCCATCAGGGGATAGACAGATGAACAGAACGTGGTTTCCATGGAATATAATTCAGCCATGAAAAGGTGAGAGGCACGACTCATGCTGTGGCATGGATGAACCCAAGGCATGTGGTGACAGAGACCTGGCACCCAGGTCACACATACAATTCCTGTGACATGTACTCTATGAAACGTCCAGAGTAGGAAAATCCAGAGACGAAGGTGAGCTTGGACCACCAGGCCCTGGAGGATGGGGTGTCTCAGCCCCAGTGAGCGGTGACAGCCGCACAGTGCTGTGGTTACACCTGCAGGAGAGTACACCCGAAAACGATTCGTGGAGGATTTTATATTGAGAGAATTTTATCTCAATTTCTTTTTAGAAGGGAGATTTCCAATATCAGAAAGATATTGAAGACATACCTTGGCCAAACGAGATCTTCTCCTTAATGGAATAAAAAGGAATGGAGAAAACTGCGTTTTTCCTTCTGATTCCCAGACCCTTTTGCCTGCAGTCTCTCCTTGGGCCCTTGAGATGACCTTGGGCTGTGGAAGAGAAGGTGGCGGCGTCTGCTGGCGCTGTGCTAGCAGAGTCCTCCCGATTGTGCCGCTTGAGCACAGAGACGTGATTTCCCGTGGTTTAGGGGCTGGGGGGCAGGATGGAGGTGTCAACGGGGCTGATTTCTCAGGGGCCTCTCCGTCGGCCAGCAGAGCCGCCTCCCTGTCTGTCCTCAGCGGCCTTTCCTCTGGGAGTGTTCCCAGTGGCTCTCTGAGGGCCTAGATTTCTCGTGTAAGGACACCCTCAAAGTGGATCAGGGTCCCCCCGAGCAGCCTTGTTCTAACCTGATCACGTACCCCAAGGTCCTGCCTCCAAACAGTTACGTTCTGGTTAGGACTTCAGCAGAGGAATCTGGTGGCAGGGGACACAAGCCAGCATATAAGTGACCAGTCAGTTCATTGATGAGGAAAAGTAGAGATGGCCACCAGGTCACAGAGCTGGTGGGAGCAGAGTGGGAGAGAGCTCTGATGGCCCATCTCTCCCTGGCTGCCTGCTGCGTCCAGTGAAGTGGCCTTTCGGTGTCCCTGGAAAGGCCCTCGTGGGAGCAACCAGCCCCACGGCACACGAGGTCTCGGGCCACCATCGAGACCACGTGGGTCCCAGCTCCCTGGCCATTGCCATCGCCACCTTGTCCTCTGCTCCCTCCCACGACCTCCAAGACATCAGCAAGGCTCCGCTCTGGCCTCTGGGGGGATGTGTGTGATTAACTAATGAAACCAAACGCCCCTGTGTCCACCGCCTGGGGAGCAGCAGTTTGTTTCCCTGACCTGGTACCTGGAGAGCAGTGGGATCCAGAGCTGGCTTCGATTGACATGCACCTTCCTCCTCCAGGCACCAAAGAGATCGATTTTTGTAGAGTAAACAGACTTCAAAATAGGACGCCGTCCCTGAAAGGCTGCGTCTGATTTGGCAGTGCCTGCTCGGCCTAGCCATCATCGTCCTGTGCGGATGAGAGATCGGAGATAGCGGGGGAGGAGGGGCACGGATGCTCCTGGAAGCGGCACGCTGGCTGGCTGTGTTCCTGCAACAGGAGCAGAGACCGGGACCAAGCGGGCCTGAGCCCCGCACACAGCCTGAGACTTCTCCCTGATGCTC
The DNA here is from genome assembly GCF_021218885.2 of Marmota monax. Classification (NCBI taxonomy): domain Eukaryota; kingdom Metazoa; phylum Chordata; class Mammalia; order Rodentia; family Sciuridae; genus Marmota; species Marmota monax. The sequence goes on from NW_026694757.1 coordinate 662,222, forward strand.
CCACAGCGGTGACTGCAGGGGGACCTTGTCCCCAGGGACACGCCCAGGAGCCCTGGCTCCACGTCAGACGTGTCCAAGGACATGCCGGCTACATCCCGGGATGTTTCAGAGGGCATCCCCTGGAAAGGTGAGTGGCTCCCCGACACGCAGTCCCCATCCTCCACAAATGGTACCTCCACACTGCTCAACCAGAAGCCTGGGGGGCCCCTTTGGGTCTCCTGAGGGGTTTCCATGGCTCCTGAGAGTTGGTGGAATCCCTCATTCCAATAGCAGCCTGTGCTCCTTCTCCAGGGGCCTCTCCCGGCCCTGCTCTCCAGCCACAGGCTCTGCAGAGCTTGGCCCTCCTGCCCTCCCCAGCCTCTAAAGGCAGCTCCTCTGGCCTTCAGTCTTGAACACATTACCCCAAACACCGGCCCAGGTCCTCCCAGCCAACTCCTCCTCCTCAGGGCCCAACCTCCAGGAGGATGGGGGCAGTCTTGCCCTCCCTGTGTATCCCCAGCTCCAAGCACAGTCAATAAAAGCCAGATGAGTGAATCTATGAAAAACTTGCCTCCTTAGAGTTTGGCCAGTCCCAGGCCCAATTTACAGAACATCAGCAGAGTCCCCAAAATCTCACTGGCTCCTGGCCAGACAGCCCTCCCCCGCCACACTGAAGGGCATCACTTCAGGTACCTGGCTGACCCTTTGGTCACGTACCTGGTGGATCCGGGAAAGGACTACAAATGTTGTCAGAAGAGGGACAGAGACCCTGCCCCGCTGCCACCCCCTCTGTCCTTAGACGTAAATACCACTTGGAGGCTTATGGCCTCCGGTGCATGGATGGCCCCATTTCCTGGGATTTCCCAGAGCATAGAGGACCCTCTGGAAAGGGGACTCACCTTTCTCTGTATCACTCTTCAAATGTGTCTTTAGGAGACTAGAGGGAGGGGCTGGTTACAGCCCTTAAAAAGCAGGTTAGGGCAAACAGGTCTGAGGGAGTTGGTCCACAGAGCCCAAGTCGTCTGAGTAAGCCAATGTCGGGACCTGGGCACTGCGGCCCTCAAGGCCAAGGGCAGCTTTGCTCTGGAGCATGGTGGCCAACACACACCTACAGGAATAGACTTGAGGCCTCATTTGTAGACACCAGAAATTTAAAAAACACAACTTCTGTACAGACCCATCAGCTGACTGCTGCCCTCCCCAGGGCAGAGAGGAGTCTGACCTGTGGCCTACGTAGGCTTCATGCCCCAAGACAACACACAGAGTGGACAGCACGACCAGCAGTGCCTCAGTGGGTCTCTGTCCATCTCTCCCGGGCAAGTCAAGGCTCAAGGGACCCTGTACTTCCTGCCCCTTCCTGTGATTTCTCTGCCCTTTGCCTCCCCCTGAAGAGTGCAGGCTCCTGAAGGCGGGAGTCACATGCTCCTTGTGCCACTTGTCCCTCACACTTAGCTCGGTGCCAGGCACAGGTGGATGAGGCACAGCATGGCTGAATACATGATGGTGCTCGTCCTCCACCGGAGGGTGGTGCAGCTCTGGGGACTGGGCCAGCAAGCCCGTCTCCACTGCGGCCCTGGATCAGCCCTGGCCCTGGGGACAAGGCCAAGGCTGGGGCCTGCACTGTAGGCCAGACAAGTTCAGGAAGTCCTGGGAAATTTGTTGGGCCACAAGTACCAACCTCAGGTCCCCAGGCCTGCTTATCAAGCTCCAGCCGAAGGGTGAGGAGGGAGCGGGTGCAGCTGCTCCTACTGAAATCCCCCAAGTTGGAACTTGAAGCTTATACATGCGTAGGGGCCTTAAGGAAGAGAACCGTAAAAAAAGAGAGAGGGAGCCTTAATAGCCTTATTTTTACAAATTTTATAACACAACAGGTACAGGGCACATTGCGCACACCTGAAACCCCAGCAACCTGAGAGGCTGAGGAAGGATGGAGGCCATCCTCGCAACTTAGGGAGACTCTGTCTCAAAATAAAGCACAAAAAGGGCTGGAGTGTGGCTCCGTGGTAAAGCACCCCCAGGTCCAGCACCAGAAAAAGAAACAAAACCACATACCAGGTGAGCCCCTGCTGGATGCCTCCAGGCAGAGAGGGCTTACAGCCCAAGTTCCTTTAGGTCGCAGGAGACCCACCCTGGGTCCTGCAGAGAGAGGCCTTCTCTCTGCTCTGTGCATGCTTAAAATTTCCCACAACTATACGTTTATTTTTTAAAAATTACCAGCATCGTATTTCTATAAACCTCATTCTCAATTGTTCCTATTTTTGTTTATATTCTGTAAATATGCTTTACTTAAATAAAGCAGTCAGGCAAACATGCAACAGAAATGGCTTTACAGCAGAAATGACTGACTGTGTGCAATCGTTTGCTACCCTGAGTAGCGTCTGGCCAGGCGGCCAGGTTATCTGACCCATGGCTCTGCTCAAGAGCAGGCACAGTGCCCAGAGAATCGCCAGGCTCTGGACCCTCCCCATCCCCACAGAGGGCAGGAGCCCACAGATCCAGAGCCATCCCCCACCCCCTCTCCTTTCCCCCCCAGGCCTCAGCAGCGAAGCCACATCCTCTTACATAATGAGGGGTTGAGACATGCTTCTCGGGGACCCAGCTCAGCCCCACTGGCTGAGGACCTCCCTGTTCTTGCAGCACGCAGAGCCATGTGCAATCAGACAGACCTGGCAGAGCCCCAGCGCCTCCTCTCTGTGACCTTGAGCAGGTTCCTAACTGCCCTGAGCCTGTCTCCTCTTGGAGAAGTAGAACCTCCCCCAGGACCTACTGGATAATCAATGAGAAAATACCTCCCTCGGAGCTGGCCTTCAGCAACCGGCTGCCTTCTCCTTCCGGTGCTTTCCTCTGCGGGGCTCCTGGTAAAGCAGAGGGCTGCTGGGGGCTGGGGTGGAATCCCATTCCCCCTTGTGGGGCACACTGGAGACCTGGGGCACGGCACACTCCCCAGGACGAGGGAGCTCAGACTGCGCGAGCAGCATGCTGGCTGGCTTGGGCCTGGCCACCCTGACCACAGGCTCCCGCTGATTCTGCCAGAAAGACCAGCCTGTGGTTAGGAAAAGCAGCCTCTATGGTTTCCAGCCGGGAGAAGCTGTCGGCCTTCCAGAGGCCTCTCCAGGCTAAGCAGGGCTGCTCCCCAGCTGTTTAACCAGCCTCTCCCGGCTTCGCCACAGACACGCCTTCCTCCACTTCTGGTTTTTTCTGAATGTCCTGCTTGAGCTTGGTCATCATCCAGGAACACCCTGGGGGGTGGGGGCTTGGCTTGGGGGGAAGTCTGGGGGACAAAGGTAGGGACCTGCAAGGAGAAATGAGTTGTGGGGAAGGACCATAAATTCTTCTCTGGGTGAGCAGAGTAAGAGGCATTTTTTTTTTTTGGTACTGGGGATTAAACTAGCCACATCCCCAGCCCTTTTTTATTTTTATTTTGAGACAGGGTCTCACTAAGTTGCTTAGGGCCTTGCTAAGTTGCTGAGGTTGGCTTTGAACTTGCGATCCTCGTGCCTCAGCCTCCTGAGCCTCTGGGATCACAGGCGTGCACCACCAGGCCCAGCTGGGAATCCTTGAGTCTGCAGCAATGTCTGGGGGAGAGTTGGAGGCCCAGGGCCACTCTCAGGGTGGGCCACAGGGCAGACTCGGGCATAGGTGAGGCACCAGTGACACCACACAGGGTACATCTTTTAGGAGACCTCTGGGTGAAACAAAGAAAAAGGTCATCAGCAAGGTCTGGAAGGAAAGGAAGGGGAGGAAAAACAGGAGAGGAGGCTGTGGGCTGTCAGGCCAGGGGGAGGGGCTCAGCGAGGGGGGAGGGGCTCAGTGAAGGGGAGGGGCTCAGCGAGGGGGAGGGGCTCAGCGAGGGGGGAGGGGCTCAGTGAGGGGGGAGGGGCTCAGCGAGGGGGAGGGGCTCAGCGAGGGGGGAGGGGCTCAGTGAGGGGGGAGGGGCTCAGTGAGGGGGGAGGGGCTCAGCGAGGGGGGAGGGGCTCAGCGAGGGGGAGGGGCTCAGCGAGGGGGGAGGGGCTCAGTGAAGGGGGAGGGGCTCAGTGAGGGGGGAGGGGCTCAGCGAGGGGGAGGGGCTCAGCGAGGGGGGAGGGGCTCAGCGAGGGGGGAGGGGCTCAGCGAGGGGGAGGGGCTCAGTGAGGGGCGGGGCAGCCCAGCCTCACAGTCATCTGTTCAAATGAGGTTGGTCCACTGGAGTTGGAACCAAAGGAGTCCTCCTCAGACGGCCAGCAGCACAGCAGGGGCCCTGTGGTGCCCTGTGGGTCTGGGCTTAAGGAGACAGGCAGCTTCCACTTCTTCTTTCTTGCAATGACCTCTTTGGGGCCCTTCTCCTCGGACCAAGACCCCATGCCATGAGCTTCCAGCCTGGGAGGTGCAAAGCTCCTCTCCCCTCCCACCCCAGCCACCGCAGTCTGCAGCCCTGGCTGAGCAGCCGGCCCAGCGTCCAATGCCTGCACGTCTGGGATTCTGATCTTGCCAAGTGTATACAAGATGGCAGCCCCAGCCAGAAGACCCGGGCAGCTGAGCCCAGGCAACCTAGAATCACAAGACAATAAAATGGTCGTTTTTAAACTAAAAAAACAAACAAAAACGTGTTGTCAGAGAGTTTCCCATGGCTCGGTGGGTGTCTTAGTCCATTCTGTGTAGCTGTAACAAAATACTCAAGGCTGGCACAGGATTAAGAAAAGAGGTTCATTTGGCTCACAGTTTTGGAAGTCCAAGAGCAGAGCATCAACGTGGATCGGATTTTCAGCAGAAAGCATCCGGGGCGGGAGATCACACAGTAAGAGGAGGAGCAAGATGACAGTCAAGAAAATTGAACTCACTTTATAACAAATCTGGGTAACCAATCCAGTCCCAGGAGATCTAACTCCCTCACAAAACTTGGGCCTTAATCCCTCCCTAAGGTGGTGTCCACAGTGACCTAATCACCTCTTCAAGGTCCTCTCAACATCTTGGGGACCAAGCCTCCAGCACAGGAACCTTTCAGGGCAAACCATGTCCAAAGCATAGCACCACAGCAGTGGGGTGGAGCCCAACCCAGAGGGACAAGATGGCAACAGGTGTGCGTGTGTGCGTGCGTGTGTGTGTGTGTGTGTGTGTGTGTGTGTGTGTGGCTCAGAAGCTGTTTGTTGAGCAGGAACTTGCCCTGGAAGGAAGAGAAGCACAGGACTACATTCTGCTCCACTATGTAAGAAGTCGCTTCTTGGCCAGGAGCCAGCCCGGAAAGGCCCACCCACAGCCTTCACAGTTGGATCAACCCGAGCTGTGGGCCAGGCCACCGAGCAGCCTGGCAGAGCCTTGGACAGCGAGCAGCAGGCTTGGGCCCCTGTCTCAGGGCTGCCACCCCAAATCCGGAACCTCTGTTTTCTCCCCTCTAACGTGGGCCTGAAGGATACCTAACCTGATGGTTCTCCGAGGCCATTGCTGGAAAGAAAGAAAATGCAGGCTGTAAAAACGACTCGGGGAAGCTGACTACGGAACTCCTATCATTACCACTCAAAGGAAGGAGGAGACGAGGCACAACTGCCCCCTGGCAGCTCTCCAGGTCAAACATCCCTACCTTTCAGATTCTCAGACTAGGTGCTCAACTGGCAGTCTATGAAAATCTTCTGAAGTTAGAAAATCTCCGAAATCTGAAACACTCCCAGTGCCAAGCATCTGGACCTGCACAACGTGTTCATATATTTAAAAAAAAAAAAAAGCTTGGGGGCCTAGTGGCCTTCTACGAAGCCCCTGCCTCTTATAGGCCCCACCACCTCTTCATACCAGTACCTTGGGGACCAAGTCTCAGCGTGTGAATCTCCGAGGAAACCATATGCCAACCGTGGCGCCCCAACCCTGGGAGGTGTGGTGGGTGGAGTCTGCCCACTGTGCTGCCATCTCTGCAGCAAACTCCAGCCAGGTTCAGTCTGTGCATCGCCCAGAGGGGCTGCCCAGCTCGGTCCCTTTGTGGGGCCAAAGCACAAGCCAAAAAAAGGGCCACTTTCACAGACCTTGCCAGAGTTGTCACACCCCCTCCGATGGCCACGATCCCACATCCAGCCTCTGGAACGGAAGAAGGAACACCCGGGAGGGAGGGAGCCTGGAAACAGCAGAAAGTAAAAGAAGAAAAAGAAAGGAAGAGAAGTCTTCGGCACCTGGTTGCCCTGAGCTCTGTTCTGCTGCTGCTTCCTGCCCGGGGCTCTGAGTGACCCCAGGAGAGAGGAGCAGAGAGGGGTGAGATGCACAAAGGGGGAAATAAACAAAAGTCGCAGGCACATTAGAGAGGTGAAAAGGCCCAGCGATGAGGGCCAGTGGCTGAGGGGAGGACAGCTGAGGGGACTTCCAGTGGTTTCCATGGTTTCCAGCCTTCACGGTTCTCGCCCAAACAGTTCTCCTTCCACTCACCTTGTGTCACCAAGCGGAGGAGAAATGAAAAGTGTGACAGATACGCTGATCTGGAGAGAGAGACAGAGAGGGAGAAGGAGAGGGAGGGAGAGGGAGGGAGGAGACAGGGCCTCCCTCTAGGACCAGGGACCAGGTCCTGCCTGGGCTCTGAGGGCACTCTGCGGGCACTCGGGATGGCCCTGAGCAAATTCTAATTTAGAAAAACCCGTAGATCAAATGTGTCCCAGGTTTAGAGGTGCAGGTGGCCGGGCTGCTGCCAGGGAGGGTCGGGTCTTGCACCGGGATCGTGTATGAGTGCAGAGCCCCAAGCCCGTGAGACCAGGGTCTGCAGGCCCCTATAGTCAAGTCGGACCCCTCGAGAAGGTCCAGCCTTTCTCCTCAGGCTTGGATCTGAGGCTCGTGGCCAAAGCCTCTCTTGCCCATGTCCTTATCTCTTTTTTTTTAAATTTTATTTATTTATTTTTAATGATTTTATTTATTTATTTATTTTGCATTACAATTCTTAATACACCATTATACCATAATTTATCATATCTCTGATTGTATATAAGGTATGTTGACACCAAATCCACATCTCCATACATGCATTTTGTATAGTGATGAGGGTCTCCTTCCCTCTTCCATGCTATTCCCCTTCTCCCTCCCTTTCCCTCCCACCCCTATTCCCTATCTAGAGGTAATCTTCCTCCCTTGCTCTCCCTCCCAATCCCATTTTGAGTCACTCCCCTTATATCAGAAAAGACATTCAGCATTTGTTTTTTGGGGGGATTGGCTAACTTCACTTAGCATAATCTGCTCTAATGCCATCCACTTCCCTGCAAATGCCATGATCTTATTTTTTTTTATTGCTGAGTAATATTCCATTGTGTATAAATGCCACATTGTTTTAATCCATTCATCCACTGAAGGACATCTAGGTTGGCTCCACAGTTTAGCTATTGTGAATTGTGCTGCTATAAACATTGACATCAATGTGAATACCGACACCCTGTGTTGACAGCTCGGCTCATGCCTGGAACAGAGGGCTGCAGTCAGTGGTCGCTTCTCAAAAACCACAGTTTCTCTGAGGCACAACTGACATGCCATACACCCACCAGCTTTAGGGGTCTATTTGAGGGATTTTGACACCTGGACGTGGTTGTGAGACTACATCCACACTCCCTCATTTTCATGTGCCCCCAAACTCCCTCCTGCCCCCTTGCTGTCACGTCCCCACCCCAGCCCTTCCTGGCCTGGGCGAGTTCTAGAGAGTTCCAGAATGCCTGGTAAGGGGAGCCTGCTGTCGCTCCTTCCCCATCTCACCCACTGACAGCCCGTTTCCTTTCCTCCCTGGGTCTCCCTCACAGGAGTCACGGTGACTTTCCAGGGGTCACTCCGCTGGCCGGGCCTCCAGTCCACCCTTCACACACCTGCCGTTTCTCCCCTCCATCCCATAGGCACCATCCCATCGAATCTTCTCGGCAAGTTCCTGAATTTCCTCAGCTGGACCCAGCAGGCAGCTCACTCCCAGCTCCTGTGACACTGGCGCTGCCTCCGTCACTGCATGCACCGATGTCAGCGGCTCACCATATTCTTCCGGCATGACTTAGTTGCCCCCTGGCTGAGTCTGTTTGTCTTGGCCTTAGAACCCCATGGAGGAGGTGTGGCGCCCCCCTCCCCCAGGAGACTGCAGCCACCCTCCATCTGTTGATTATTTTTTTTTCATTCAACAAGAAATTATTGAGTAAGTACCAACAGGTGCCAGGCACAGGCCAGAGGCCAGGGAGGGGCAGCCCGGGGCTGCAGGGCCGGCCAGATGCCTGTCGCTCACCTCCCCTGCTGCCCTGACTCAGCCCCCAGGAGGGGTGACGGGAAAGCCCCCTCCGCGTCCTCCCCTTCTTCTCGGCTCGCAGCAGCAGGCGCTGGGGGATCCCAGGTGTCCCTCGCCCTCTCTTCCCTCTTTCTCTCTCTCTCTCTTTTCATCTTCTCTTTCAAAATGCTCTTAATAGTGGGAAAGTTGGCATGAAAGGAGGGAAAATGAGGCTCAGAAGGAACGGGTCTGCCGGGCAGCAATTTGTTCGCTGTGAGGTTCTTCTTCCCGGGAACTTCACTGCTGAAGGGTCCCGAGGGCCGAGGGCCACCCGCGGGCAGCAGGGCTTGGGAGCAGCTGGGGACTGGGAGATGAGCCTCCCGCTTCCCTCCTGAACACAGAGGGGGGAGATGGTGGGGGTCTGGCCTCACCGCAGCAGTGAGGTCAGGGCCGTAGGAGGCCAGGTAGGTGCCAGGCCTCTGCTGGCCTCTGTTGGAGCCATGCTAGAGACAGGGACAATGGATTGTCTCCTCTGCCTTGAAGGTGAGAACTTGAGGTCCCAGGTGGAGGGGAAGAGGCCTGGCGTCCCAGGAGGGTAGGTTCCAGGCCTGGTCACCCCAGGAACTCAGGCCAGCACTGACTCCTCCCGCCCACCTGGACACAGGCTCTACAGAAGAGCCCGCAGAGGCCAGCTAAGGACTCCCCAGCACCCCAGCTAGGCTGGGTGCTTCAGAAAGCTCTAACAGGCCTCCATCCATGCCCCTCCCCTATCCATCTTGAACTGACCTTCCTGGCCACCTCCCTCTACCCACAGGACCATCTCTGAGAAGGATCGAGCTGGAGAACCCAGGCCCCTTCCCAGGAGAGAAATGGTTCCTTGGCTGCCCACCGCCAAGGCAAAGTGTCTGGGTCAAGTGCCCTTGAGGAGAGGGGGCTGCTGGCAGTTGTGTCCCTGGAAAACAGAGGGGAGCAATGCCTGCAAGCATCGAGTCTCCGTGAGCGGCTGGACGGCCAGTGGTTGGACTGCGGTCCTGGAGCCTGCCTGAGTGCAGATCAGATCAAACCTGCTTGCTGCTTCTTAGCTGTGTGGCCAGGGCTCACCTGACATAGCCGGGGTAGTGGTAGACTGTCTCTGAATCACTGCATCAGATTCCGCCAGAAACACGCCTGGAGCCATGCGGGGCACACAGCAGAGACGTGTGTCCCCTGGTCAACATTGTTACTCAGCCAGGCCGTCCCCCTGGTGCCACAACCACTCGGACTCCACCGACAGGGTGCAGTGATGGCCCAGCCAGACCTGCCAGGTGCCTGTAACTCCACCCTGGCCTCCTCCCTGTGGCAGAGGCGGAGCTGGGCTGACAGGCCAAAGCTGCTAGATGGGCAGGGCTGCTGCCTCCTGCGCCAACCCCACACGGTGCGACTCCAGGGGCGCCATTGCATGCCAATTTGCACGGTGCCCAGGGTCAAGGGGTAAGCCCTGTAGAGCAGGTCAGGGCTCATCTGAGGGGCCACTGTCCTCCAAATTCTGTTTACGGGACCCAAAGAAGAGAGAGGCTGAGGCCAGAGGAAGAGCACCTGGGAGCCCATTTGTGCACCAGCAGGACATGGCTTTCCCTTCTCCTGGAGCAGGAGGCCTCTTTCTGTCTTGGAGACTGAAGAGACCAGGGGAGGTGGCCTCTTGCACCCCTCCCCCCAAGCCACCTCACACACACACACACACACACACACACACACACACACACTGCTCCACCACTCTCTGGGGGCAGGAGCTTCGGGGACCCTGAGCAAGCATGTGGTCTCCTCTCAGCCTCGCCCCTCTGCTGTGTCTGCACAGCTGCGGCCACCTCGAGCTGAGATGTCTGGCTGTCTGCACGAAGCCTCCTGCATGGGAGAGATAGACAGCCAGAGATACGGGACACAAGGCCAGCCCCTTCCAGGGGTGGCTCCCAGGTGGAGAGGGCCAGGGAGAGGGCAGCCACTGGGAGACTGAGGCAGAGGTGTATGCCGCTGTGTGTGGGTGTGAACGAGCAGGTGTTCATGTGTACAAGTCTGCTGTGATGCAGGCATGTAAGCGTGTGTGCAAATGCCCCTGTGCAGGTGTTCAGGTTGAATGGTGTGTGGTATGCAGATGTGCAGATGTGCTGCGAAAGTGTGCATGTGTCTGCAGAGGCAGGCAGGCCAACGTGCACAGGTGTGCAAATGTGTGTGGATGCATGGTGTGTAGGGACACCTGTGTCTGCCAACACACACGTGCTCAACCGTGCTTGGGTGTGCAGGCATACATGTGCAGGGCACCTGGGCAGAGCGGGAGGAGGAGGGAGAAGGGCAGAACACCCACACAGCACTGGCAGGCGGGAGGCACCAGCAGGCAGGAGTGGCTCAGCAGGCAGGCAGGGCCAGGTGCCTCCCCTCTGATCACACCCCAGGGATGGCTGCCCCTTGAAGGGTGCCATGCTGCAGGGCTCCTAATGGGAGCCAAGGGTGGCACCCTCTCAAGGTCACCACTCCTGAAGGCCGGGTTCTCACCCAGGAACAAGGGGATTTCCTGACAGCTTCTTGGGGCGGGTGCGGGGGGATGACGTAAGCTGTTTTCCAATGTTCAGCTAAAGAACTTTCCAGGCCTCTGTGCATCTAAATGCATAGGCCTCTGGGGACAAGCAGAGTTGGCTCATTTCCACCTAGTGTCTCGGAACAGTCCAGACTAGCGCTCCCTTTGGATTTCTAGGGCACAAGAAGCAGAGCCCTGCAGGACTGGCAAGACTAGATTCCTTTTCAGACCAGATGCCACTGGGTGGCATCTGTGGCGCTGTCACAGCTGGGACTGGAGCCAAGTCTGCAGGAGCGAGAGACCCCACAGCACCAACCACACCACAGCCTGGACCACGCCAAGGCCTGGGCTCTCTGGGGTCTGCATGCTGAGCCCAAAGTGGCCTGGACCTGTCCTGGAGTAAACAGAGAGCCCTGTGCTGGTCCCTGCAGCCACGGAGAAGCCCTCACCCAGGAAGGACTGGGAGGCAGGTCAGCTGTGCCCTGGCCCCTCCAAGGGGTCCCTACACGGCCCCCAGGCATCCTCAAGGTCAAGCAGCTCTCCTTGGGAGTCTCCAGAGACAGGCAGCTAGCCATGCCCTGGAGATGACCACTGTACTCCAGGGCCCCCAGATTTGGTTCAGGAATTACGGCTTGCAGGGAGGAGGGGCTGTCCTGGAGCCAGCCCCCATGGTCAGGGCCGGGGTCGCCCCCTCCTCTATCCAGCCACAGCCATATGAGCCTCGCCGCCTCATCTGTTGGGAGGGCAGTGAAGACCAATCTGTCCCCGTGCCCAGGACCTAGCCTCTCCGGATCTGCACCCCAGGACAGCTCACCCGCTCCCATGGCTTCCTCCTCAAGAGCTTCTGCCTTCAACCTCTGTCCCTCTCCCTGTCTCCCTCTGTCTCCCCAACACACGCACGCCCTGGCTCCCCGGCACCCTGCTCACCTACCCGGCTGCTGCATCCTTCGGGATGCCACATAGACATCCCTCTCTCAGAGGCTTTTTCTGCCCCCAATCCTGGGACAGGTGCCCCAAGTTTCCCCCTCTTCACGTCAATCCTGCTGGGCTGGCATTGCCTGCTTCCCTGGACAGAACACCACTTGGGAGCAAGACCATTGGATGCCCTGTGCCTGGCGCATGGTAGATGCCCAGGAAATGAATGTGAAATGAACCAACTTTCCCAGCAGAGAGCAAACGCCCAACCCCCAGGGTTAGGGGCTGATGAAGAGCCAACCGGAAGTATAGCAGTATCTTCGAAGGGCTGCTGGGGAGAAGGCCCATCCCGCAGCCACCCCATCCCCCAGCCCCGCAGCCCCTCCCCCCAGCCCCTGCCATCCACAGCCAGCCAAGCTCACACTCCAAGACAGAGCTGGAGGCTGGCGGCTCTGCCATCATCTGATGCAGGCTCGTCAGCCGTTACCATGGAGACCAGCCAGCAGTCAGCTCCGTGCCCTCCTGCTGCAGGGGCCGGGCAGAGCAAAGGTAGAGCCAGCTGCACCCAGAGAGAAGCCACCGAGAGAGGGGAAGCATGAGTCCCTGTACCCAGACAGGTCTGTGGGGGCCAGTCCCCACCCACTCCTTCTCTTTCCTGTAGATGGGTGACCTCAGGCAAGTCACTTTACCTCCCTGAGCCTCCTGGAGGGAATGCAGACGAGGCTGCCAACCTCACAGTTGCACAGGGATGAATTGAGCCTGTTAGGGCACGAGACTGTCACCATGTCATCCCAGTGTGTTAAGCTCTGCTCTGCGCTAGTTTTCTGGGACTGTCATGAGGGTTTCTGTCCACAGCCCTTGTGTCCAATTCCCCCACCCCACCCCTAACTAAGGCGGGGCTGGAGGAAGGAAGAGAGGCTCTGTCCCAAAATAGCACAAAAAGATATTGTGTGACATCTGAAAACAAAGGACACCTACAGGGCTGCTGCTAACCAAACATTGAAGGTGGCCTGGCTCTGAGGGTCACTACCTTGCTGCCCTGGGTGCCACCCTGCCCGCTTCCTGTGATGAGCTAATCTCTAAGGGTGGCAGCCCTGCTCCTGAAGGACTTCAGGTGGCATTTCACTGGAAGAGCAGCCTTTGAGTCTCAGGGAGGTTGGGGGAGGGAGGACATCCTGGCTACTGGTTGCCTTAAACAGCCACTTTTCTGGGTACCGGGGGAGGACAGGTCAAGGTGCTGCGGCCAGCCCCGAGCATGAGAAAGCTGCTCTCCAGCTCTCCACAGTCACATGAATCCTGGTGTGGCGTTGATCACCCGTGTTTCAGGAAAGCCAGGGCTACCTCCTTCCCCCAAATGTCACCTCCGTCCAGCTCCTGGGCAGGGGGAGCTCTGCTGTGTTCCCAATGGGAGGACCTGCAACCCGTGCACTGGTCAGCTGTTGCTGCAACCATGCTGCATAACAAGCCATCCCAGAAGCCTCCGGGGCTTGGACAACAAAGCCGACTTGTTTTTCTTATTCCTGGGTCCAGGTCAGCAGGGGCCCTGCTCCAGGTGCCTTTGCAGGTGGCATGGTCACACGCAGTATCAGCAGGGCCTGAGAAGGTCTGCATCCACTCCGGGGGTGGGGGTGGGGCTGCAAAGCCACCTGGCAAAGGACACAGATGTGAAAATCTATTCCAGGGAGAGATGGAAAGAAGATAGGAAACAAGAACCCAATTTGCCACAAACTATCAAATGGAAAAAATTAAAAAGAATATGTCCCTTGCAGGGTAGAATGTCTCTATGGACAGGCGCATTGAGGGTGTGCTGTCAACGACAAAGCAACAGATAAATGCATTATCCTGTGTCCTCATGACCAAATGTCCCCTCTGCTGTGACCACATGGAGACCATGAATGCTCTCATTCTCGCAGAAGGGAGTAGGGTGCTGGGCAGAGGGGTCCCTGAGCAACAAGGTAGAGGACCCACCTCTCAGAGGGATTTGGCTCATTAACATAGCTCCTGCAGCCCACTCCCCGCCCTCAGCAGCTGCTCCTCAGAGAACCACCAATTGGGGGCCAACTGGGGGCCAGGAGAGGCAGAGGGAAGCTGGCACCAGCCCCTCAGAATCTTCTAGGATATAGGAAAATGGGGCTGGGGTACTGTAGCCCCTCAGGTTCTGGATGTGGGTTTGGGGACTGGAGTCATGGGGATTCTGACTCTCCCACTCCCCCCGCCATCCCCACTTCCCCCTACCCTAGGGCTGCTGTCGGTGTCAGATGAGAGAGTGCCGGGGACAGTGACCTGAGTCGGGGACCCCCTTTGTGAGTGTGTTGCTCTCGGGGAGAGGACATTCTTGCCAGCCCAGCGTGTTTTCAGAAGTTGGTCAATTTTCCAGTTTCCTTTTTTCTCCTTCCAAAGCTCTGCTCACCCGAGAGGATATCGTAAACACTTGTGACGGCATCTCAATAGCCCCAGGGACATCGATCATTACTATGACTCCAAAAACAGCTGTTATTAATGTTCGACAGTGCGGGCACGACACACGTCCCTAAAACCTTTAACTGAGAATGCTCTGATTTCCCAAGCACCCTCTCCCCTGTTGTCTCATGGGGAAGGACTTGTTCTCCCAATTAGCGTGATCTGAAAGCAGGGGTGGGGAAGGGTCAGACACTCCCCTGGGTGAAGGTGCAGGAGGCCAGCTCTGGCAGCCTCTGCTCCCCACTAGGCGGCTCCCACATGGGGAAAGCACTGCTTCCCTCTTGGGCTCCATCCCTTCCCTCCCATCACTGAGATGTAAGGTTCCCACCCCCCAGACCTGTGTCCTGCCCACCTGTTCCCCCCGCTCTGATGCAACGCCTTCTGCATCTCCCCCTGCCCCTCTGCACAGCAGCCATCCTGTCTCTGTGACAGACACAACTCCAGTCCACCAACTGCAGACAAACTCCCTGCTGCCTTGGCTTAGTCCCCTCCAAAAGCAGAGTCTGGGACCAGGCTTGGGAGCAGGCACAAATCTAAGAATCTCTAGTGGGTCAAATTGTGTCCCCCTAAAAGACCATGCTCAAGGTCTAACCCCTCCGACCTTAGAATGGAACCTTATTTGGGAAGAGGGTTTCTGACGATGTCATCAAGTTGAGATGAGGTCATGTGTAGTGGGGTGGGGGACCTGATCCAATGACTGGCATTGGGAAGCTGGGCACAGGGTTGCACACCTGTAATCCCAGCTGCTCGGGAGGCTGAGGCACTCGGGTTCAAAGCCAGCATCAGCAAAATGAGGCCCTAAGCAACTCAGTGAAATTCTGTCTCTAAATAAAATATGAAAATGGGGCTGGGGATGTGGCTCAGTGGTAGAGCACTTGCCTGGCATGTGTGAGGCACTGGGTTCGATTCTCAGCACCACATAAAATCAATCAATCAATCAATAAAAGATATTGTGTCCATCTTCAACTAAAAAAAAATTATAAAGCAGGCGGGGGGGGTACTGGGCATGTGGCTCCGTGGTCATGTGCCCCTGGGCTCAAAGAAGAAGGAAAGGAAGAGGAAGAGGAGGAGGAAATTTAGATACAGACACACTTAGGGAGACCAGGAGGGCCAAGCCGAAGGGACGCGTCTGAGGCTGAGGAAGGCCAAGGATTGCAGTGAGCAGCAGCAACAGGGAGAGGCAGGATCATGCTCCCCAGAGCCTCAGAAGGAAGAGCCCGACCACATCTTGCTCTTGGATTCTGACCTCTAGAATAGTAAGAGAATGAGCATCTGCGGTTTTAAGCCCCCCAGTCTATGGGGATTTGTTACTGTAGCCACAGAAACCAAACACAGCGTCCACCTCCTGAGGCTACGGACACACGCGATGAGCGTTTTCAGAAGCACTGTCAAGGGGCCAGTGTGGCCCGTGGAGAAGGCAGGACTTGGAGCCAGAGCCCTGCGCAGACCCCACCTCTGTCCCCTCACCTGAGGGCAGGTGCTCTGTGGGCTCCTCAGTGACCAAGCGGTGGTCTCGCCCTGCTCGGACTTCACCAATGCCACTCCTCACCCTCCAGGACAAGTCTGGCCGTCCCGATCAGATGGGCTAACCACGGGGAGGCATCTAGAAATGTCCCGTACACAGCAGGCTTCCGGATGGGGCAGCTCCGACAGCTGATGCTCTCAGACAGCTGGTGGTGCTGCGCCAGGTGACAGAGGCCACAGCCCCGAGCACCACCCGCCTCGTGGCCTCATGCCCACTCTCCTGCCCCTCTTCCCCGCGAGACCCTCTCATTCCTGGGCAAGGGTCTTGTCACTCCCTCTTGACACCTGCTGCCTCTTCACTGTCACTCTGTCCTAAGAGCCCCTTCATCTACCCCACTGTTCATTCAACAAACCCATTCTGAGGCCCCAGGCTGTGCCTGACACTGTGCCACAACAGAGTCCCAAAATGACAAAGATGCTGTCCTTGACTGCACCAAGTTTGCCCAGCACCCCTCCAAGGGACACACAGGCCTCAGACTGAGGTGAGAGGCTCGAGCCCTCATCATGTCCCCAGCCCCACCTCCTTCCTGCCACCTCCCAGGGATCCCTGTGCACCTAGGTCCCTCCGACTGGGGTCCCCATGGACCAAAGGCAAGAGGCTACCAGAGGTCTCAAGATGCCTGGTTGAGGGCGTCTTGCTGGGGTCTTCATCTTACTCAGCAAGGGAAGGGGGCGAGCTGAGTCGGTCGACTGGTAAGCATCTAAAACACTCCCTGTTCCGCTGAGACATGGAGAAGGATGTTATGGGGCAGGATGCAGAAGTCTCGTGAGATTTAAAGACAAGCCTCATAGCTCACAAACTCCGGTCCTCTTCCCCTGCGAGGCCAGACCCACGGGTACCAGCTCTTCTCTCTTCTGCTGCAGGAACACCCCGCCAAGCAGTGTGGGAAGGTCCTGGCCCAGGCAAACATCAGTGCCCCCTGGCGACCCCAGCCTCCTCTTCGCCTGGTGAGGGCAGAGCCAAGTCAGAGCTGCGGGGGGTCCCAGAGGCAGCTGTTGGCTCTTCCTGTGGACACAGCCGTCCTTCACTCTTCTCCATGTCCTGCCAGGACCCGGCAACTTCCTGTAGGTGCCACATAAATGCATTTAACCTTTGAAGGGCTGGGGCTGGCCCAGGAGGGAGAGCTCAAGATCCCCACCCTGAGGACAGCCCCACCTCCCCTGTAGCTCCCTGACTCCCCCGGGTCACAGAGGTGGGGAGTTTGAAACAGGAAGGATAGGCTCACTGTGAACCTCGCCTCATGCACCAGGCTGACAGAGCACAGGCTGCCAAGAATCCAGAGGCTTCCAAGAAGGACGCAGGCCAACAGCGACATCAGTGCCAGCAAATGGGCCTATCTGGTGTGAGTTCCCAGGGGGCCACTGCCACTGTGGCCCTGATACCAGGGACCTTCCCAGCCAACCCCTGGCCATTCCCTCGCACCCACATTCCCTCCTCAGGGTCGTGTCCCAGGCGTGGCACTGGGTGCTGAGCATGGAAGGAGAAACACAGACAGTGTCTGGCCCCAGGGGAGACCCGTGGGGTGGAGGGAAGGCTACCTGCAAGAAACATCTCAGAGAGTGGAGATAAATTATGGGTTGGGCCCGAAGAGGTCGCTAAGGCAGGAATGGAGGCCCGCAGAGAGGTGATGGTCAAGGTGACATCTGATCGGGGTCTTGGTGTATGAGTAGGAATTCTCCAAGCAAGCAAAGGGAACCTGAATGAACTGGCTAGAACATGGTGGCCAAGGCTGAGATCCTGGTGGCCCTGGAAGGGTTAGTCCAGGCCAGCCCCAAGCAATGGAACAGCACTAGACACTGGGCTTTGATGTGGACAAGGTGCCTCCTGCTGGCCGCCAGCTAGGGAGGGTCCCTGCCTGTTTCCACGCCCTCCTCTGGGGGCCATGGCCAAGGGCTGGGGGTGGAGAGTCAGGGCTGGCAGTCACCGCACAGCTCCCAGGGCGTCCTACTCCAGGGCTGCCCCTGGCACGTTCCAGCCCCCTGTTCTCCAGGCCCAACCATCCCTCAGGCTCCGTCTGCCTCCTGAGAGACCAGACCTGCAACCCACCGGGGGCGAAGGGAGGGCTGTCGTCTAGAAACACCCCCTGGAAACAAACCTGTTCCAAATTCCCAACACAGACTTATTCTGCTCCTAACAGCCCCTCGGTGGAGAAGGAGGAGGAGGCCAGACCTCCCAGGGAGCCGCTGGGAATTCTGGGTCCTCTGCTCTGCTCCCTGTGGTTTCCAAGCCAGGACTCTGCACACGATGGACAAGGCCTCAGGGTAGAGAAGGTGAGTCCAATAAAAGAGATTGCCACCGGAGCCTGCCTGCCGCGCAAAGCCACATTGCCACAGTGAAGCAAAAGTCAGTCCCAGGATCCTGAGAAAAGGCACCTGGGGTCCTGAGCAAGACAGGGGCGCTCAGAACGTCTCAAAACCACGCCCCAAAGAGCAACGGGCTGTGAGCATGCCAACAGGTGGGACTCCAGCCCACAGCCTGCTGCCCCCTTCACCCTGCTGGCTCCAGCCACAGGCCAACCCAGCCACCTGCAGAACCGAGGCTCAGGGCAGGAATCCCCAGCAGGACTCACCTCCCAGATCCCTGCAGAGTAATCTGCCAATCTGCCGCAAGGTGCTTGAGTCTGTTAATTACACTCTCCCTCCCAAGCCGATTTCCCCTCTTTCCACACCCATCGCATGCCTCTGTAGTTGAGCACCGCCTAATGCCAACTCTGGGTGCTGGGAATTGGGCCTGTCCGCTTGCTTATTACCAGGAAGCTTAGTTGCCAGGGATTTGTTAAATAAAACGCCCTGGTATTCCCTTCACTGGTTTTGACCTGCCTGACTACTTTCATTTGCAGCTTAGAGAAGGAAGCATGCTGTCCCCTGGTTTTCTACCGTGGTATGTGACAATGGCTTACAGATCCTAGTTAGTCCCTGCAGGGATCACCTGTTTCCATGACAATGTGCAGGTGAGCAAGCATTTTCCGCTTCCTGCCTCCTGCTTCTTGTCAGACCTCAGGGGACAGGAGGCCAGGGACTGGCAGAGTCTTAGGGGAGGGTGGGACCAGGTGGAGCCCCACCCCCTGAGCTGGGCCTCGAGGCTCTTACCTGGGCACAGAGCAGCTTGGGAACTGCAGCCAGGCAGCTGTCCTTACGGCTGGGCTGAGGCAGGTGGGCGCCCCTCCCCGGGCAGCCCTGAGCTGGTGGGCGGCTGGCTAGGAGCTGAAGGAGTCTTAGGTGATTTAAAGTAGCAGCCAGTCCCCCTGAAACCTGAGAGCAAGGCCAAGAGGAAGCAGGGAAAGTAACTGGGAATAAAACAGAGGGTCGCGGGGACCAGCGGAGGGAGAGTGGGGGAGCATAGAGTGGGATAAGACAGGGAGAGCCCTTCTGTGACAAGCAGGCAGAGCTGCAGGTCTGGGTACGAATCCCTCAAGTCACTGCAGGAAGGAGCTGTAGTACTGAGCAAGTAGGGACTGTAGTACTGAGCAAGTAGGGCACAGCCCTCATCCAGCACGGAGCCTCTGCCCACTCAGCAGGCCAGGGACTAGGGACAGCAGGAAACCCTGGCCGAGGGCAGGGGCCAGGTCGACTCCCATTCCCATGGACCTGCTGGGGCCAGCCCAGGGCAGGAGGAAGAGAAGAGCAAGGCTGGGATGTCAGCAAGGCCTTGAGGCTGGGGACAGCTTAGGTGGCTTCTCATGGAGGTTTTGTGAAGATCCCTTCTCAGTCACTCCCAGCTGTAGCCCCTCTAAACTCTGGGTGTGGGGTCTGTTCTAGGGGTTCCTAGGTACACTCGCCTTTGAGAACCAGAGGTGACCAGCATGAGCCCCAGGGTCATATCCCGGTTCAAGCTCTCCCTCAGGCGCTGGGTGCCAATCTGTCCTGTCCACTGGCCTGAACCTCAGTGTCCTTGTATGTAATGAGGAAGCCAAGTGATCAAGGCCACCTCAGAGACTGCTGGGGCCACTCTGAGAAGCAATGTGCCCGTGCTTAGCACCAGGCCAGACAGTAAGTGTTCTTACTGGTGACAACTCCAGTCCTGCCACCCAGGAGGGCAGGGACATCACGGCCACCTTCTCTTTGCAATGCTAGAGCAGAACAGCCTGGAGGCTCATGGTGGCCATGTTTCCAGCTCCAAGGGGCCTGCAAGAGGAAGGTGAAGGAACAACCATGATCCCGCCAACCCAGAAACTTCCAGCCCCTTGGGCCACTCCAGGGCACAGGCAGGGACCAGGCTGGGGCTGGAGGGGCCAGGCTGGCCGCACTGGGTCCCACCGGAGACTTCTTTTCCTTCCCAAAGAAGAGGAAACCTCCCAGGGCCATCTTTGAGTATCCCTGCCCTCCTTCCTCACACCTTGGTTCTCCATCTCACCTTTTGGGGACAAAGGAACCAACCATTGCAGGTCCTTCCCACTGTCACTTGGGCCTGTCCAGAACCAGCAGGAAGGTAGGGCCCTGCTGGCCCATCTGGCCCACAGAGGGGAGGCAGGTCAGCCACCCCAGCAGCCCACCCTCCTTGCCCCTGAGATGCCCCCTCCTCCGCAGCCCTCCACCTGCAGCTCCTAGTGGCCAAAGGGACTTAGCAGGCAGCCTGCGGACTCCCCCTTGCTCCTTGGCCCCCATGCCTGGCCCATCCTGGGTACAAGGGCAGACTTGGTTGCCTCCATTATAGATTATAGCACAAAAACACAATAAAATAAAATGAATGTTTTCTCAGCGAAAATCCATTAGATGAGTTACTGTTGTAATTTAATAATGGGGTGGAAAACGACAGCAAATTACCCAAGTATATAATTAAAGGAAATCTGTTTTAAAGTCCTTTATTGCTGGTGCATCTCGGATCTCACTCCCCCATTTGTCTCCATCCCCATCATGCCCCCCGTCCCTTTTGCTGAGTGTGAGGGGGATGGGGGCTGTGGAGTCCTCTGGGACAAAGGCTGTGCCCAGAGCTCTCCTCTTTCCAAAGCAGGACAGGGTGCCCGGCTTGGCAGGACAGGGTGCCCGGCTTGGCGGGACAGGGTGCCCGGCTTGGCGGGGCAGGAAAATAACAATGCTGTGCCAACAGAGGCTAGATCCTTGGGAGGTGGGGGCTGACTTTAGACCAAAAAGCAGAGAAGCCAACCAAAGTGGGGAGGGGGTGATGAAGGGGAACAGGGAGGCGTCTGCCCCGAGAAATCTATTCACAAAGGACAGATGACACTGACGCCCTGGACCACAGATTTGCTAAAAAAATAAAAAGAAAAGAAAATCATCTACTTAAAAATGGTGTTGTGGTTAGGGGTGAGAGAAAGCTAAGGCTCAGAGAGGTTCGGAGCACACCAAGGGCAACCCAGCAAGAAATGGCAGAGCTGGGATTTCACCTCAAGCACTTGGCACAGGACCCGGTACTTCCACAGAGTAATGGGATTCCTCTCTGCGGGAGGCCACAGACTGGCTGCGATGAGCCACATCAGTCACTGCTGGGTTCAAAGGATGAAGGAGCAGAGGCTCACGCCTGAGATCCCAGCCAGTGGGGAGGCTGAGCCAGGAGGATCACAAGTTTGAGGCTAGACTCAGCAACTGAGCAAGGCCCAGTCTCAAAATTTAAAAAAAAGGGGGGGGGCGGTGGCTGGGGATGTGGCTTAGTGGCTAAGTGACCCTGGGTTCAATCCCCGGAACAAAGAAGGAAAGAAAGAGAAAGAGGAAGGAAGGAAGGAAGGGAGGGGAGGGAGGGAGGGAAGGGAGGGAGGGAGGGAGGGAGGGAGGGAAGGGTGGGTTGGAAGAGCCAGCAGATGAGAAATGCACGGTCTTGCCCCACGGCTGTCTCTTCTTTCTGGAATGCGGTTCTGAGGACTGGGAGGAGCCCTACAACTGCACCATCAAACCAAGCCCGGGGTCCCTCACATACAGATTTTCTCCCCACCGTGTGCCCCCTTCAGTAAAGGGATGAACTGCCTTCATCAGAAGGCCCAGGGTATATCCCAGGGGACTCACTGAAGGCTCCCAGGCCTTGACCTTGGCCTGGCCTGCCTTAGGAAAGGGGACCCACAGTCCAGCCAGCCAGGGACAAGAGTGGCTGGCCAAGCTTGTGGCCACCTGAAGAGGTCCCAGTGAAGAAATTCCACAGTGCAGAGCCCAGCCAGCTCTTGGCCTTATGGGGACCAAGACGAGACCTCCAAGACAGCAAGGGAAGCTCCGGTGCCACTGGCAGATTGTCCAGGCAGAACTGGACCTCAGGGGATCCGACGCCACCGGGAGCCATCGCTCCACCCCAGCCAGGTGGAGGGCCTGGCCCCTGCTCATGCAGCACAGGGCCCTGCTTCTCCAAAGGGGAGAGCGTAGGGAGCCCAGCACACTGGAGGAGAAGGCAGAAGGACAGGGAGAAGAGCAGCTTTGACAGGCTGGGCATCCATGCAAATGAGATGCAAAGTGATATGCAAATCAGAGCTTCTGTTTCCAAACCTCCAAGTGTCATCTGGTGACTGAGCCACAGAAGCCCTCCTGGCATTCTGAAGGCCACTCAGCCCTATGTACCTAGAGGACAGGAAGCTCCAATGATGGAGCAGGTGAGCAGGGCCTTGGAAAGGGCAGGGCCAGGAACACTGCTGACCCACTGCAGGATGCTGAAGCCCAATGCCAGGTTCCCTGGGGCTCGGTGGCTGCCACCTCCTCTGCAGCCCTCCTTTCCAGTTCCAAGTGGCACACCCCAAGCCCAGGGGATGCCCCAACACTCGGTGACTGCAGGGACACCATGACCCAGCCTCTCCTCAGCTGCAAAAGGGTCGCATTGCACCTGGCTGCTGAATTGTGCGTGGAATTCCCCACCAGGATTCCCAGGCCCCGAGCCGTCCGGGGATGCTTCCTGCAAGAGTAAAGAGGGTCAAGTGGGCAGCATGCCCTTCTTGCCGTCCACAACAGGGCCTCAGAGACCACCCTCAGTGCAGGCCAGGAGAGCCTGTGGGCCCCCACTGGGACGCCATCAGGTCAGGGGCACCTGGAACCTGCTTAGAAGGCACTTCTTGTGGCATCCAAGCGCCGCAGGGAAGGGTGGGGTGAGGTGAAGAAGCAGAGAAGCCAGAAGAAAGACCAGGGCTGGGAGGGGAGTCCACAGAGGGAGGACAGCCTGGAACAGGCATGGGGGAGAGGCCCCCAAACAACCCCTGGTGGCGTAGCAGGTCCGGTGGCCCCGCCCACTAACCCTGCCAGGGCCAGACTCCTCAGGCAGGCCTCAGCCCTCGGCAGCCCTGGGCAGCTCAGGCTCCCTGTGGCCTCAAGGTGAGGACTTCCCAATGAGCATGACCCAGGGCAGGAGAAAATCCCTGGGCAAGAACAGGACGGTCCTCCAACCTAAGGGAAAGCTGAATTCCTGCCACCGAGGGCCTTTTACACCGAAGGGCCCTCAGCAAGCCCCTCTGGACAAAGCTGGAAGTAGCCAAGAGCTATGGACCGAGGGAGTCCCCCAAATCCATAGGTGGAAGCCCAGCCCCACAGAATGGCTGTGGGTAAGGACAGGCCTTTAGGAGGTCATTAAGGAGGGTGGGACCCTGTGCTAGGACAAGAGTCTCCAAAAGAAGAGGCACCAGAGAATTTGCTTCTTCCTGGGCACCACGTGAGAACCCAGCAAAGAGGAGGCCTTCTGCCAGGGGGGAAGAGGCCCTCACCAGAACTGGCCACGCCAGTTCTCTCCTCTCAGACTTCCAGACTCCAGAAAATACATGCCCAGTCTGGGCTGTTTTGTTATAGCAGCCAAGCAGACTGAGACACTTAGCTAAGGGCACTTTCAGAGCTAAGTAACAGATATGGAAATGAGGGCTGTCCCAGAGGTCCCAAATGGATCTCCAAAACAGAAGATATAAACAAGAGTCCAATCTGCTCAGGACCAGCACAAGAGATGTCCTATGTGCTGCCAAGAGCACATGCCTTCCCTGCCCCTTCCAAGTGCCCACAGCTTGGTCCTGGCTGCACTGGGGTCTGCCTGGGCCAGCAGCTGCCAGTCAGCCTGCCAGGAGCACTCCCCAAGATGAGTGTCCTTGGCCTGCACACGGGGCTCTCCTGTCCTGGACATCTCTGAGCTGTATGAGTCAGATGAAGAACCAGCGAAGGAAGCCTGCACCACACACCCAGGCCCCAAGCGTGCGCCCACCAAGGCGGCTCCTGAGAGCCCCACTGCATTGTGCCGTCATGAACAGGCAGGCTGCAGGTACCTGCTGGAGATGGGGTGTGGACTTTTAGTCCAGCTGGCCCTCTGACCGACCGTGTGACCCTGGACTCCCTCCTTGATCTCTCTGGACTTCTGTTGCCATCTGTAAAGTCAAGAGAAGCAAACCTTGCCGCGTCATTGTCTACGCTCCGTTCATCGCTATGTAACTAAAACGGTGATCCCCTGAGTTCCATGGACCAAGTGCCTAGTTCAGTACTCTCCCACACACTGTTTTATTTATTCGACCTACGAGGACAGCAAGGTACCACCCCCACCTACATTTTATAGGTGGCAGTGGATCATTCATCCACCATCACCCAGCTAAGACTCGGTGGAGCTGGAGCATTCTGATTCCAGGGCCCATCTCTTAGTTGCTGTCTCCTGGTACCATCCTTGCTGTTAAAACACCTGGAACAGCATCAGACACAGAGAGGGCTCTCTGTAGTGGCTGAAGGCTCACCCCATGCTTACCAGGGCACTGGGGAGATTTGGGTAAATCTCCCCAGTGAGGAAGGAGGATCACAGGTTCAAGACCAGCCTGGGTGACTTAGAGAGGCCCTCAGCAACTTAAGGAGACCCTGACTCAAAGTAAAAAAGGAAAGGACTGGGGATGTAGCTCACTTGGTAGAGTGCACTTGGTTCCATCCCCAATACCACAACCCCCCCCAAAAAAAACAAACAAACAAGGAAAGAAATGACCAAGGTAACCCACAAACAGCAAATATCAGGCAATCAACCTGGATGTCTGGCTCAAGGGGCCAGAATAAGAGCTTTCTTGGGCTGCATCCCCAGCACCTAGCTGAGCACAGGGCCAAGAGGCATCCAGTCAACATCTGCCACATGAATCAGACAGATTGATTGATGGCCCAGGGTGGCTGATGGGACTGGCTCCACCCAAATGGTTATTTGCAGGATGCAGGGGGCCGGGAGGCGCACAGGGCTGTGGCCAGGCCTCAGGCAGGTGTGCGCCGTCGGCCTTCCCCGCATGTCTTCTCATCACAAACAGCTGAGGGAATGAATGAGCCATTCTGGGAGCCAGATGAATCCTCCCGAGCCTCGTGGGTCTGAAAACAGGTGAGCTCGGGTTATAGAGTGCAGGTAGCGGTGGAATCTGCCCCTGGAGCCTAGGATCTCGTCCACACCACAGCCCTGGGCATTTGGAAAGAAAGAAAAAAGACTTTTGTTCCGGGAGTTCTCTGTAGCAGGCAGGAAGTGCAGTCAGAAGCCTGGGGCGGTGAGGCTTCCCTAACACAAAGCAGGCCAGTGACAACGTCTAATGAAGACTCTTATGATAGGAATGTAATTGCAAAAAAAAAAAGAGAGAGATTAAAAATGGGTTTCAAGGCTTTGCAATCGAAGAGTTCATTTGTTTCCTCATATTCATGCACTAAATAAGCCCCTAATTAATCTTGCACCTTGGAGAAAGAGGACTAGATTGCCATTCTCTCCACAAGGACGCACTTCACATTTTGGGAAGTGTGAAGAGGCTCTTGAGCATTTTCCTTCAGTATTTTATCAGCATTTTCATGAGACTTCATTAGGCTGCAGAGGCTGCTAATTGCATTACCATATTTTTAAGCCTCATAGGTGTGAGTCAGGTTTATCATTCTCCAAATTCTCCCATCAATCTGCCCTTTGGCATGTCAGAGACAGGTTGCTTCCAGGAGGAA
Organism: Marmota monax; assembly: GCF_021218885.2. NCBI lineage: Eukaryota > Metazoa > Chordata > Mammalia > Rodentia > Sciuridae > Marmota > Marmota monax. The sequence goes on from NW_026694757.1 coordinate 687,649, forward strand.
GGGAAGAGCCCCTGAGAAGGGGGCAAGGCAGCATCTCCTCTCAAAAGTCACCTTGGGGCTGGGAGCAGGACTGGGGCCGGGGCTCCGTGGTAAAGCGCTTGCCTAGCATGCCGAGGCCCTGGGTTCCATCCCCAGACCCACACACAAAAATGTCATTGTGATGTCATCATTCCTAGGGAGGGAAAAAACCGCCAACATTCAAGCCAAGGAAAGAAATTCAAAATCAGCCTGTATCCACATGTTTGTGTATAGACAGATAAATCTGTGTGCATGTACGTGTTTAGACAGACACGTACATTTATAAATATCTATATAAGCAGCCTCGTAGACATAAACACACATGCATACACATATATGTTGCCATATGTGTGCTTAGATACAAATACATATGCACATGTATGGATGTCAGTATATATATACATATATATATATATATATTTAGATATACATGAGTATCTGTACATATGTATGTTTAGATAGATACAAATATGTATGTGTTTATATATGTATAACTATTCATGCATATATATGACTATCTGCACATATTGTGTATGGACATGAATATACATATATATGTAGACTGATATAAAGATAAGTACGTATATGTATATGTGGATAGCTATGAATATGTATATGTTTGCACAAATTGATGTGAACATTATAGATATGAATATTATGCATGTACAAGAATATATATGTATGTGCATGTAAATAGACATGAATGTATTTGTCCCTTGGTATCTCCATGGGGATTGGTTTCAGGACCCCCAACTGATACCAAGATCTGCAAATGCTCAAGTCCCTATATCAAATGAGGCAGCATTTACATATAACAATGCACATTCTCCTGTACTCTTCATCATCTTTATGTCACTTATGGTAACTAATGTGATGTAAATGCTGTGTGAATATTCCTAAACTGTACTGCTTACGAAATGACAAGTCTGTACGTGCTCAGTACAGGCACAGAGTTTTTCCCTGAGTTTTCAATCTGAGGTTTGTGGAACCTGTACAACCGGGACCCACACTGTGGAGGGCTGCATGTGTGTATGTGTACCTGTGTAGACAGGCACATGTGACACGGGAATATTTGTGCACATACATCCATACATAGACGTGGCTGCCTACATGTGTAGTCAGTGAAGATGCTGTTGTATTTGAATTTTTCCTTCTTTTTTGGGGGGAGAGGGTACTTGGGATTGAACCCAGAGGCACTTGACCACTGAGCCACATCCCAGCCCTATTTTGTATTTTATTTAGAGACAGGGTCTCACTGAGTTGCTTAGTGCCTTGCTATGGCTGAGGCTGGTTTGGAACACACGCGATCCTCCAGCCTCAGCCTCCCGAGCTGCTGGGATTACAGGTGTGCGCCACCGTGCCCGGCTGGATTTTTCCTTCTTTAAAAAACGTTTCCTGGGGAAACTCATCCCAGACCTGGGTAGCCACCCACTGGACAACAAAGGCCAGCACTCCACCAAGGGCTTCGCAGACATTGGTCCCTCTTGTCCTCTACGACCTCTCGAAGGGCTCACTGGTTTCCCCTTGTTTAACAGGGAGGAAGCAGCTTCTCAGAGACAGGAGTCAGAGTCCCCAGGTGAGGCCCACATGTGGAACATGGCGGCAGATGGAGGCACTTCTGCCCACAAGTCCAGAGCCCAAGCCCAGCTCTAGGCCCCACACAGGCACTTCTACCCCTCTGAGTACGTATTCCTATCCAGCAAATAGAGTAGTTGTGTCCACCCTGCAGACATAAGAAGATAAAATAAGATGTTGTGAGTCAAGACCCCTGGCCTGGCCACCAGCTGCTCATGGGGACATTGTCCTAACCATGAGCATCTCACAGCAGCTGGACACCCTACCCGAGGCAAAGACCCCACATCCTAAGTAGGCCCTGCCAACACAAAGTCCTGTGACCCACTGGCCAATGCCACCAGGAGACAGGACAGAGACTGACCCATCTTCAGACTTGACAGACCCCCCCCCCCCATGCTGGGGACGAGGCTCGGTGGCAGAGAGCTTGCCTAGTAGGCACTAAGTCTGGGTTCAATCCCCACTATCAAAAATACCAAAAAAGGAAAAAAAAGACCCACCCAGTTTCTGCTCCTGAACCTCCTCCCAGAGTCCAAACAGACATCACCCGGGTTCAGCTTCAGCTGCACAAAGGAATTCATCCCCCTCTGCCTCTTCATTGGTCCCTGTCATCTTTTGTCCTTTAAGAGGAAAGGGACCTTTAAGAGGTCTTCTCCCCAAGAACCCCCCACTAACCTTCCTCACCCTCCTCCGTGTCCCAACCCCAGCACCCTCAACAGGCAAGCACGAAGCGACAGAGCCAGGCCGACAGAGCTGGCCAGGGGCAGCAGGGAAAGAAGACTGACAGGCTTCTTCAGGCTGTGACCCCCTGTTCCTGGGGTCGACACCTGAAGGGCTCTGCAGGGAAGCTGGAGGCCACCTGCTTTGTTAAAAGAGCCTCCTTGACCCCAGGTTACCAGGAAGGGTCACCTGCTCTGTCAAAGAAGGAAGGGGACAGCAGGTGGCCAGGGGTATCTTGAGGGCAAGACCAGCATGTTCTGTCCTGCTTGTGGCTGCTGCCCAGGAAGCCCTGATGATGTGAGCATGTCCCAGCCAGCTGGTCACTTCATGCGTTGGCTGAAGGGTGCCGGCTACCATGGGCTTGATGCTCTGGGAATTGGCTGCCTTCATTTTTCTGTTGGATTGGCCAAATTCAGGAAAAGAAGAGAAAGAAAAAAAGACCCACCCCGCTTCTGCTCCTGGATTGGGTGGAGGGTCTTTCCGTTTTCTCTGTGGGATACACGGTCCCTTGTCTTAGAAGGGAAGGCTGGCGTGCACGTGGGGTTAGGAACTTGCTTGTGCAGCACGGGTCCTGGCGGGCAGACGGGGGTATGGTTTCCAGCTCAGGTTTTGGAGTTGGGAGAGATGGCTCCACCACTGGTTTGGTGGCATCCCACCTGGGTGGCCTTGAGTAAGAAGGGACTCAGCCCCAGAAACCTGTTCCTCCACTTGCAAAGCACAGCTACCTGCCAACAGAGCCATCACCTAGGTTCCAGGCAGAGGGACCCAGCAGAAGAACACGTGGGCCTGGGCAGAGGAGCGTGTTGCAAGAACCGGCGGCCGAGGGACCTGGGACTTGTGCTCTCAGTGGGGGGCAGGGGCGTCCATCACTGTCCTGTTGTACACCCTGGAGCAAAGGTGCTGGCAGTGACACTCCCCTTCCCTCCCAGAGGGTCTCTGGAAGAGCTGTGTCCCTGCCCCAGGGGACTTGTCAGCTGGCAAATGCCATGTTGACCCCTGGAAAGGCCGGGCACCGAGAACCACACTCCCCATTGTCCTGGGCCCCATCCTCTCCAGAACCCAGGCCCCAACACTTAGACCTCACAGCACAGCCCAGAACTCGTTCCCTCTTCTACCGGGAAGCACTGCCTGTTCTGATTTGTCTTCTGGCTGATCTCTCCAGAAGCTCAGGCCAAGAGAATATGAGGCAGCAGAGAATCATTTTCTATTCCAGGCCGTCTCTCCCTCTCTCTCTCTCCCTCTCTCTCTCTCCCTCTCTCTCTCTCCCCCTCTCCCGGCTCCTTCTCTCTCTCTCCCTCATTTGTACACACACACAGCAGCCATAAATAAAAAGCAAGGACTGAAGATTCAAAGTGACACACTTATTTCCACACCTTTCCACATCATCTCCCATGTTCTTTCTTGCCAAAGCATGATTTTTTTTTTTTTAAACAATGGTGGCTGGCGGGTGGCTCGGCGGTAGAGTGCTGGCCAAGTGTGCACAAGGTCATGGGTTCAGTCCTGAGCACTACAAAAATAAATAAATAAATAAACAACATACAAACCAAACAAAACTGTCCTAAAATACTCATGACACGGCTCCACGCATAGAATACTCTCTCACAAGCATCTGCACATGCAGCTAGCCAGGCGTCGTCCTCAAGGTGTAGCTGTTTTGCCCCATGAAACAGAAACTCAGGCCCAGTTACTCAGCCCAAGGCGCCCTGTGGTTAGCTGGAGGGACAGGGGATACCAACAGTGGTCCCACTCTGAAGTCCTTCAGCACTGTGTCTCCCAAAACGTGACCCTCTCCGCCTTGTCTTAGCTCCCCAGCTGAGGGCAGGGACCATGATCTGTCCCTGGGACACAATCCAGGGTCTCCATGCTGCCGGTGCCAGTCAACTCTGCCAGAAGGACATCTTCCAAAGGCCTAGATGGAAATCAAGGCATCCAGAAGGGTCTTCCCCTGACCTGGGCCTTGTCCACTGTACCTGGAAGCCGCACCTCACCTGGAGACGAAACGCCTAGCTCCCAATTCATCTGGATTCCTCCAGGGGGTAAAATTTCAAAACAGAAAAGTGGGGAATTGGAGGCTCAGTTGGTAGAGTGCTTGCCTCGTATGCACAAGGCCATGGGTTCGATTCCCTAGCACCAAAAAAAAAAAAAAAAAAAAAGTAGGGAATCGGCACACTGGGCCCTTAGGTTCTGAGTACAATTTGTACAGCATCTCCAACATCACCACCATTGTTTCATAAAGTAAAAGGTGTTCTAGGGGCTGGGGACATAGCTCAGTTGGTGAGTGTTTGCTTCACATGCACAAGGCCCTGGGTCTAATCCCCAGCACTGTGCGCGCGCACACACACACACACACACACACACACAGAGGAAAACTCACCTCTCAGCCTTGTTCCTTTCCTTTTGCCTGGGCCAGTGATTCAGGAGCACATGTCTAGGGACACAGGCCAGCAGCGGGGGAGACGGTCACCGGTGGGAGGAGGGAAGAGCCACAAGGTGACTGGTGGAAGCAGAAGATGAGAGCTAGGGAGGGCGTCCTGGCCACGGCCCCCCATGGAGGGCACTGGGCTCCAGAGCTGGGAAGCCCGCTTAAGGGGGCCCAGAGGAGCAGGATCCACCCGGAAAGTTGCCTGAGAATCTGCCAGGCTGAGAGATCCCCTCTGGGCCCTGAGAACCGGTGACCAGACTGTCCCCAGGCACATCACTAATCCACACCATCATCGTCCTCATCTTCCATGATTGTTTTCTGTGAAGCTCACGAGTGCCCGGGCTGTGGGGATGACAAAGACAGCAAGTGCAGTGGAACCTGTCCTGCCTCCCTCCTGCCCTGCAGGCCCCTTCACACCCCACAGCTCCACCCCAGCTGTGGAAGCACCAGCCAGGACGCCCAACTGGCCTCTGGCCTCCCTCCCACCAGCCACCCCCCTCCCCCCCTCCCAGTCCCCGTCCCTCTGTACCCTTGGCTCACAGCCTCAAGGGCCTTTTCAGCGCCAGGCACACACGACTCTCATCCCGCAAAGATCCCCAGCCCGTGCTTCTTCCACCCCTGGGAGACCTGCCTCTCCTCTGCACCCCACCCTTCTCTCCTGTCCCTCCTGCCTGCCTGTTCTGTTGTGTTCTCTGAAAGAACCAAGGGAGATGTTCAAGCATGACTATCAGTTAGTCCCAGGGGCCTCAGCTCTGGCTGCACCAATTAACTGTGAGAATCACCAGGGGCCTTAACTGCTGGTGCCCTGGCCCGGCCCTGGAGACTCTGACCTAATAGGCCCGGGGAGGCGCCTGGTCTCCCATGGTTTTAAAGGGCTCCCAGGGGTGCTGGTGCACAACTCAGGCTCCAGAAGCCAAGAGGTGCTCACGTCAGGCTACTGCTGTGACAGACTCCGGGCCTGGCACAGCGCAGAATGGAACTCCAGGCTTTCAATGGTTTAGAGCAGAGAGGACGATACTCAGGCTTGAGATGGCAAGTGCCTCTCCCAAAGAGCAAGTCTGCCCTTCGGGTCCCACTCCAGGGTCTCCCCACCCCCGCCTCAGACTCAAGCAGGAGCAGGGCCCAGAGCCTGTGCTCTGGCGTAGCTGGGTGGAGCTCAGTGGTGGAGCACCAAGGTTTCCATCCGCAGCACCACAAAACACACAGCTCTCAAATCCAGTTCCCTGAAGGGCCAGCCCAAGGGTCTTGATGGGCAACTGGGGACTGGGCACTCCCAGTGGCACCTGTTCCTTGTGCCAGATGCAAGGATTCGATGACACAAAATGCATGAGGCCTTTCTATTTTCTGCACGTGCACAACACCCCTGTGGACATGCTGAGTGGCGCCATCCGGCCGGGTCCCATAGGATTTCTCTTTTGAACTCATTGTCCCTCCTATTGGGCCCTTCACCACCTCTTCAGCTCCTACTTCTCGGTTTCCCCATGTCCCCAGCTGTCTCAGCTGTGTCCCAGCACCTAGTCCAGAGGAATGGTGCCAGGGGAGGCTCAGTACTTCTCTGTGGAACGATGAAATAAATATCTGCACGCAGGTGACTGGCACCATCCTCCTGGTGGCTCCGACCAGATACTATGGGCCTGGACCCCTGCCATATGCTCCCCCCACCGTCCAGGGCAGGGCCGTCCTTCCAGAGCTGGTCACACCACCTTCCTGTCCTCTCTGCAGCTACCCCCACCTCTACTCTCCAAATTGGGCCCATCTTAACCCACTGAAAAACGTGCCATTGTAATTACTTACTAACCATTGAATTGCCCTCTTCCCAGATGGTTGGCTGTTAGGGCGTAAATGTGAACTTATTTTCCTTCTATTAAAGATGGCCTCACTCTGTGCTTGCTCTCTAGCAATCTGCTTCCATGTCTCTGGGTTGCTGGGAAAGGAGGGGTAAAATTCCACCCCTGACCTAGGTGCATAAAGAGAGGTCCCCATGGCAGGGCCTATCAGGCCTATTAGGTCAGCGTCTCCAGGGCTGGGCCAGGGTACCAGCAGTTAAGGGGTATAATAGATTTTTTAAGAAAATCCTGTGATGGTCACCTGCCGGGGACCTCTCTTTATGCACCTGTTTCCTCCTCTGTAAAATGGGAGAACACCAGTACCTCCCTGGTAGGGCTGTTTATGGGGAGGATAAAGTGAGTTGCTGTTTGTAAAACTTGGAGCACAGCCTTGTTCTTTGGGTTAGATATTATTATTGTCACCATCGTTATTTTTTTTTTCTGTGTGCACAAAAAGGGATGCTGAGAACCGCAGTTTTGGACTGTAAACCAGTGATAGTTGTCAAGTTGCTCAGTGGGTTTCACTTCTCTCCCCTCATAAAAATCCCTCCATGGTTCCCCAGTGCCCTCTGGCCAAAGCCTGGTCCTAGTGACTTTGGCAACCTCATTCTGCATCACACACCCCCACCCAGCCAGCAGCCCCAGCCGATATGGACAGAGGGGGGTCAATGGACCAGCCCAGGGTCAGCCCTCTGGACAGCACGTTCCTAAATCCATTCAGTGTGGCAGGTTGAGTTGGCAGCAAATGATCAGTATCCATGTCAGATGGCGTCCTCTGGTTTCAGAGCCAAATGCAAATGATAAATTCTGAAATTAACAGCAACCAAGATTGCTTTCCAGATACGGGGAGGCTCCTTCTCTCCACAGCAGCTGCCGCTGGACGGTGTCCACCGCGCTTCCCTGCCGGCCGCGGGTGTGTTATTGCAGGTGCCTTATCTCCTTCGACATTATTATTGTTTAGAGGATAAGATAGCAGTGTTAGCTCTACTCAGAATTATCAGTCTACAGTTGTAGCTACCTGTGCTTTGTATTCACCGTGGAAGTGGAATAACCTTCTAAGATTTGTGAAACCGACCTGAGTTTGGGAGGTGGGGACAAGAAAACCTGTGCAGGAGCCAAGGAGTAAAATACCCTGATTGAGTCCTGGGGGCGGAGTTTGTACCCCAAGGTTAAGCATGCTGGTTTTTTCTTTCTTTCTTTTTGCAAATTGTGTTTTCGTGTGTTTCATGATGACTGATGTGATGTATTCTTGGCTTTCAGAGCAAGAAAAGTCATCGGGGTTTCATTTGTTATGTTTATGCCAATAGAAATAAATCTCCGCACTCATGGAGAAGGCTGCTCGCCCTCCCTGTGCCGTCTGGGACTCCAGCCGGTCACATCCCTGGCAGAGGAGCAAAGCAGATACGGGGTAAGATACACTTTGCCCTTATTGATCACAAAGCTTCTTCATTACTTCGGTGGGGCTGCAGATCAATAGGCTCACAGAAACATAATCGATTTTTTAAGAAAATCAATTAAACAGAATATTTTTTACAGAATTGAGTTTGCCTGGCCCTTGTCACTGGTGTGCAGTTTCCCTCTATGAGCTGTGGCACAAGGAGGGGCCAGGCCTCCTTGAAAAGTTCTCAGCTGTGACCAGGAGGGGTGGAGTTTGGGGAAGAAGAGAGGACTCCCAGGGAGAGCAGAGAGCACCCCTCCCACCCCCCCACACGGGCCCACCGCTGCAGCCTTGCTGGACGCTCCAGGCTCTGGTCACCTCGCCCCCATTCCCAGCATGTTGTCACATGGGCAAAATCTGTCATCAGGCCTCATCTTGCCCTCAAAACTGTGGAACTGAAACTTCCTGGAAAGCTCAGATTGATGTCTGAGTTTCCCCATTCTGAAAGCAGAAGGAAGCTCGGAGGCAGAACAATGAAATATGGCCAGGCTGTAGCCATCCAGATTGCCACCGTGCCCCGGGGCGTCTCTCCCCTCGGCCTGCAGAGGAGCAGCTGGAGGCTTAGGCTTCAGTACAGCGGAGGCCCCGCTGCCAGAAGTGCCCTCCCACTGGCGACACACACTTGGACTTTGGCAGCTCACAGAGCAAAAGCAGATTCCCACGGGGACACAGGGGGCGGGTGGGGCTTGGACAGAGTGCCACATGGAAACCCACCGCGCTCCCCACCATGGTCCTCCCGGCCAGGCTGACCAGCAAGACTCTCTTGGTTTCGGCCTCCTTGGCATTTCGTCTGTCACGATCTTGTTGGAGGGGAAAATAGGAGGAAGAAGAAAAAATCCTCCTCCCTCTTCTGGCAACTTCATGATAAACCTTGCAAATGGCGCAGAGCTGTGGGGCCTGGTGTGGAGCCCAGCAGGCCAGCAGCCGGAAAGTCGGCCAGCTCTGCCAAGCACCGAGAGTTACATATCCCTGCTGGTGCGTGATAAGTAACAAAGCTATAACTCCACCGAGAAGCTGGTGATGACATTTAAAAATCGCCTGCAGCTTTGCTCTCCTGGTCTGTGTCATCAGAACAACCAGTTTGAATCTCAGCTGTGATTTATGTCCAGGGAGGGGGTGCACGTTATTTAGCATCTTTTCCTTTCATCTGTCTCTGGCTGTCTCGAGTCTGTCCTTGGTAACTCAGACGTTCTTCCTCCACACTCCACCCCAGGAGGCAGAGGGCACAGAGCTCAGAGCCATTACCACATCGCTGACGGGCATGAGTCCTGGGCTTTGAGCTGCCCGGGGCTCTGCTCTGGAGACTCTCCCCATTTTGTTTTTATTTTGTTCCCTCCGAGTCCGAAAGATTTGTAATTGAATCATAAAAGCTGGGGCGAAATATGAGACCCCATTCATCCCTCTCTGCAGGGCTACAGGAAATCAGCAGGACACCTAGGGATGTCCTAGGCACACCCCAGATCTGCCTGGAGACCAGGGTTCACAGACATGAAGGCAGTTATCCCAGCTGAGGTGAGCGGGGAGCAGCTGCCGGCCGGGGCCTTCGCTCCCACACTCCTGCGGACAGTGGTGCTGGAGAGAGATCCCAGGCTACAGGGATGCCTGTCCCATTTAGGGAAAGAGGAACACAAGAAACAAGCGCAAACGGTGGCCTTTCCTACCCAAAGACTTGGGGGAAATCATTTCTTTTAAGTCCACGTTTCCAATCCCATTTGATTTCATGATATTTAGCATGTATCTAAGCAGAACAGCAAATGAGCCATCCAAGGGTCCACATTTAGTCATTCAGAAATTCAGCTTGGAGCCTGGTGTAGTGGCACACGCCGACAACCCCAGCAATCCAGGAGGCTGACGCAAGAGGATCGCAAGTTCAAGGCCAGCCTCAGCAAATTAGGGAGACTCTGTCTCAACTAAAAAAATAAAAAGGACTAGGAATATAGTTCAGTGGTAGAGTTCACCCCCCAGTACTAAAAAAGAAGGATTTTCAACTTGGATCCATTTTCAACTCAGATTCTAAGATTTGAGGAAATTCTAAAGAAAAACAATAGCATCACCCTAATAAACAATATGGAAACAAACAAACAAAAAATCCTTCTATGTGACCTGTTGGGACATTTTTACTTGGAGAGTTCTAAGTTCCTACCTCTCACACAGGCACCCAACAGGACAGCCTCCACAAGCTGGAAAGAGCAAGTCCAGGGATTCTCCCCTCCAGCCTCTGGTGGAGTGAGGGCTGCCAACACCTTGATTCTGGTCTGGTGAAATCCATTCAAGACTTCCGAGGGACTGGGAGCTAGCTCAGTGATAGAGCACTTGCCTGGCACGGGCAAGTCCCTGGGCTCAGTCCCCAGCACCAAGGATACACACACACACACATTTCTGGCCTCTAAAACTATAAGTCTATAATAAATTAGTGTTGTACTGAGTCCCAAGATTTTGGTAATTTGTTACAGCAGCCACAAGAAACTAATACAGTTGTTCTTTCCTTGACTTATGATTTAAAGCAGTAATTTTAATAGAATAAGTTTTCATTTAAAAAATTATTCAAATTTAGTGTACTGTTTCATGTATGCACTAAAAATTGCATCACCAAACATAAACACTTCTTCCCACAGTCCACACTCTTTCATGGTTTCAAATCTAAACACGAATGAACACTGGATGTAGTTATGCAGAACAGCAGGGTTGACATCGGCCCCGTTGTTTCTTCATCGCTGGGGTCTGGTCTACTTGTTAAGCGCAGGGGAATATAGTCCCACAGAGATGCAGCAGGTACACCCCACTGGGAGGCACCCGGAACCACCCCGAGCCCTAAGGAGCTCCCTCTCCAAATGAACAAGGGGCCACTCGGAGCTGGGAGGCCACAGCACACTGGGACTTTTCCAAATTAACTTCCACAAAGAACACGATGCTTATCAAAGGATAAGTAATACAAATGTGCTAATTTGAAGTTTACCTACATCTGAGTAAACTCCCAGGAATAGAAATTGTTTAGGACGCAAACCAACAAATTTTTTTTTCAGGGACACTGTTTAGAATTGCTGGTGCCCACTGTGAATAAAAAACAGACCCACTTTCGGCCTGTTTTATTATTATTTTTACATTTCCTAGGGGGACTGTGTGTCCTCATTGCCACAGGAGGAACAGACGGCTCCTGTGGTACCATGCTGGATCCTGTGGATCAGGAAGTAGGAAGAAGCTAAGCCTTCCTCTGGCTCGTCCAGAGGGACATCGGGGCAGTGCTAAGCAGCCTGCAGGTAAAGACCAGGGGCAGGAAGGGATTTCACAAAGGCCACACACACACACACACACACACACACACGCACGCACACACACGTGGAAGGAAGCTTTCCTCTGTCCCCAGGCAGGACAGCTTGCAAGGGGCCCGTGGGAAGGGCCCGTCTAGGCAGGTCAGTACAGACTTTGACTCTGGGGGATCTCGGTATGGCCCCTCCTGCCCAAGCCTGGGGTTCCGGAGAGCCTGGCCATCCCTCCCCAGTCCTCGGAGCTCCCACACTGGCCTGACCCCTGAGGAACAGGCCCTCAACCAGGGCCTCATCTTCTGGGCTGATCATCAGCCAGTGACTCTTTCCATGACCAAGTGGCATCCCAAGAGGCTGGCCCTGCCAACCAGGGATCTAGATGTCCCCATGCAGGTGCCCCATGGGAGGCTCGTGAAGGTTGACGTCACCAGAAGTGGAAATAAAGGAACAAGAAAGGAGTGAGAAAGCAGGGTCCTTCTCCAGCTGCCCTCCACCTGGCCACCACCTCTAGGCATGTGACGCGGTCACTGGTCACCACATTCTCCCAGGTGCCTGGCAACAGATGGCCACCTCATGACAACAGGACAAGGAAGTACCAGTGGGTGCTGGGCTAGGGGATCTGGATTCAAACCCTGCTCCTCTGAGCTGCTTGGGCGTGGGCGGGGCTCCATCCACAGACAGGGCTAGGGGGCCTAGCCTGGGGCAGCAGTGGGCAGGTGCCTGCAGGGCAGGGCAGGGACTTGGACTGTGCCTAGCAGGGCACCTGGCACTGGAAGGGCAATCTTTCCTCCACTGAGGGCACATCCCGAGGGCAAGGTGCGTCTCATTTGTTTTTAGCCCCCTCCCCTTGCCCCACAACCAGGAGGGGTCTTGCTTGCCTCTTAGAGGCAAATTTGACCATTTGACAAGAGCCTTTAGGAGACATTTTTAGCAGCCCTGCAGGAGGAATGCAAGGGCTTTAGGGGACACTCCAGAGGCCGCTGGGGCAGACAGCTCCCTTCTGAGCTGGGCCGGAGTGGGGACCGGGTGGTAGAGGGGAGGGGTGGGCAGGGAAGCGCGTCCACTCTGTCGGTATGCAGATCACTCACTGCTGAGATAAATGATCCGCAGGATGGCAGCAGGCTTCCCAGCGGAGCCATTTGTCATTTCTACTCTGACGAGTGAGCTCGGGAGTGTCCACCGTCCCTCCAGTCCCCCCGGGATCCTCCCTCCACCTAGATAGCTCAGCCCGGACACAGGTGCCTGGGACAAAGAAGCATCTTCCTGCTCCACCCTCCAGTCCACAGAGGGGGCCGCCCAGCACCCCATGGGGAGCAGTCCTGGGGCCCTTCGTCTCTTGGAAGGGCGATTTGAAACCGCAAGTCTCTCTCTCTGCTAATTGACAAGTGCGTGTCCTGTGTCTGCACAGCTAAGATTTTCCATGATGTCAGCAGAGCCCAACAATGTCTGGGAGTCGCCCAGCAGGCCTGGCACAGAGCAGGAGTGTCAGCCAGGTTATGTGCTGGCGGAAACGGGCGTCATGCTTGGCCCCCACAGTCTCCTCTGTAAACAGCTGATGAAGGGTAGATGTATCAATCAGTTCTGGAGATTTCAAAAATTGCCAGAAATCCAATCCCCAAGCCTTCCCACCCTTTCATACTTGGGCCCCTGGTCTCGAGGGAAGAGGATGGAGAACCACATGTGGGGCGGGTCTCACTTGCCCAGGAGCAGAAGACAGGCAGCCGTGATCTGCAAAGGGAGAAGAGGCCGCCCTTCACCAGGGCTGGCACCTTGTCGCAGCTTCAGAGCTCTGAGATGATTTCCAGAGTGGTGGTGGGCTGGGTGGAGGCAGCTCCCTCTCCAGCTCAGAACCTACTCCATAAATATTTGCTGAATGAATTAAAAAGCAACCAGAGAAAACCCCTCCTAGAACTACACAGCACAGACTTAGTCCTAGAAGGAGAGAAAGCTCTTGGGCAGTTAGGGGTTGAACGCCTGATGTTGAAGGCACACCCCTCCAGGGCCTTCATTCACTCCTTCATTCACCAATGTGCGTCTCCATCATCAAGAGCTGTTTATTGAGCCCACTATGTGCTCATCTTTACACAATGCGTGGCCAAGGGGTAGGATCCTGAACAATGACCAGTGGGCTCCACTGACAGTGGCCAGGAGTCCCGAAAACACAGGCCCCCGGCTCTTGGTGAACCCCAGGTGTTGCTGGGCTCTGCTGACCCTATAGAAGATCTTCATGTCTTCAGCACAAGACACGCATCTGACAAGTAGCCATGAGCTCACAAGCCACAGTAAGGTGGTCCTCGGTTTCACATAAGCCCTTCTAGAGGATGACAAGCCTTGGCCAGTGCTACCTTCTCCTTGTCAGAGCCTGTGCTTATCCTGAAGAGAAGAGCGAGGGGGTTCACGTCTCTCATCTGAGGGCCCCATGAGAACACTGTGGCCTCCCACCACCAAAATGTGGAAAAACTCCAAAAAGGCAGATTTTATTCAATTCAACTCAACAACACGTTCCTCGTCACTGCCTATGCACAAGGACCTCTGTTTGAAGTCACCAGAGAGACGAGGATGTAAAAGACCTGGTCCCTTTTCCTCAGGGACCGATCTAGAAGAGACAGACACAGGGGCTGTAGTTCGGGCTGTGTGCAGGGGTGCCATAAACGGTGCGCGTGCACACCAAATGCAACCTGGGCTCCTTCCGGGCATTTCGGAGCTGGCCCCTGCACTCGGCTTCCGAGAGTGTTCACTGACTTTCACAATAACCCCGTGAGGCAGGACTCTCATTGTCTCATTTACAGATGAGGGAATCACGGCTTCCGAGGTCAAGGTCACAGGCCAGTGAATCTGTTGGCTTTAGCTAAACTTTGCTGCCTGTAAATAAAACCAGATGGTACTGTTGTCCCTGGTTTGGAATGTGGCAGGGCAGGGAGCAGGTCAGGAGAGAGGAGGGAGCAACTGACGGAAGAGGGACCATGGAGGCTAGGCTTGCGTCTGTCTCGACTGAGAGATGTACAGTCCTTAGGGTCAGAGCTGCCGTGACCAGAGTGGAGAACCGAGGGGGCATGAGGTCAGGGGGCGGCACCCCAAGCAAGGGGTCAGGTTGCAAAGCACAAAGATCTGGCAAGAGAAGATGAGCAGGGTGCCAGAGTCCGCAAGGCAGGGCCAGTAAATGTCAGCAGGCAGTGGATTGGTGACTTCCTCAAAGGAAGAGGGCCTGGGACCTGGGGAGGAGGCAGGGAAGCGATGTGGACGACGAGGTGTAGGTGAGGTCCGGGAGGCCTCCCCTGGAGGGACATTGCCATCCAGAGTGACATGTTCACCCCAGGAGGAGGCTCAACAGCACTTTGCAGGAAAAACTGAAGGACGTGGCCAGGGCCCTTGGTTCAGAAGGACAGGGCTGAGGAAGGGGGTGGCAGGAGACCCAGGTGGGGAGGGTGGAAGAGACCAGGGAGGAGAAGGTGCCAAAGGAATCTTCCGAGAATAAGAACCAGACAAGGACATCAGCTCCCTGAGCATCACACCGCGTGCAGCGGGAGGCCTGCGGAGACGGGGCGGGCGCGCACTCCAGCTGCCCTTGCTGCCTGCCCCCAGTCACAGCCCCACTGCTCCCCATCAGCCCTGTGTGTCATCGCGCGTTCTTACCCTCTTGGCGCTTATGTTTCTACTTGGGGAGAGAAACAACAAACAAAAAAACCGAGTTTGATACGAGGTGGAGATAATAAGGGGGGTTTGGGGGGCGCGGTAGGAACAGTGGGTAGGGTAGAAGTGAAAGGCCTCCTTTCTCCTAAAGGGCATAGCCTGCGAGGGACTGGCTTTCCCGAGTCTCCTTCCACCCCTCCTGGGGTCATGTGCAGGCAGGGGCACCCCTCCACCATGAAGGGGTAGCAGGAATGGCTGGTCTAGATGGTGCCCCTGCTTACTGAGGCTGTTCAGCCCCAGCTACCACTCAGAAAGCCTGGGGTGTCTCATCCTTCCTCTCTAATCCCCTCTCGTTGCCATCTTGACCCCTTGCTTATCTGAGTCTGGTCCCACCAGGTAGCACTGGGGCCAGGCAGGGTGACCTGAACACTGAGAAAGCAGTCTCCAGTCTCGCCTCCCAGTGAAGAGGGGAGGCTGAGGCAGGACTCAGGCTTGGGGATAAGCAACCTCAGGAAACAAGGCTCTTCCTCAGCTCCAACCTGGGAGAGGCACAGCTTCCCGACAATCCTTCCCCCAGAAATGACAGACTCAGCCTGAGCACAGAGGCCTGTCCACCGCCAAACCCCAGCTTAGGCCACATTCTCAGTGGGCTGAGGGTCTAGGAAGTCTGCTTCTAACTACCCCAGGATGCTCTGATTTCCCTGCATGCGCCACAGTCTGCCCAGCTGGCCTCTGCCAGGGCCTCACCAGGTCCTGAAGCTGCAGTGGGGGCTGAGGGTCCGCCTGCAGTGCCAGCAGGTTAGGACAGGGGGCTGTGGGCTGGGACACAGGGCAGGAGTCACTTCCTGGTTGGAGGTACAGAGACCAGGAGGATAGACTGAGAGCCCTTGGGGCAGTCCAGGTACCCCCAACCCCATATCCTGCTTCCTGACAGCCCAAGTCTCTTGAGAATGTGTCACTTCACAAAGCCCCCACAGAGCCACCTAGACCTCACCTCTCTTTTCCAGCCCCCAAAGCTGCTTTCTCCTCTCCCTTCCCTTAGGGCCAAGTCCTCTTTCTCACTGGGCGGGCCTCCAAGACTTCTGGATCTCCACCGAAGTCAGGTGCTCAGCAGCAACTTCTGGGTTGTAAGTGATGCTGCAGGCACTGGCGGGAGGGGCAGTGCCCTGCACAGTGGTGGGCAGCTGTGGAGCTGGCTTCCTCGGCCAAGGGCCAGAAGTCCTTAGGCAGGCCTCAGGCCCACCCACCTGCCCGGGGCACAGGCCCCACAGGCTCCAGGCTCACAGCCCCTGTGAGCTGTGCTCACCGTCTCTGCTTGTGCTGCAGGCTGAGCAGGCCCAGGGGGCTCCCGAGCCTCCCTGTGTTACCGAGGGGTCAGTGTGATAGAGGACAGGCATGACCCCAAGCAGGAGCCAAAAATCATAGCACCAAGGCAACTGAAGGGAGCCAGGGTCCAGCCTGTCACACTTTCAAAGAAGGCTCCAGACCCAGGACTGGAGGCCAGGTTGGGGGCTCTTCCACCCCCTTGCTCTTCGGCCCTCTGCCCTCTCTCTGCGCCCTAACGGCCTCTACCTGGAGCAGTGGAGCCCAGGGCAAAGGGTGAAGTCCCTGCCCTGCCTCATTATCCCCTTTTGTCCCATGAACAAACTGATGGCCCAGAATGAATGATCTCTTTCCTTCTGGATTGGAATCTTCCCAGTGCACGATTCCTGTGCTGGAGAGAAGGACTGTCCCCCTCCCTCTGGCTCCGGCTCCCACCTGCTCAGGCCCATGTGCCCAGCTCCCTCTGTGGCCTGTCCCCACTCTGTCCTCTCTGCCTGATGAAGTCTCACCTTGCTGCACATCCCATGACCGTGCTGTGGCTGGTTTGGTGGATATTATAATTACTGCGTTAGCCCAGTGGCCTGAAGAAAACTCGGGGTGGGGTGGACTGAGAAGGGGGGGGAGAGGGTTCATTATTAAATGCAGATGTTGTTAAATCACTGTAATTAACTGGAATGGGTACTGAGAACTGGAGGCATAAAAGCCAAATGGGCTTTTGTTTCAACTGTTTGTCGTATATTTAAGGGGGTCATTGGAGAATATAACAGAGAAAGATGTTCTTGCTGTCTTCCGGTTTGCTTTGGCCTGGCAAGTGCTTTTGTTGGGCATGTGCACATGCAAATGAACACACACACACACACACACACACGCACACACCCCTCCCATCCTCACCCTCTGTCTCTCTGATTCGCACACACCCTCTGTCCACTCTGTCCCTGTCTCTCTCACTCTAATGCACACACTCAGTGGGGCTGTCCCAGGAGGTGGGGCCTGAAAAGGAGGAGTGGGGGGTTCCCGAACACAGCCCTGGGGGAGGTGGCCTCCCTGTCCTTGGAAAACTTCCTCAGAGGCTGTCCACTTGCCTGCCCCAGAGCTTGCCAGCCTCCTGTGGCTTCTCAGTGGGCGCACAGAGGCCCACACCCAGCCGTCTGCCTCTGATCACCCCTGGCCAAGAGGGCATATCCCTGGAGAGATGCTGCCTCCACTCCTTCCTGGTCTCACTTAAAAACTTGGGGGACAGACACACCCCCATTGGGTCAGACTGTCCCTTCCTCCCCAGGAGGTCAAGACTTCTGCTTGGACTTTCCTTCCCAAGGTCAGGGCAGTGGTCAGGAGGCAGGGTCAGCTGTGTCCCTGTGGGCCGAGGTCTCTGAGAGGCTCTGACAAGCCCCTCAGCCACACACCTCCTCTGGGCCCTGATAGGAGGCAGAGGCCAGGCTTGGACCGCACAGTGTACATGACAGACAACACAAGGACAGGTGGACGAGGCCGCAAGGTGGGGTCTTCTCTGGACTGTCTTGGGCCACTGCTCCGACCCCACCCTCAGCCTACAGAATCGCCCCTGCCCACTCCGGGCCTTTCCAGAGGAAACCCACCCCATTGTGACCCGGAGCCAGTGGTTCTGCTGCTGGATGAAACCAGGGCCCCGGGCCTGCCCACCAGCTGCCCTCCCTGTACACAGAGTGGTGCCGTCTGGCTCAGTGAAGAGCTCCTCTCTCGCCCTCTTGCTGCAGCTGAGCCTTGGAAAGCAAAAGCAAGGCAGAGAAGGAAACTAACTGGAGCGGCCTGGTGACTGGTGTCCCTGGGAGGCCCTCCGCAGCTGAAGCCGCCCCCTCCACTCTCCAAAGAACCAAGTCAGGGTGCTGGGTGCTCTAGTTTCCCCTCCAGGGCTGCGATTTAGCCACCCCTGAGCCAAGCTAGGACCCCAGCCACCTTGAGAGCAAAGCTTCCACAAGAAATGGGTCACCCTGGGCTGGCCTGTACGCCAGGGAGCCTCATCCTTCAGGGCCTGGCCTTTCTCCTCAGTGTAGGGATCGGAGACCCTGGATCCCTAGCACCTAACTCAACTCCCAGCTCCCCTCCTTCCGGCTCCACTCTTCAAGATGCCTCTGGGAGGACACCTTTCCTTCTGGGTTTTCAGGGCCAAGACCTACAGTAAGAGACACAGGACAGGACAGGCACAGCGGTGCACGCCTGCAATCCCAGCAGCTCAAGAGGCTGAGGCAGGGGATCACGGGTTCAAGGCCAGCCTCAGCAACTTAGCGAGGCCCTAAGCAATCCATGAAGACCCTGCCTCAAAATGAAAAATAAAAAGGGCTGGGGATGAGCCAGGCACAGTGGTGCACACCTGTAATCCCTGCAGCTCAGGAGGCTGAGACAGGAGGATGACAGGTTCAAAGCCAGCCTCATCAACAGCGAGGCACTAAGCAACTCAGTGAGACCCTGACTCTAAATAAAATACCAAGTAGGGCTGGGGCTGGGTCTCGGTGGCCGAGTGCCCCTGAGTTCGATCCTGTGAACATGTCACAGAGGAGCTCTCCCGGGCCCTGCACACTCCTATTTTATTTCTTTACATGCTCCTGCTGTTGTTTTCAATTGCTGTTTCCATTCCATGACCAACTTCCCCACCACCTGACCTCACCCACTACCGAGTGTCGTCCTGCTCTCTGAAAGCCACTGTCCCTTTCCCGGTGACAGCAGGCAGCAGTGCCAGCAGCATGCCCGCTCCTACCTCTGCCATCTTACTACTCCACGCGCCAGGGTCCCGGCACCGTTTAACCAGGTGCTTTGCATCACCGGCTGCAGCCAAGGTGTCGGGTCGCCTCTGGGACTGGGTTTTCTTTCGGGCTCACAGGGCTGCTGACAGAATCCACAACCCCGACCCTGCAGGAGAACCTTCTACCCTGGCTTCCAGGTGCCATGCTGGCCTTTCTTTGGGCCTCCACTGCTGCCCGGCCTCTTCCCTGCTCCATGAAGCCTCTGTCCTTCTGGGGCCTTCCCAGTTTTCCGAACCCTGAAAAGTTTCTTTGTTGTACAGAGAACAAGACTGGGGTTCCCACGGCCTCAGGCGGGGTGGGGCAGAAACCTGGCTTGTCTCCGTGTAAAAAGTCCACCCGAAGCCCTGGCGTTGAACTGTTCTACTCCTGCCCGCCAGGACAAACCCTCAGTGGAGGGCGAGGGTTTGCAGGTAGGACAGCAGTCACTGTCTGCCCACCGCTCTCCTTGGAGTCTAATTGGTGTTATCTCCTGCTGTCTCCCAGGAGCCGATGAAGCAGGATTTCATTACCACTTTTCCGCAGGGAGACAGGGAAGGAAAGTCAGTTATCCAAGGCTTGTGGGAATGCTGGCGGGGTGGGGAGGGGTGAGGAGGGACGAGTCACACCTAGGCCTGTGGATACAGCAAAGTCAAGCTCTCTCTGCCAGGGAGATGGCCTCCCTGGGGCTTGGTGCTCAGATGGCAGAACAAGTCTCCCGGCCAAAGGGGATTGTTTTTGCTAAATGAATGCGGCCGCTCTTTCTGGCTCCCCACATCCCTCCCGGCTGTAAATTTCCAAGCTGAAGCCAACCATTCCCAGTGTGCTCCAGAACAGAGACTGAGAGGCTGGGGAGGGAGGGAGGGGGAGAGAGGGGGAGGGGAAGAGTGAAGCAGAGACGAAGCTAGAGAGTCCGGGAACCTAGGCGAAGCCCCCGGCTCTGTCTCTGGCACCGACAACACAGAAACAAGGAAACACAAGCATGTTTCTGAATGTATATTTTTCTGTTTGAAAACAAACATTGTTTCCATACTCGGAGGTTCCTGAAATCCAGAGCATTTTATAATTGATGCCAAATAAGCTTACGGTGAATGGTACATCCTAAGAGTCAAAACGAATTGGAACCGGGAGGGGGAAATGCAGGTTAAGGTCACCCCTGGCCTACAAGGCAACCTCCCCTGGGACAGCCTGCAGCGCCTCGTGCAGACTGTAGGTACGTCTGGACTTTGCAGTACCCTTAAAGGCTTAGCGGAGTCTGGTTATCATGCTTTCAACTATACAGGTTTATGGGGAAGGAAACTCTGTGGTCCCGATTATTCTACTTTTATTTGCACAGTCTTATGTGTGTTTCCCAGTGCATCTCCCCAGCGTGTTTCTTTTTTCTTTGCAGTAGCAATTAACTTAATAAACCACCTCGTCAGTGTTCCGCATGCAGATTAACCACTTCAGACAATGCCGGATAAGCATGGCGCTTTGCATCCCTGCCCCTTCTGAGAGAGGCTGCTTTTTCTGCCAGGCAGAACAATGGGGGTTGTTTTAAAGGCAGAATCCTAGTAATTAGCGAGAAGAGGCCCCCTCAGGTATCCACTGAGAAAGGTCCCCTAATTTGACCCTGTTTCACACGGTCCAATTTTCAATAAAATGAGACCCTCCAGCACCGCCCCTCAGGAGCTCTCCTGGGAGTCGCAATGCCTACATCTTCCTGGGGCTCATTCAGTCAAGAGTGTCCCTTCTGATCTCTGCATCGAGCCAGCGGACCCCCTTCCCGCCTGGTATTTACCCACGGACAGTTCTGTGACCCCGGCCTCCATGCCCCTTGGCAACATCAGTCAAGTGCGGGGCTGTCTTCGTCCTCCGGTTGGGACTGCCCTTATTATTTTTGATGATCTCCTTGAACCTGCTTCTCTTTCCTACTGTCAGTGGAAGCCCAAAGCCGTGTGCGATGGTTTATTCATTATTTACTTATTTGTTTATTTATTGAACAGCGCTTCCATTGCACATACATTTTTACCAGAAGTAGAAAGAACACGCAGACTAGCTCCTCACCCTTCAAAGTCCTCCCCTGCAGTTCTTTCCCTGTGAATCCCAAATCGTCCAAATATACCGTAATATTTTCCCCCAGGCGCCTTGGGTTCTAGGTTTAGTTTTTGTCCCCAGATGTCTCAGCTCCATGTTTGATATCCTGGCAGCTCAGGACCATGACAGATGGGACAGTCACAATTCTTCCTTCAGGCAAAATTCTCTGCCCATGAACCATGAAGTCTTCCATTCTTGCGCCCAGGAGACGTGGGTCTCGCTGGACAGCCATCCATCTCTTACCTCTCAGCGAGAGCTGCTTGGTGCCATCCCTGCTCACTCAGACCTCGGAGTCCCTGGCTCTTGGCACCAAGAAGCACACAGAGATTCAGGGCTGGCTGTTGATGGGCCCGTCACGCTGCCCAGAACAGGGTGGCTTTCCAGGTGAGCAGGCAGGTAGAGTCTTGGGCACAGAGGAACATGTCTACATCCTGTCCTCCCCTGCTCTGTCCCCGCATCAGCTGCTAGAGCACACTCAGAGTACCGGGGAGGGCTGAGCACATTCGCATTGACATCTGTGCCTGGCCCCTATGTTCTTAAAAGACACACAGGTGAACCCCACAGAGTTAGAAACAGGGAATAGGGCTGCCCAAAGTAACCAAAATATCTCCTCCTGGGCTTTGCACAAGACAAGCAACCCAGTGTCGTGACGTGGTGTTTCCCAGGCTGCTGTCATTCAACAAGTTATTTATTAGTAAAAGGAAATCATCATCATTACTGTTGTTTTATGGTACTGGACTTTAAACCCAAGGATGCTTTACCACGGAGCCACATCCCCGGTACCTTTAGTTTTTATTTTGAGACAGGGTCTCACCAAGTTGCTGAGGCTGGCCTCAAATTTGTGATCCTCTGGCCTCAGCCTTCTGAGTCCCTGGGATTACAGGTGTGTACCATGGTGTCTGGCTGGATTATTTCTTAATAAATGCACTACAGAGGTGGGAAAGCTAGCCGGTGCAGTGGCACACTGCACTGTAGTCCCAGCTATTTGGGAGGCTAAGGCAGGAGGTCAATTGAGGCCTGGAGGTCAAGGCCAACCCAGGTAACAGCAAGATCCCATCTCTTAAAAAACATAAACAAGCCAAGGCGTGGTGCCAAAGGCCTATAATCCCAGTGACTCTGGAGGCTGAGGCAGGAGCATGGCAAGTTTGAGGCCAGCCTCAGCAACTTAGTTAGAGCCTATCTCAAAAACAAAAAAAAGGAAATGAGCTGAGGATGAGGCTCTGTGGCAGAGCACCCCTGGTTTCAATCCCTAGTACCAAAAAATAACTCAGTTAATTCATTTCAAACAATTCTTCAACACAGGGCCCATGGATCTAAAGGAGAGTAAATGGTATCTTGGTAGGCTAGGTTGGAGAAGACTAATCTGATACAAACTTTCATTTGGTGCTGACGGCCCCCACCCAGCCCGCGCTGCAGCTTTTGGTAACGGATGCCGGTTGGAGAGATCAGAAAGGATCCATCCTCTCTCCCTTGCCTGAAACTTTGGGTTCTCCCTGAGCCCCTCCCTCAACAATGTCCACGCCACAGGCAACCCCAGACCCCTCTAAACCAGAGGGGCAAAGCCCAGCTCTGCCAGCCTAGCCTGGGCCCATGACCACTCTCTGAGTTCCTTCCCTAGGGGTGGTCAGTTCCTCCTAACTGCCCGTGGCCTCTCCAACTCTCAGACTCAACGCCCCTCCCTCCTGCTGCATGGAAGCTGCCCTGGCGTGGTGGCCACCGACCCCCTACTATCTATCCAGTTCCAGTCCTCTCACCATTGTGCATTTTTGATTATTCATTCTTGGAAACTCTCTCCCTCCTTGTCTTCCCACCACATCCTCTCCTAACTCTCCCACCACCCCTTCCCTTGGGTGGTTACCTCGTCTTCCAGCCCCTTAGACACCACGAGTCTTCAGAGTTCCGCAGCCTTGGCCCTGGCCACCTCTGCTCTAAGCTTCTCCGGGGATGACCCTCCGATCCTGTGGTCAGACCTGCACCTTCGTGGAGATGGCGCTCAGAGTTGCATGCCTTGCTCGGGCCCATGCCACACTCCGCTGTCTCAGGCCATCTTCATGAGAAGATTCTGCATGAGTCATCTTTCACTACGGTCACAAATACCTGACATACCCAGCTTATAAACAGAAAAGGTCTATCTGGGCTCACAGTTTCCGAGGTTTCAGTCCATGGTGGGTTGTCCCCGTTGCTTTTGGGTGTGTGGCAAGGAGCACGTCACGGGGAGCCGTGGGTGCAGTGCAGGAAGCTGCTCACCTCATGGTGAATGGGAAGTCAAGAGAGCGGGGGGAGACCAGGCGCCCAAGCCGTTCAAGGGCATGGCCCCAGTGACCTAAAGTCTGCCACTAGGCCCGGCCTCCTGAAGGTTCCACCACTGCCTGTCCCCTAGCCAAGCTCAGGTCCAAACCTCCAATACCAGGCACACCGGGCACCATCTATCCCTGAGACCTGGGTCTCCCCAGTGTCAGTGATTCTTTTCTTCCATCACCAGCTATTCCCCTAAATGATAGGAAACCTGCGGGGCTCGAGTGTGGAACGCGTTCCTTGCACCCCAGCAGTGTGAGCTGTGATACGATGCTCTGGGTGGAACACAAGCACACGGTGGGCTTCCCCTGTGTGCTTGGAAAGGTTCTGAGCCCCCGTCTGTCTTCCTGGGGCCTCCAGGTTGTCGGGACAGTTCCGCTGCCCTGGCACCAGTGTGGTGCTTCCTTTTTGGTAAAGGAACATCCTCCACGTTTCTCCCAGGACCAGGTAGAAAGGACAGTGACCTGAGAACTGCTTCATAAGCCCGTGTGAGCATGCGCTCTCTGGGGAAGGGCTGCCCAGCCTGCTGCTGGCATTACCCGGGGAATGCCTGTCCCCGCACCGCACACCACAGGCTGAACTCAGCCTCCGCACACAGCCCACTTCCTCTTCCCAATATCACTCACTCAGGCCCCAAACCCGAAGCACAATGCGATGCCACCTCTAATCCTGCCGATGTTACATCCTGCCGATTTTCTCCAGCTTTCTCTTCCTCTCTGCTCTGGTCCAAGCCTCCATCACCTCTGCCTGAACCTTGGCCTCCTACTAGCCTCAGAGTTTGTACCTGAAAAGTGTGCACATAGTCCCTCTGCGTCAGACCCTCCAGGGACTCCCAGGAAGCTCACTCCAGCACCCAGACCACCCACCCTGCCCTGCCTCAGCCTGTGCTGCCTCCACAGTTATTGGAGGTTGAGAGTCAAATGTGGCATGATCCTGGTCCTCAGGTGTCATGCCTAAGATCAGGACAGTTACTTCAGCACAGGAACAGCAGCAAGGCAGGGAGGTAATCATTTGTAAAATGACCAGGTTTGGTTTGTTGTGAAGGGAGTGCAGCTTGCCTTGTGCTGAACCCAGGAGTGGCAGGTGGCCACGCCTTGGGACCTGCTCTTGGGCAGTTGTTAAGGACCTGGGAAAGTCACGCCTATGCTGGGTGACAACTGAGGCGTGCTCCTCCAAACTTGGGTCAGCGTGCCCTTTCTGGCCTGGCCCTCGGAGCAGCTTGGATCATGCTGTGGGCCCATAAACCTGCAGGAGAGCGCCGGGCCTCTTCCTGGAATGTGGGAAACACTGAAGGTACCATCTATGGCTCCAGGTGGACTCTCCACCTTCCTAAGATGGGTTTTTATTCATGGCCTCTCCCCACAAGGGGGGACATTTATGTCCTTGTGGTGTCTCACAATGGGCATTGAGTCCTTGGGTCAGCTGGGTCAGGGGCCCTTTACGGCAGCCCCCTTTCTCCTCTCCCCTCTTCATTCCTGCTCCCCTCTGGCTGACAATACCACACCCTCCTGGCAACTGAGGCACCAACAGCTTCCCGCCCCGGACTCTCTCCTTGTGCCATCTTAGCTCAGGTGTCCATTTCTCCAGGAAACCTCCAAGAGCCCAAGCTCAGCTCCCAGGCCCCATCCCACCCCACGCTCATCTGAAGCTGCGTCCTTGTCTATCTGTTTATCCCTTGACAAGGCAGAAGGCGCCTCAAATGTGGGGCACTGGCAAGAGCACCTTTCACAGCACCCGCCACGACAGGACACCGACTCAGTGGGATGAGGCTCAAGAAAAATGTCCTGGCTGTGAAGGCCGAAGACAGACCCGGCTTTGGACGGGGTTCGATGCCGGAGCCCCAACAAAATCACCAGGACTGGCTGCTGTCTGGCCCCTAGTTTAGCTCCTCCAACCTCCTTCCCAGGTAGCCTCTCCCTCACATGCTCTCAGCTCCCATCCAGCAGGGAAGAGGTCTAGTCTGTCCGGAGTTCAAGTAGGAATAACGCACAGTCCTGTTGGCCTTGACTGACCTGACTCCGATCAGACGCCCGTCCCAAAACTGGCCCTTGATGCTGGGAGGTGAGATGTGTTGGCTGAAACTGGAAGTTTGTGGGAACCACATAATGAAAATAATAATAATGTCTGATTGCTAGTTGTTATCTGAAAGTAGGAGGTAGGTTCTTAAGCAAAATGTGGGGGGACTCTTATCATAAGAAGAGTGGGGCTGAGCCACAAAGTCTCCACTGCCGGCCACGCGTGGGGCCTGACTCCTGCTTCAGCATCAAAACACACCTGTTGAACCAAAATGAGGTGAACAGCAAGGCTGCCGTAGAGGCAGGTCCCCAGGAGCCCACTGACACCGGCTGGGACTTCTGGAAACTCATCCTTGCCTGATGATGTCAAGTAAATAGTTTGCTGGAAGCCCCAGGTCCCCAGCAGTCAGGGTAGATTTCCTGAAGAGGAAACAAGGACGAGGAGGAGGCAGCCAGTCCCCCTCCCAGCCCCCAGCAACAACTCCTTCAAGGCCACCTGAATCTACTCAATCTTAAACTGAAATGAAGAATACACTGGAAAAAAAAATGTTATCAGTTTTATCAAAACAACCCTACATTAATTACTGGTTAAATACCAGCTTTGAAAGCTTATACTTTATTAAATGAAATCCAGGATACCGCATATCAGATCTGTTGATTTTGAGAGTAGAAGACATTATTTTAAAAACTGTCCAGGCATGGTGGCACATGCCTGCCATCCCAGCATCTCGGGAGGCTAAGGAAAAAGAATCCTAAATTCAAGGCCAACCTCAGCATTTTATGAAGACCCTGTCTCAAAATAAAAAGAGTCAGACATGTAGCTCAGTGGAAAAGTGCCCCTGGTTCAATCCCCAATACCAATAATAGGCATGATAATACACTGAAATGGTACATATTAATCCACTGATATATTAATAATTTTATAATAGATGGCTTTAAACATATGCTATCATAAAAATGCAGCCAGAAGCATTTTTTTTGGTTGTAGATGGACACAATATCTTTATTTTATTTATTTATATGCGGTGCTATGGATTGAACCCAGGGCCTCACACGTGCTAGGCCAGCACTCCACCACTGAGCCACAACCCCAGCCCCAGCCTGAAACATCTTAAATGTTCAAAATGGGAACACGAGGTGATTCTTTACGAAGTGGGTAATGACCCATTTGGCTCGGCATCCCAAGCACTTCTGCTTCAAGCAGGGAATCCTACCCGACTCTCTGGTAACGTACTCCTGGCAAGGCCATGGCTGAACTCTGCACATTCTCTTTGGAGAGCCATCCCTCCCACTCCTCACCCAGTGCCTAATTGAGGACTTCATTTAATGCACTGGGACGATGACTCTGTCTTTTTTTTTTTTTTTTTTTTTTTTTGAGAGAGAGAGAGAATTTTTTAATATTTATTTTTTAGTTCTCAGCGGACACAGCATCTTTATTTAATTTTTATGTGGTGCTGAGGATCGAACCCAGCGCCGTGTGCATGCCAGGCGAGCGAGCTACCGCTTGAGCCACATCCCCAGCCCATGTCTCTGCCTTTGAGCCAGGGAAGATGAATGACGGAGTTAGACTAGGACTGTGTCCTCTCCTTCCTTATTTGAATCTCTCTCTGAATACTCATATAATGGATCTGTATTGCTGTAAAATCCTGTGAATGGTGGGTGGATGTCTATAAGTCCCTGTAAATCTCAAGAGGTCCTTCACTTGATTAAGGGGCTGCAGAGACACTCTGAAGAAAGCGTGCCCAGCCCCCCGGGCTCAGGAGGCTGAAGGCAACTGGCAGAAATAGGTATGACTTCAAAGTGACCAGGGGACATTGGGTTCCCCTGAATGGCCGGAGCATCATCAAATTATATTTACTCCTTGTGGGGAGAAGCAAGAAAGAAGCAAAGATTGGAATGGGAATTTGGAGACTGTCAAGAATGCAAAGGATTGTGAGGACTTGCTAAGTGGTCATTGACTCAGTCTATCCTTTGGCATTTTACTGAGTCAGTTGGCCGGCACCAAGCACTGGGAAACCAGGTAAGTGGAACAGCCCCTGCCCTCCAGGGTCTCACAAACTGTGTGGGAGGAGAAGTGGACAGCCCAGTAATGACCGTGAGATAAATGTACTATTAGTCACGTAAGCTAGCAGGGCCAGCTCCGTGCACCTGCGAGTGTGGGACCTGAGCCATCCCACAGAGGCCCCACATAGAAGGATCTCTTGACTGGATGGACGCTCTGCGCGTGGGTGTCGCCACCCTTCCGATTCTTCCATTTGTTCCACAAAGGTTTATTGAGTGCCTACTATGTGCGGGGCTCTCCTCTAGGCATGGGGACAGCCAAGCCCCAAATCTGCTAGGTAATAGCCAATAGCTAAGTAAAGTATACCCATGTCAGAGGGAGCGGGTGCCATAGAGGAAAAGGAGGCTGAGCCACCTACTCACTCACTTGTGAAGTCTACAAATGCCAAGTGACCACCCACTGTGTGCCACCACCTTTACAGGCAGTTTGTCTTGTTTAGCAATACTGAGGACTGAACCCAGGGGCACTGTACCACTGAACTGCATCCCTTGTCCTTTTTATTTTATATTTTGAGACAGGGTCTCACTAAGTTGCCCAGGCTGGCCTCAAACTTGAGATCCTCCTGTCTCAGACTCCCGAGGAGGTGGCATTGTGGTGTGCACCATTAGGCCCAGCTATGTGCTGGCTAATTTTGTGTCTCATCGTGGCTTGGCTAGAGTACAGTACACAATCGTTTGGTAACATATCAGTCTAGGTTTTGCAGTGAGGTATTTTTCAGACTTTTTAAGATGTAATTAATGTCTCAATCAGTGGACTCTTGGTAAAAGAGGTCACTCTCCAGGTAATGGTTTTGGATGTCATATTCAACTCATCCAATGAGTCAAAAGCCTCAAAAGAAAAAAGACTGAGGTCCCCCATGAAAGAAGGAATTCTGCCACCACACGACCTTTGGACTCAGGACACCAGACATCAGCTCTTCCCTGGGGCTCTGGCCTGCCAGCACGCTCTGAAACATGCCAGCCCCATGGTCATCTAAGCCAATTCCTTAAATTCTCCTTCGCTCTCCCTCCCCGACTAATACAGCGGGAGGAGGTGCAGTCACTGGCTTGGCCATCCTCCCTGGTCCCAAATCATGGCTAGGTCTAAATGCAGAGGAGGGGACCCAGTGAGCCCAGGACGCTGCACCTGCCTGTGCCAACTGTCTGTACACGGGTACCTTCTCTTTCGCCTCTTTCCAGAGCTCCCTGTGTAAGATCCCCTCCCCCTGAGC
The DNA here is from genome assembly GCF_021218885.2 of Marmota monax. Classification (NCBI taxonomy): domain Eukaryota; kingdom Metazoa; phylum Chordata; class Mammalia; order Rodentia; family Sciuridae; genus Marmota; species Marmota monax. The sequence goes on from NW_026694757.1 coordinate 716,272, forward strand.
CTTGCTAACGTCTGCTGGGGTGCGTGGTGTGGAAGGCGCTCACTCCCTCTCTGGCTGTTACTGTGCTGGTCTAAGTGGGACCCTAGGATGGAGGCACTTTGTGGTAGATCAGACCCTTAAATCAAGCCCAGCAAAACCTGCTAATCACCCCCCTGTAAGACGTGCACCCGGTCGTGTGCAGTGTTCACAGGAACACTACAAAGGGACCGTGGCCTGCCAGGTGGTGGAGGATGTCATTGCAGCCACTGGAGCAATGCACATAACAAGGTCTCTTAGTGATAAGTACTGGATTCTCCAAAGAGAATCTTGCTGAAATGTCAGACTCTTTTTTTTTTTTTTTTTTGTACTTCGAAACACGTGTCGCTGCTGCAGGACTGTGCCGTCCTCTGGGAACGAACACAGGCCCATTGTTTGGCTGCCAATTAGGAACCATGCTTGACCCTAACACACAAAGGCCCAGTTGTGCCCAGCGCACAGGGGACTGTGTAGGATCTCTCCGCACAGGTCTTCAGACACAGAGACCTTGGTGAGCCACTGGCGGGGTTCGGCAAAGCCCCTTTCTCCTGCTCTCTGAGCTGCTGATAGCGGTACCATTCTTAAGGCCAGTTCCGGTGGCATGGCTCTGCCACAGTGGCCATGTCAGGATGGATGTTCAAGGCACACCCACTTCCTTGGGGTGTGCTGTCCCTGAGGTCTAGTGGTGTCTCCTCCAACAGAGCTGGAGAAGGAAGTGGGGTTTTGAAGGGGCAGCAGGGAAACTAGCCTGCCCGGGCAATATGTCATGCTTGTGACCAACGGGACTCTATTGCTGGCCCGAGGCCTGCCACAGAGGGGACACGTGTCCTCCAAGGCTCAGGGCCCAGGGACCCCAGAAGAGAGCTCTGCTCCATGGCAGAGGCCCCCAAAGGTAACAGTGGAACTGCTTTCTTTTGACTTCTCTGAAGAAAGCTGATTCACTCATTCTGTCTGCATTAAAAAAAAAATGGGACTAATAGTGATAAGATTTTCCCAAATAGATGGCAGCATTATTCAGAAGGGAAATTTACCCCTGCTCCTCAGGGATACGTTTCAGTTATTAAATGGTGGGGAGAAGGCAAGGGGAGATGTTCTCCTGAACATATTTGTGGTGTAACGGTGCTGACCACCTCTTGCTATTCCTGCCACGGTCACCAGCACCACAGCCTGAAATCCATCCTCTCAAGAAGTTGGTGTGATGGCAAACATTGCAATCCCAGCTGCTCGGAAATTTGAAGCAGAAGGATCACAAGATCTAGGCCGGCCTGGACGATTTAGCGAGACCCTTTCTCAAAAGTAAGTTAACGAAAGGGCTCGGGATGCAGCTCAGTGGTAGAGCGCTTGCCTAGCATGGGGAGGACCCTGAGTTCCACCCAAAGTATGACAACAAATAAATAAATAAGTAAAGTTACTTTAATACATGAAAAACTTGAATGTAAAAATGTGTCTTACTCCTAAGCTAAACATGTTTCTCTTTTCCTCCCAGAATATTCAAAACAACTTGGAACACGAGCATAGCTAGGTTTTTTTGTTGTGGTTGTTGTTTGGTTGGTTGGTTTTGTTTGGTACTGGAGATGGGACCCAGGGACACTCAATCACTGAACCTCATCTCCAGCTTTTTTTATTTCTTATTTTGAGACAGGTTTTCACTCAGTGGCTTAGGGCCTCACTAAGTTACTGAGGATGACCTCAAACTTGTGATCCTCCTGCCTCAGCCTTCTGAGTTGCTGGGATTACAGGTGTGCGCCACCTCACCCTGCCGTATCTATGATTTTGAAAACCTTGCCGAGGCCCGAGTCTGGAAGGGAGTGCTCTTCAGTGTTCACATAGGCCTAGGCCTCTCCCGGACGAGGACAAGGTACCATTGTTCTTCTTTCCATATTTTTGACATTATTTCATAAAGAGTGGGTGTAGTATTTTATAGCTGGGAAGAATAAAATAAACAAAAATCAACAAACAAGCGGTTGCCACGGTGAGAAGAAAGTGGGGAGACTTCATTATCTAGCCACTCCCTTGTCCCAGTGTCACATTAGACTCATGGTCTGACAACTGGCGCTGGGAACCCTGCCCGGGCTACTTGAGATGAACGTCCAGGACCTTTGGTCAACTCCAGACCCCACCTGATGCCAAACTGAGAGGTCTGGCAACCTCTGAAGGTCACCCGGTCTGGGATTTTTCTTTCCTTGTTCCTCTGGCTGTAGCTCTGCATGCGTGTGCACTGGAAAGTACACATTTTGGTGGCTGAGGATCAACATGGGGGGCACCCTGCAAGGAGCAAGTTTACAGAGACCATAACACGGTCTCCTTGAAAGAAGATGGACCCATTCTGTTCTTCTCCAAGACGCCCTGACCCTGTAAATGAGACAGATTTCAGTGGTAATTCCCAGAGTTCAGCTTTCCAAGACAGAAACCATGCACCAGAGACCACATAGGTCACCTCCCTGTGGATCTGGGGTCAGAGCCCGTCCCTTGGAAGGGAGCACACATTCATGTCCCAGGAGATTGACACAGACCAGGACTGGCTCCAGGTGAGTCGCCCTCATTCCCAGTGCATCGACTGGTTGAAGTTTGGGGCCGCTGTGCTTACCCAGTGGATTTATGTCTTTGGTCCTGCATTTCTAATTATTCACCTTGTTAGTTTTAGCCAGAATTGCAGCCAAGTGTCTGAATTGTTTCTATTCTCCCAAACTGCCAAGTGGAATCTGCTTTTATTAACTGAACTGGCCTCTCCATCCTTAATACATGAACCCCTGAGCCTAGAATGCGGATCCCTGCCTGTTCCACTGACACATGCCCCCTCTTCAGGTTTAGTGTCTCCCTGATGAAGCTCCCCCACACCCTGGGCAGAGGTGAGCCAGTAAAGCCCGGCATAGGGAATGCTATTTGTTGAGCACCGTTATGCACCGCACACTGGGGAATCCAACAGGCAGCCAGTTAGACATGGCTCTCTCATGTGGAATCAGCTGGACACTCCATACTACAGCCACGACAGCCATGGGAAAACCAGTGGGAATGAGCGCCCCTGCCGGGCCACAGCAGCAGCAGAGCTGACTGCCACACCACCGGGGTGGCAAAGAGAGGAAATATCTTGGTTAAAAGTGGGTTGAGGCTCCCTTGGGGGACTGTAGGAAGAGTAGTGTGTGCTTTCTTTAATCTGATATTCCTAAGGATGAACTATCATCAGAATGTGCACCAAGCCTCCGACTGCTGCTCCCGGAACCAATATCCACAAGGACGCCTCATCAGGAGTCACCATGACCCCCCAACGTCCTGTCCTTCATTTAGTGGCCAAGGCCAGTTCTCTCTAAAACGCCTCCAATTCTTTGACCACAGCTATCACCCTATGTCTGCATTGCCAACATTTGTCTTTCCTCCCTTCAACAGATACTTATTAAATACCTACTGTATACATGCCAGATAGTGTGCCAGTGGTGGGCTAGAACATCAGTCAGAAGGGCAAGGGTGTGGCACAGACCAGCAGGAAAGAGGCAGTACCCAAGGCTGATATCAAAATGGAATCGAGAGAGTGGGTAGAATAAATGAATAGATGGATGAACGAATGACCAGCTCTTTACACTACCATATGATCCTGTCCATAGTGTGGCTGGAAACCAGCCCCTGTCCAGACACCCCTCTTTCTACCTGAACTTTAAGTGGCTTCCTACTGTGCGCTGGGTTAGGTTCTGTCTTCCTGGCTGCCTCTCTTCTGTTCTTCTTCTGACTTTCTTCCCCCTACACTGGGGATTGAACGCAGGGCTTCATGCATGCTAGGTAAGTGCTCTGCCACTGAGCCGCCCCGGCCCGGCCTGGTGGCTCTCCTTGCTCTGGTGCCAACCTACCTTTCTAGCTTTATTTCCTTCCAACCCTCTAAGGAGAGCCCGTGGATTATGCTGACTATTGCTATGTGTGTTTATTTTACCTGTCTAGAAAATTCACCCCTAAATCTGATACTGCAACTGTATCCATGGGAGGGAGGGAAGGGGCGAAGGCTAGTGGGAAATGTGGTACAAGAGCCAGTCGAAAGCCCTGATGTTAGAAGGGAAAAATCAAGAAGGAAGAGAATAAAAATTTTATTTACAAACTCAAAGGGAAATAGCAGAAGGACTTGAAAGTGATTGCCTTTGAGGTTACAAATCAAGATCAAGGGGGCAGAGGGGTGTGTGGTGCACATCTGTGATTTCAGCCACTCAGGAGGGTTGAAAGGCCAGCCTCAGAAACTTAGGGAGGCTGTAAGCAACTTAGCGAGACACTGGCTCAAAGTAAAGTGCTTAAGTACCCCTGGATTCAACCCCTGGTACTAAAAACACAGCAAGGAGTAGGGCATGAGACTGTGTTTGTTTGTTTTAAGACTAATAGTGTGTCCTTGCCTGTTTGTGGGGAGCGGGGGTGTTACCGGGAGTGGAACTCAGGGGTGCTTAACCACTGAGCCACATCCCCAGCCCTTTTTACATTTTATTTAGAGAGAGGGTTTCGCTAAGTTGCTAAGGCTGGCTTGAATTCATGATCCTCCTACCTCAGCCTCCCGAGTCGCTGGGATCACAGGCATTCGCCACTGTGCCTGGCTTGCAATTGCCTTTTAAAACCACATACCTAGATTACTTTTTTTTTTAAATATAAACAAACCTTATTTGTTTATTTTATCTCAATAAAGCTAACAAAATGCAGATATGATGGATCCCAAAATTTATGCTTGTTTTAGGTGGATTGAAATTGTTTTAATCATAAATAAAAAAAATAAGTAGTATCTATTTTGGGGGTGCGGGGAATTGAACCCAACACCTCAAGCATGCTCTGCCACTGAGCCACACCTTATCCCCTTAAAATTGTTTTTAATATGTACAATGCAACAAGATTTCAACAAGAAGTAAAGAACACTAACTGAGGTGATGTGTATGAAGTGCATGCACCTGGCATATAAGAGGCAGAGAATAAAAGGCCAGCATCACTTTGGGGTTTCATTTATGAGCCTTGCCATGAAGCAGACGCAGAGAAAGGGATGCCGAGCTTCCCCACATTTCATCATGTCGTGAGCCCTGCCACACCCAGCTTTCTAGTTTCTTTGCCTTCAGTGGCTCCTCTACAACATCATTCCCTCTGTGGTATATGCGTTATCCTAGGATGACCTTTCTTTTGGATCCCCCGAAGTTTTTCTATTGTGGGTTAGGGTAGTAGCAGCTGCTATAACAAATGGACCCTAAACTCCCAATGGTGTCACCCGAGGCAAGTACATTTTCCCCTCATCCCGAGTTCCTGGACTGGAGACCATTTTCCTTCCCTTGATAGCTTAGGAGCATGGGCCCTTTTCTTTTCCTTTCTTTGTCTTTTCCTTCTTCCTTTCTTTCTTTTTTAGTGGTGGTAGGGATAAAACACAGGGCCTTGCACACATTAAGCTTGCACCCTACCACTGAGTCACACTCCAGCCCGACTCTCTTGCTCCTACGGCTCTTCATCCCCTGGGTCGTCTGCATGAGGGGAAAGAGCCAGAGGAGAAGGCCCAACCCCAGTGGCCTTCGTGTAGGTGTGAATCCCATCGCCTCTGCCCATGCTGCATTGTCCAGCTAGAGAAGGGGTTTCTGGGGAATATACCTGGGTGGACAGCCTCTTTCAGTGAAAACTCAACTCTGTGGAGAGCAATATAGATTCTGGAGGAGACATCGTGCCCCACTCACTGCAGGGCCATGCCCCACGGTTCACTTGTCCAGCCTGCTTCGTTTCTACCTCCCAAACAGGAGCCCTCTGCATTCCCAGCCTCAGACCACCATCATCTTCCCCACTCCGCTCTCTGATTTGAGGGGACGTATTCCATCCGTCTAAACACTGTGGGCTTTTCCAGGCACAAATGCATCTCCTCTTTGAAGACGTCTCCATTTCTAGAGCCAGCCAGCCACTGACTCAACACAGAAACTGAATTTCTGAGTCGTGGAGTCTGAGAGTTGGATGGTCCCTTAACGATATGGCTCAATCCCATTGGTGTAGGGGAAATAGGCTCAGGAAAGAGAGAGTCCCCAGACCCTGGCAGTCACGGCATACCTGTGTCCCCTGCTTGCCAAAAATTTAGCAAGAATCTCAAAGGCCATGACCGGTCATGATCTGGATTTTGCTATGCCACGAACTTGAATTGTATGTGTTGGGACTCTGCGTTTGTTGTGATGGTGACCCCAATGAGCTCCACCTCCAGGCATCCACACCCTGTGTCGTCCCCTCCCACTCTGGGCCAGAATTGGTCCACATGACCCACAACACAGCCAAAGCATAGGAGTGATAGGATGTTTCCTCTGACATCAAACCCTATTCACTTAACTTTAAAAAATCCTGGTCCTCACTATAGTAACGCAGCCACATCAATGATCACAGCAGCTCAATTCACAATAGCTAAACTGTAGAAGCTAGATGCCTTCAATAGATGAATAGATAAAGAAACTGTTGTACATACATACAATGGAATATTATTCAGCGTTAAAAGAGAATAAAATTATGGCATTTGCAGGTAAATGGATGGAATTGGAGAATATCATGCTAAGCGAAGTAAGCCAATCCCCAAAAAACAAAGGTGGAATGTTCTCTCTGATAAGCAGATGCTGATCCATAACAGGGAGGGGGAAGCATGGGAAAAATGGAGGAACTTTCACTGGGCAGAGGGGAGGAAAAGGAGGGAGGGTGCATGGGGGCAGGAAAGATGGTGGAATGAGATGGACATCATTACCCTAGGTACATGTATGACTGCACGTATGGTGTGACACTACATTGTGTACAACCAGAGAAATGTAAAGTTGTGCTGAAATTGGGTACAAAAAATCAAAATGCATTCTGTTATATAAACCTAATTAAAATAAATTAATTAATTTTTATAAATGCTGGTCTTCCTCTGTCACGCACTCCACATATATTCCCCATGTAATTTTACTACATTCTCAAGTAATTTTACTACATTTTGGAAAAATCTCTCTCATTTGATATTTAGGTTGATGTTTTGTTTGTTTGTTTGTTTTCTCTCTTTTTGGGGGGTGGGGGGTGGGGAGGGAATACTGGGGATTGAACCCAGTACCACTGAGCTGCATCCCCAGTCCTTTTTATTTTATTCTATTTTATTTTGAGACAGGGTCTCACTAATTGCCCAGGCTAGCCTCAAATTTGTGATCCTCCTGCCTCAACCTCGGAGTAACTGAGATGACAGTCATGCACCACCATGCTTGGTCACATCATGAAGGACTTTGGCTTCTGTTTCATGTCCTGGATGGCTGACTCAATTTGGGGTGAGCCATGTTACCACAGCCCTGCAGAGAGGTGCAGATGGCAAGCAACTGAGCCCACTGCCTCAGTCATGTGAGGCCATTGGGAGAGAATTTTCCAGCCCCAGTTGGATCTCCAGAGACCACAGACGTGGCCTGACCACAGCCACTGGGAGACGCACCCAGCTGGGCTCCTCCTGAGTTCCTGACTCTAGCAATTGTGTGGTTACCCATGTTTAGTGTTTTAAAATTCTAAATGTTGGGTTAATTTGTTTCTCAGCAACAGATAAGTAAAATGGTCTTTTTCATTGTCTACTCAGGATAATGTATGCATTCATTTACTTGGCAGGGGGAGAAAATTAATTATACATTAAAGTTTAAATTTTTATTTTTTAGGGGGTACCAGGAATTGAACTCAGGGGCACTCAACCACTGAGCCACATCCCCAGCCCTATTTTGTATTTTATTTAGAGACAGGGTCTCACAGAGTTGCTTAGCGCCTCGTCCTTGCTGAGGCTGGCTTTGAACTTACGATCCTCCTGTCTCAGCCTCCTGAACCACTGGGATTACAAGCATGCACCACCGCTCCTGGACCTACATTAAAGTTTTGTTTTGTTGGTTTTTTTTAATCAGACTCTACAAAGGTCTCAGGAAATATCCGCTGTAAACATCAAACATTCTGGTATGTCTCTTAAGTCTCCAAATAATTGGTACACTATTAAGGAAAAAGAGAGAAAGAGGAAGTAAGGGAAGGAGGGAGGAAGGAAAGGATGACCCTATCCATCGTTTTAAAGAAATCTCGAATCCCATATTTTTTATGAAGCATTCCCTGATCCACCCCTTACACCTAATATCCAACTGTGATTTCTTCTACAGTTGATGTTAATGTTCTCACGACACTTATCATAGTTTGTCTTAATGTGGTAGTTCAACAAAGAAAATCTATTGGACACGGAGTGCCAGATGTGTGGCAGGCGCTTTGACACATCAGTCACACAGAACGCACAGAGACCTTGTACGGGGCAGCTTACATTCTAGTTGGTATAGAAACGAGTACAATGCGATGGCACAGAGAAAAGAAAAACTGGAACAGAATGGCAAAATCACGTATGTCTTTATTTATTTATTTGGTACTGGGGATTGAACCCAGGGACACTTAACCACTGAGCCACATCCCCAGGCCTCTTTTGTATTTTATTTAGAGACAGGGTCTTGCTAAGTTGCTTAGGGCCTCACTAAGTTGCTGAGGCTGGCTTTGAACTAGAGATCCTCCTGCCTCAGTCTCCCAAGCCACTGGGATTAGGCAAATGACCCCTTCCCTGCTGCTTATATCTTTATCATGTCCTGGTGAAACTGTCAGGAGCTCAGGAGGATGGACAGGGCAGTGGGCAGGTGATCTTGGGATGACTGTGGGGTATTGCCTATTCTGGGGCTTGGAAATATTTGCTTAATCAAAGCAACTATGAAGGAGCTGGCCCTAAAATGATGGAGTTCCCTCAGGCGGCAAATCCCAGAGTTATTGGATGCTGACACAAAGCCCCACTCACTCCTGGTTGATCACCAGATTTGTCAGCAGAACTGAGACTACAGAGAACCCATCTGGGTGAAAGACTGAGAGTGATCCTCCCTCCTCCTCCCAAATGAAACTCTGCAACCTGAGCCCCTTATCTCTCCGTTACATCAGTTTGCCGATCTGGGCAGAATTGGATCAAAGAAACTGCAGTGTCCCTAAAGCCATCCACCCAGCATCACAGGACTCAGATAAGTGAGGCTATTTTAAGTACCTGAGACCCCTGTCCAGTCGATACCATCGGCATGACTTCATTGGTCATCTTCTGCTCTGGGCCCAGAGGCCCTGCAAGGTTTTTCTCCCCAACTCTCATAAGATGCACCCACATACACCTAAGGCCTCTGGCTCAACCTTCTCCTGTAGTAGGGCTACCACTCACTAGGCAAGAAAACCTGGCCGTATCCTTCACCATTTCCCTTACTCTCCACGTGTAACAGTCCTCAACTCCCCCAGAGTCCACCTTAAAACCATCTTGGTGTGACGACTATTGCCACTCCAGGTACTTCCATCCCTTCTAATTTCCTGCCTGGGTGACTTCACAGGGCTCCCACCCCAGGCCATCGCCCCAACCTGTGCCAGCCTGTTGCACCCTTCTCCATGTCAACTGTCACTGTTTCCAGAGAGCTCTCTGACGACCAAGCGTAATAATGTTTCAAATCACTTAAGGGTTCTACATTCAGGATAAGTCCACACATCTCAGCGTGATATGAGATGCACCTTGGAATCTGGCCCCAGCTCAACTCTCTCTTCACCTTGAGCTATTGCACCGTGTGGACGGCATCACTCACAGTTTCAGAGGTCTCAGTCCAAAAATGGCCGACTCCATTGTTCTGGGCCTAAGGTGAGTCAGAACATCATGGGGGGAGGATGCGGCAAAGGAAAACAGCTCGGGACATGACAGTGAGAGAGGGGGCAGAGAGAGACGGAGAGATAGATCCATCTAGATCTGCACACCAAGGACAAAATATAAACCCCCAAAGGCACAACCCCAGTGACCCACCTCCTCCAGCCACTCCCCACCTGCCTCCAGTTACCGCCCAGATAATCCACATCAGCAGATTAATGCACTGACCGGGTTAAAGCTCTCCTAGCCCAATCATTTCACCTCTAAACTTTCTTGCATTGTTTCACCCGTGAGCTTTTGGGGGTCACCTCATTCCTAATTCATAATACTGGCTGTTCCCTCTTTCTTCAATATCCTTTCATCAGCTTCTGACCATTACTGCTTCCCTTGCATCCTTCAAGACTCAGAGGCTCTCTGGAAAGATGCCCTAAGCCCTCCAAAGTACTCTAGGACTCTACCACCTCCCTCAGGACCTTGCATGTGAGGCATTCATCTTATAACCACAGCATGCTGCTCCCCTGGCCCTTGTATTAGAGATTGAACCCAGGGGTGCTCTACCACTGAGCTACATTCCCAGCCCTTTTTATTTTTATTTTGAGATAGGGTCTCATTAAGTCATCCAGACTGGCCTCAACCTCAAACCTACAATCCTCCTGCCTCAGCCTCACAAATTGCTGGGATTACAGGTGTGCACCGCCATGCCTGGTTTGTCCTGTAGCTTTAAATCCCCAGCATCTAGTCCGCAGCCTGGCATATAATATGTGTTCAACAAAGGTTCAGTGACTATCTTCAACTCAAGAAGGCCTGTAAAGAATTCTGAGACCCAGTAGATTGCTAAGGTCTAACAACTCCTGAGTTGAGCAAGCCGTACCCTTACTCTACTTTTAGGGCTCTTTTCTCTATTCCAGGATTATTCTCAGCAAAGTGGGAGGAGAAGTGCATCAGAATTCCCTAGGGGGCTGGTTAGACATGCAGATTCACAGGCCTCACCTGGACCTATGATGAATCTCTATTTTGGACAAGCTACCTTGGTGAGTCTTCTAAACAGAAAGTTTGAGAACCACGTCAGCTGTCTGGCTGCCTGACTGAATGGCCTTTGTAAGCTGCTATATACTGGTGACACACAGGAGAACCAAGCCTCACTTCATTACATTTTCACTGAAGAGCAATCATTTGAGTCGTAAAGCTTTTCTCTTTAGGAGGCCACCAGTAGGCCTGGGGTGTGGCTCAGCAGTAGAGCGATCGCTAACACATGCGAGGCCCTGGGTTCGATCCTCAGCACCACATAAAAATAAATAAATAAAATAAAGGTACTGTGTCCAACTACAACTAAAACATAAATCTTAAAATCAACAAAAAAGAGGCCACCATTAGAGTGCAGACTATACTTGTAGAATTGACAGGGATGAAAGTAGGGACCTGGAGAACAAGCAAGACAACCTTACGGAGTAGGAAGGGCCTGGAAGTGGAGGGGAGGTTAAGTATCAAACATTAAAAATCCCAAGGTGCCCTTTGTTTTTATTCTTATACCTTAGTGCATCTCAAAATCACCTGGGGAACTTTATTCTTTCCAGCCACAAATGAGGGTACCTGACTCAGTGCGTCTGGCAGGGGGTCCCAGAAGTTGGTCTTCTAACAAGCTTCCAGGTGCTGCTGCTGCTGCTGCTGGTCCAAGCAGCACGCTTTGGGAGACTCTTGAGCTGGTCAATAATTCTGTTCAATGCAATAATCTGTTTTGCGATATCCACAAAGAAATCCCATCTCCCTGTTTTTCTGCTTAAACTCTTCCACAGATGTGGATCTTTTTTTTTTTTTAATATTTATTTTTCAGTTTTTGGCGGACACAACATCTTTGTTTGTAATGTGGTGCTGAGGATGGAACCCGGGCCGCATGCATGCCTGGCGAGCGCGCTACCGCTTGAGCCACATCCCCAGCCCCAGATGTGGATCTTGTTACATTTTGAAATGGGATTTTTCATGGATAACTCTCCACATTCTTTTTTGTGCTGAACCAAAATTTGCCTTGAATACTTTTCACTCATGATCCCAGGTCTGCCCCCTAGGTTCTCAAAGAATACATCTGCACCTATTTGTATATGGGAATTTTAAAAAATGTTTGAAGATCAACACATGACCTATCTGTTTCTTCTTCCCTACACAAATATTTTCTGCTTCTTCAGTTATTGCTCAGATTGGAGGACTTTCACCAACAATCAATCAGATCCCTGAGAACCTCTGTCAACTTTTTTCTTACACCTGGTGCTCAGAACTGGCACAGTACTCCATTTGGGATCTGACCAGCTCAGAGCAGTCTCTTGAACTGCACACTATTTTAGAGTAGGCTTGTTTTGTTTTGGTACTACTGATGGAACCCAGGGCCTCACAATTGCTAGGTAAGGTAAGTGCTCTATCATTGAGCTACATCCCCAGTCCTTTTTTATTTTGAGACAGGGTCAAAATTGCTTAGGCTGGCTAAGAACATGGGATACTCCTGCCTCAGCCTCTGAGTAGCTGGTATTTCAGCCATGCACCTCCATGCCTAGCTGACTGTATATTAAAAAACAACCCCTCACCAAACAAAAAAAAATATTTCATACATTTAGGCTTGTTGAACATGGGGGCACCTAGAACTTAATTTTTTACATGTACTAGTATCCACTCAGGAATTGTCCATCTGTCCTTAATTAGTTGACTTTTTAAGGGTTACATTTAGCATTTACTCCTCTTATATGTGATTTTGTTGGTTTTCTCCATTTAAAAAAAAATAAACATTAACTCATACCTAAGTTATGAGGTGGTCATGGCAGTATGATAAGAGGTTGACAAATCCCAAGTATGAAATTGCCAATTTTACAACTTTGCTTGGGCTCCTAATTCATACTTTATTCTTTCCAGCCACAAATAACACTGTGATCTGCAATCTCCAGGATCATGCAGACAAAACTCCTCATTTTTTGGTCAACCCTGATATGAATATTCTTTCTATTGCCACAGGTCCACATGCCAAACTCTGACTTAGTTTTGGGTTCAGAAAGGACAGCCTGCCTTTCTTCCAGGTGTTTACAGTCTAAGAGAGAACTATTTTGCCTGGTTAAGATGATGAAGGGGAATAATGAAGGGAATCAAACAGAAGGGAATTGAAAAGCCATAGTTACAAAACCAACATCAAAGTCAAATATTAAATAATGACATTTTGGTTCAATAATTCAAAAAGTGAAGTTGTGCTTATTACAATGTTGGTCCACCCATATACTTGGATTCATTGATTTATCAGCCTACCCAGTGGGTGCTGTATATTTGCAAGATGTTATTTTGGTTCCCTCCTGATAGTGTGATAATGCCTCAGAGACCTTTGAGAAATAGAAAAGACGCTGGTTCTCCGCAATTAATGTAAATTAAAAAAAAAAAAAACTGAATAAAAAGGGCAGACTTCTCCATGCAAGCTTAGACTGCCTTCGGATCCATGTATGGGATGTGGGTTTTCGGAAGGGGGAATACACAGCATTACATTTGAAAACGACTTTAGAGAGTGACTTGTGAACGAGACTACCTGAGGGCTTAAAATATGGCAGAAAAAAGAAAGCAGCGTAGGCAGCTTCTGGGACCCTGAAGGGAAACGAGAGCGGGGAATTTGTTGTCTCTTTCATCCTTAGACGTTTCAAAGCGCGACACTTGCGGTAACAAAATTGCATTGCGAAAGTATCCGTGCGTTATTATCTCCCGTTCTTGATGGTGACACGTAGACAGGGGATGGCCTCTTAGAGCACCAGCAACTTTCCGTAATAGCACCGCCGAATCTTCATGGTGCCACGGAGAAGAAAGCCGGCTTTCTTCCACGTCCTTTCATGAAAATGGAGAAAAACCTGGTTTCAAAATCTTCTCGTGGCTTGAACCGAAAGTTAAAAGGGATTCTTCAGATTGCACATTGGGTCTGATCTTGCCTACCATGAACGAATCATGTATACCGAAGAGAAGCCGCAGAATGGAGGATCGCGGCGGGTGACCCAACGCCAGGAGGGAACCGTGGGGTGTGTAGGAGACCGAGCACCCGGGTTCGGTCCGGACCGGCTGTGTGCACGGCGGGGTGGGGGTGTTCGCTCCAAGGGGAAGGGACAGCTTCCCGGGACTGGGGGTTGGGAGGGGCGAGCATGGTTGTGTGCCTTGCTGCGGAACGCTCCCCCGGGAGCTGGGGCGCGCAGAGGCGGGCTCTGAGGCGCGAGGAGAGCGGGATGCTTCCCGGTCCCCAGCCGGCGCGTGTACGTGTCTGCACGGCACGGGCCGGACGCGCGCCAGTGCAAGCTCCAGGACTTGGTGGCCGCTGCATAGAGAGCCAGCGCCGCCGGGCGAAAATACCGCGTAAAGTCTGGGCGGGGGCCCCGAGGAGCGCCGTCCGGGAGAACCCAGTGGATGAGCAAACCTGGGTCGGCGCCCCTCGAGCCAGCGCACTTATGTGAAGCCACAGTACTCAAGAGGCGGGAGGGCAGGCAATGATGGGGAAGGCCACAGCTCAGCTTTCCAAGCATCCCCGGGAAGAGAGCGAGCTCCCAGAACCAGCGCGCGTACGAGCAGCCAGAGTACGCGCCGCTCGCGACCTGGCGCGCTCCCCGCGCGGTCTGGACAACTATCGCGCGGGAGGGTATTAAGGGGGAAGGGGGAGGCGTGGCTTGTACAGAGAAGCCAATGGGCCACGGAGGGGCGCGCGGGGGCGGAGCTGGGGCGTAGAGCGCCGATTGGCCAGCCCGCCCTCCGGTATGCAGATGCAGGGTGGTCACGTGCCAGGGGCCGGGACGACTTCCTGTTGGAGGCCGACGCGGGGCGGGGAAGGGGGCGCGAGCGCCCCGTCTGGCTGAAGTGGGGGGAGGGGGGTTCTTGTCAGTTAGAGCAACAAGATGGCCGCGGTGGCAGCTCCGCACCTTTGCGCGACGGCCTCCGGAGCCGCAGCCGCCGCCGCCGGCCGTGCCGCCGCGCTGCCCTGAGTGCCGCCGGTCCCTCCCCGCCGCCCCGTGACAGGCCGTCCCGCGCCTCCGCGCTCCTACCACCGCCGCCACAGGCCCGCCGGAGCCGGAGCCGGAGGCGGAGGGAGCGGAGCGGCCCCGCGCCCCGACCGCCGCCGCCGGCGCCTCGGACCCGGGCCGCGCCGAAGCCGCGTCCCGCCGGGCGCGAGGAGGAGGGCGCGTCGCGGCGTCGCCGGCGCGGGACCTGGACCTGCCGGGACGCGCCGCCGCCCACCCGTCCGCGCCGCCCGCGCCGGGAGCCGAGTCCGCGGCGCCGGCGCTGAGCGGGCCCCCGCCGCTCGAGCGCCCCCGAGGTCCCTGGGCGGCCGAGTGCGCTTTCGCCGCCGCCAGGCCCGCACCGCCGGAGCCCCGCGGAGCCGCCGCCGGGGACGGAGCCCAGGTGAGCGCGCCGCCGCCCCGAGGTCCGCCGCCCTTTGTTCGGCCGGGCCGAGCCGGAGCCGTGCCCCGAGCGACCCGCGTGGGGCGCCGGCCCGGGCCGGCGGGAGGGAGCCCGCGAGCGCGGGGCCGCGGGAAGAGGTGTGCGGACCTCCTGTGTGCCCCGCGGCGGACGTGGTGGGGAGCGTGGGTCGCCAGCATCGCGGTCCCCTCGTATCTGAAACGAGGGCGGTGAGTGAGATCCGGCCCTGAGCCGACAGGCACACGCAGGTTGTGCGTTCCCGCTGGATGGCATGCGGGGGTCCGCAGTGTTCGGGTTCGGGACCCCCGCGGCGTTGTTTGGGTGAGCAGAACGGGACCCGGGGGCGCCGTGCGGGTCTGAAATCAGGTGGATTTGTAACGGTGTTGCGGACTGCGGAGTAATGCGTCCGAGGAGAACGAGCCGCACAACATCTGCAGCGTTATCAGATAACGAAATCCGAGCGCGTCGTCGCCACCTCTGCTTTTAGGGATGCCTTATTTGCACCTTTGCTTCGTGGACGAGATTTAATTAATAGATTTGCATCTGTTAAAGTGTGAAGATGAGAATATACGGGGTCCCTGTGCGTTAACCTGGTCAAGAGACTGTTGGCGCGCAAGCTGGCCAGGGATTTAGAAATCCTGGCGAAGATGAAGGATTGTGCTGGGATGCTGTGCGGGAGCTGGGGGAGGAGGAGCCGCTGGGTCTCGGCTGCACCTATTGCGTTCCAAGGTATCTGACAGTACGCAGTTAGTTGTCTCAGAGCTTTGCCAGATGAAACCTCCATTTGAGTGGTCTGCTCGCTGATTTCTGGGCGTGAAGTGCAGGTTCTGAACTCAAAATGGTGCTCTGTGGATGTCCAAGTAGAATGTGGAGTTGCAAGTTGGAGCCTCCTGGCTGGTTTAATCCATTGTGTTGCTGAGATGGTTTTTCTCGGTAGCTGGTGTTCAGTTGATGTCCTGGGCCAGTATAGGTGGCCCGTCAGTTTATGATCATCACTGAGAGAGGTTTGTACATCTCAGAATGTAATCTGACCCAGCACAAAGCTTATTTTGTGTGAGTTATTTCATACATTTAGACTGGGGTAACTGAATGGATACGCTGGAATGTGGCCTAAATGATTTCAGAGGACAGCGATGGCCGGTTTAAACTGTGTGGGAAGTGCTATTATATATCCTTTCCAGACTTCCTTCGGTACTAAGTGAAAGGATAAATGATAAAACTTAGCCCTAGGTCAGATGAACTTGATAGGCAGAGGGCACCTTGAAGAAATTTACATTATTCCAGAACAACAGAGGTAGTGATGGGCTTTGAACACTTCAGTGTGGCATCTTTAGGATGCTGTTATTGGGGAATATAATACAAAGTAAGGTTTTAAAAATTAGTTGTATTATCTGAATTAATTTTATTGTGTTTAAAGAGCAAAATGTGGTCTGACTAGTTGAAACTTTGTTTATGTGTACTGAAAGGGTCTTTTTCTAAATAAAGCTTTAGTATTTGTATTTGCAAAAGAATAGATATTCTTATAATCTTTTTTCTCTCACATTGAGTCATAAGAAATTGATAATTAAGCAAATAATAATTGTTTCATTGATTTTTTTTTTTAATTTTTCTGTTTTCAGTTTCACTAATTGCTGCTTTTTTTTTTCTTTTGGTACTGGGGAGCAAATGATAATGGTAAAATAAGTACATCACACATAGACACACTCTTGATTTAATTATATGATATGTCAAGAGCTTTGTAAAAAATAAATAAATAAATAAATCCCCCCCCCCCAAAAAAAAAAAAAAAAGAATCTGATTTTGAACTCTACTTCCATGCTTCTTGTCCAAACCAATTTGACCATTGCCTTGGTTTTACTATTAGAGTGTGAAATTAAGTAAGAATTGACACTGGTCTGTCATAGGACTTAATTTCATTTTGGTATTTAAATGTTCTGATAGTAGTTTGGGATACTTGTGAATGTTGGTTTTAGATTTTCTTCTTTACAATGTTTATTATTGTATTTTTTTCCCCCAAGTGGCATGTATTTTAACACTTTAACACAGATTATTTTGTAACAGGTTTGTATTTGTACTTAGTTGGCTCAGGAGTTCTGGAATAAGTAGTTGCCATTAGAGTCCTGATTATGAGGAACAGGGAAGGGGAATGGATTGTTTCATTTGATGTTCTGATGTGGAAGATTAAAAAATAAGTCATATAGGGAGTATACAAGACTTTAAATTATAGGATCTCTCACCAATACCACCTTTTTAGTTTAACAAAAAGCTTTACTGAGATAAATTTTGTGCTTTTCCAAATGTTGTCATCTGGCTCATTTCCAAAACCAAGCCTGTGGATGGGGAAGTCAGAACTGGAGTTGTGCAGCTTTTTTCCATAGTGAAGACAGCTTTCGGTTGGGAAGACCTGAAGGATAAAATTCCTGCAGTGTTGTCTGTTTTTATCACCTCCTCAACAGCAAGGAAGGGTAGGTGGTCCTGAATGTAAGCTTGCTCTCTTGGAACCCAGGAAAAAGATGCTAAATTGACTTAAAGGGAAAAAAAAGAACAAGTTAATTTATTTGTCCATTATTTTATTTGAGTTGATAGAGTGTCTTTGGCGTTATACAAGTTCCCTAATAGTTTAACATTTTAAGGTTAAAGAGGCTTTTATATAGATCTTTGTGGTCTTCCCCAGTAGGAATTGGATCCATTAGGTTGCAGATGTATGTTTTAGAAAACTATTTACCACTTAGGGTTTATTGTGCAAAGGTGCTATTTGAGAAGATTTATAAGAAAGAAAATAGGTTGGCTGTGAGTCTGAGGCTCATCCACATATCAGGATAGTGTCTGAGACAGTAATGATCCGGGAATGGAGCAAGGAAAAACCACTCAGAACTAAAGCTTGTAAAGAAGCATGAGAAACGGAGAAGGAGGCAGGGACAGATTTATGGACACCCTGGAGAAAGATGAGTGGAGGGGGCAGGAAGCAGCTGGAGCCCCCAGCAGGCTAGTAAGAAGGGTTCTGAGGAAGCAGGAAGAGCCAGGTGACTGTTTTTATCTGTTTGGTTTGGGTTGTTTTTGTTTCTTTTGAAAGTGCTTTGGCTTCTTTCTTGCAGTTTTGTGACAATTAAATGTTTGTTGTTGTAGTTGTTGTTTTTGCCTTTTTTCAAACTCTGTGGCAGAGGGTCTTCCCATATTTTAGATGAGCAGTGGTGAAATATCTTAAAAGTACAGGTGATACAGTCTCTCACACCACAGCTGTTTTCACAGCAAAGGTGATTGGATTTTAGTTTTTTAGTAAAGATACTTAACATCTTAATCATTTTGGTCTGCAAATGCCAGAGATTGCAATAGGGAGAGCAAAATGTCAAATGAAAACTGGCCAATCGTTTTGTGGAAAGTAGGTCTTGGATTTTGTCTAACTATGACTATCTAAATTTTTACGAACTAGCTTTTAAATAATTGTGCAGTTGTGAGGACAGCATTTTTTTAAGCAAAATAATACACAGTAAGCTTCCTTGAAGTAGACTTTAATGTAATAAATGTGTTTCTATTTACAGATTTTCAGCTTATACACAACTTTTTCAGGAATTGAATTATTAAAAATATAAAGATTATGTGCCAGAAATAACTGTCTAACCTTGGGTAGAGTGTGTGTGATGTTGAAACCAAGCAATGTGTAACCCTTACCCAGAGAATGCATTGAGTACCTCTTTAAAATAGTCATACAAGGTTTCTGTTGCATCTAAGCTGTTTACTTGTCTAATGAAAAGTAGAATGTGTGTTTTTAAATTCTCCAGTTGCAGTATAAGAAGGTTATACATGTTAAAAAATGATTAAGTCTATACCCTTAGTGTCATTTTTAGAATTATACTGAAAATAAATTATTTTCTTGGCATCAGATGTTTTCAGTGAATGAAGAAGCTGTTGCAGGGATGGAGAACTATTTGTTAAGAATGCATTCCTCCCATGCAACCCTCAAAAAACTACAGAGATGTGTGCAGAGCTGGACAATCTGGGTATCCAGCCATGAAACATCCCTGCTACAGCACAGATAGTGTGGTGCACTCTCCTGAGCTGTGAACCTCACTCAACAAGAGGGGCAGATTTGGGAAAGCAACCTTCACTGCTGTTTTCAACTCTTAATATTCTTGATGGCCCTCTGAGTCCCAGCTGTGTGTTCGGACTTTGATTTTCTATGATATATAAAATGGACAAAAATACAGCTTCTAAATATATGCCTCTTGTGGGCCATTGAATTTTAAGTATTTGTTCCAAGGAGTGTTGAGTTGCCTGTCTCACCGCCTACCTTCCTCTTTTTTTGCTTGTTTGCTGCAACACATCTTTCCTGTTGGAGACAACAGGAAACATACGTGATCATGAGCCACATGGCTCAAGGAGTCTCAAAGCTGGCTTCCAGAGAGCTGCAGGATGGATTGGTCTGACGGGGCATAGTTTTTACTTTACTTCTTCATAAACCTTTCTGAGACAACAAAAAGTTTCAATTTTTATTTCACATGTATGAAAGTGAAATACAGTGTACAATTATGTCAGCTTGCCGTCATCATAAGTATTTTTTGTGACCACCAGCTCTTTGTATGATTACAAACGGTTCCTGTGATCCTCTAGGATACAAATATTTGAACAGCTCTTTTTTTCTTTACTTTAAAGCCTTTATTTTCCTTCTTTGGACCTTTTAGAAGTGAATCCTCTTTATACCTTTGTAACATCTATCCTCTGACTGCAGGCCTGTGATTCAAAACATCAAGTCATTTTCCTCAGCAGTTGGATAACTCCTGTCTATAATTGACTCCTTTACCAACATGCAGACTGTCTTTTGACATTACTGACTGATGCCAAATGCGAATTTATGGCAAAATGGTTATTGAGAATGGGTATCATTTGAATTCATTTTATGTGTACAGTCTAGCTATTAACACTAAGATCTCTCTCAGCTAAAATCATTTGCTTGGCTTGAGCCTGGCAAAGGTATTGTTTACTTTTTATTCCCAAAGATAATTTATTTTTAATTGCTCTTTTAATAAGCCAGGAAAACCTAAGTTAAAATAGCAACTGGGAATTAAACTAAGATCTGAAATTGGGAAATGGCAGCGCAGGCACAGCCTATGCCTTTGCAACCATTCTTGCCTGGAAACAATGTCAACAAGGGTCGTTCAGAAATTAAGAGAGAGGGGATTCGATGCTGGGGTTGGGGCTCAGCAGTACTCCGCTAACACGTGCGAGGCCATGCGATCCTCAGCACCACATAAAAATAAATAAAGTTATTGTATCCAACTACAACTAAAAAATAAATATTTTAAAAAAATAGAAAAGAGAGGGGATGCAAAATTATTCTTGGGTTGCATTATGTCCTCTCACACTGCATAGGAAATATAAAAAACTGAGAGCAAGGAGAGAGTGTGCAGTGGGGGAAACTCAACAGGCTGCTCTTCAGGAGGCTGTGGGCTAATGCTTTGGACAGGGTTTCTTTTGGTAGGGGTCGCAGCAGGGGAAGAAGGTGATCATCATGTGGGAGCAAGTGCATTTGCAAGGTTGGGTGAGAGTATTTAATATTTTCTCAGGCAACCAGATTTGTTTTAAAATAATCCTCAAATAGGTACAACTAATATTTGGGCATTTATTGTGTGCCAAGAACATGGGTATTATTTAATCCTTACAGCACTCCTCTAAAGTGGTTGCTTTTATTATTCCCGTTTTGTAGATGAGCAGGTAGAGACACAAAAAAGGAAGTAATTTCCATTTACAGCTTGTAGGAGGTGATGCCAAAATTTAAACTCAGTATATGTCAAAGCCCTCATACATAGAAATAGCTTTGTTTATTTTAATAACCTCTTAGTTAATCTTTCTTCTTTTCCACTGTGTCCCACCAATCTAACTGCTAGTATTATCTAAATGCTTTCTGAGCATCTTCTGTGTGTTAGCTCATCCAATCCTCAGCAGCATTTTGTAAGGTGTAGGTACTGGTATTCTGTTCATTTTATATACAGGGAAGTTGTGACTGATGAGGTTGAATAATTGCCCAAAGGTGGAGCCTTGATAAGTGTGTCTAGGTCCTCTGATGCCAGAGCCTGAGCTCCTCCTCATTCCACTGTTCTGCCTTCTAAAGCCCAAGCCTGGTCCCATTCCTTCCTTTATTCCACGAAAACTACATGCCTTCTTCCTGCAGCAGCCACAGTGAAGGAAATGCACTTTCCCTGTTCTCCTGGAGTTGTTCTGCTAGTGATGCTGAGAGAGAGGGGCACTACACAAGTTTTTTTTTCCCCCCTGTAGTTGTAGACAGAATGCCTTTATTTTGTTTCTCTTTATGTGGTGCTAAGGATCACCTGACACGTGCTAGGCAAGCACTCTGCCATTGAGCTACAGCCCCAGCCCTAAATAAGCTTTTTTAAACAAGGTTTAAAAAGAGAGCCAGCAGTAAATGTTTGAAGAAAGCCACATACACATTCAACAAAAATCTAGGTAGTATGTAATGGCACAGCCTCCCACTTGAGGATGCAAATCAAAATATTAGACACTTGGGAAGTCTAGCTGAAAAGGAAATATGCTAATAAAGGTAACTTTATTAATTCAGTATTTCTCAAACTTGTATGACCACTGAGCATGGTTTTCCCTGATACCTTTTGGCTCAGGAGAACTAAAAGTTCCATTTAAAACAAAACTAAATGGGAAATGCAGGGAGAGAGTGTTCAGTTAGTCATTTAGAATAGAGGATCTGTGGGTCAGTGTGACAGACAAGACTTGGCTTGAAATGAATGGGTCCTGAGAGACTGAAAGCATTTGCTTGGATGAAAAGGATATTCTACAAGGAGATAAATGGGCAAGCCACATTTGGGGACTATCTTAGAACATGTCTAACACAATGGCTGGGACATAGTATGGGCCAGTACATTTATTGAGTAAATCAGCACTGAGGACTCACAGTAAGGGAGGGTTTTGTATTGGAGTGAGGTTTATTTAGAAGGGGCTGCATTGGGTAGGACCTCCATAGTTTGGTGGGGAACTGTGAACGGCTGTTGATGGGCTTGATGGACTTCTCAAATGGTAGATAGGAAACTCCCTTTGAGTGGAGGTACAGCATTGAAACTATGTCTGTTATAGCTGTCTGTGAAGTGGTGCAAGCTTGGACAAGCATAATGGTGGGGTGAAACTGAAAAAGTGTTAGGAAGACTCTCCAGGACAAAATAATATACAGTGGTTGGTGTCAGTTGTTGGAAGGATTGGGTTCTAAGAGGTGAGGCAGCTAGTGCTTGCTTTTTTTCTTAGACTGGGCCAGACTTTGAATTAAGTCCTTCTTAATGCTGGGCTGGAGATGTGGCTCAGTGGTAGAGCACTTGTTTAGTGGGCCCTGGATTCAGTCTCTAGCAAGGCAAAACCAAAAAATCCTAATATTAGATACTAACTAGGGAAAGATGACACATTAGATAGCAGTTTTAGGAGAGTTTATTATATGAGATTGCATTCCTAGTAGAGATTTGAGTCAACAGCATAAATCCAAGCTTGTAATGAGGCATGTAATAATAGGACTATGCTATGAATTATGGTGAATACTTTCAATGAAATTAAATTTTCTTAGTATCATGCTCATAAAAAATTCTTAACCCAGACTTTATATAACAGTCCCACATTTACAGTAAACTTCATGGATATGGAATAATGACAGAAAAAAAAAATCTTCACAGAGTTGCAAGGAAATGTAAGATTGAACTATAACTGGAGCATCACCAGTAACAGCTGTGTTGAAGTTACTAGTACTTTTTAAAGATTTGATAAATTTAATATACTCTTTAAACTTGAAGAGATTTTTTTTTTTTTTTTTTACCCCAGTGCTGAGGATCAAATTTTGCCTCATGCAAGCTAAAAAAGTTCACTACCATTGAACTACACTCCCAGCCAGGAATAATAAATTATCTTTTCACAAAGAAAAAAATTAAAACAACTAAGTGGACCTTTCTTTTTTACTCCTTTGGAGTGGGGTAGGAAAGCTTTCAAATGGATAAAATAGTTTTTTATCTTCCCACAGTCGGGTAGTAAGATTTTAGCCACTGTTGTGCTTTTGTATATGAGTTTTTTTAATATATTTTAATTTTTTGTAGGTGTAGATGGACACAACACAATGCCTTTATTTTTAATGTGGTGCTGAGGATTGAACCCGGGTCTGCCCGTGTTAGAGGAGTGCTCTACTGCTGAGCCACAATCCCAGCCCATGTGAATAAGTTTTTATTTAATTAACGTGAGGATTATTATTTATCTTTCCTATTCACCTTAGATTTTAAACCCCAGCATAGTCCCTTGCAGATTAATGCAAAACATCTTCACTGTTTTGGTTTTTTTTTTATTAGATTGAGTTACTTGTTAACAGGGATAATATGTTCGTTTTGTAATCCCTATATAATCTGTATATTTTGTGGCTATTAAAATAAAATTTTTCAGTTTTGAGCCATCTGTTTCTTCAGAGATGTTGCTTCCACAAATGATCATGGGGACAGGAGCTTGATCATCTGATGCTTTTTCTGTTTTTAGTCCTTTGGAATAATGACCCAACCATAATTCAGTGTGTGAGGCTGCTGCAGCTTAGAGGAATTAGTCCATCTTAGTCTCCTGGGGATCCTTGTGCAGCTTTTATAAGGTTACCTGGAGGGTTGGGCAGAAATGATGTATGACATTTCTTACACATTACAACTTTAGGTTTGAATTGTCTGGTTAGCATAAACTCATTTTTCTATTATTTAGGAAGGATTGTGGAAGTAAGGGTATTTTTAAAAGATATTATCACAATTCCTTTTCTTAAAATCACTTCATGTTGATTTATGATGTTTATTTATTTATTTATGGTGCTGGGGATCCAGCTGCGGGCTTCATGCTTGCTAAGCAAGCTCTCTGCTACTGCGATGAACCCCAGCTTATAGATGTAGTTATTAAGTAGCTTACACATATGCCTATTTAATTAGGTGGCAAAACTTTGATTAGGTAGGTCCTAGAGCCTAAGAAAATGTTTTCTTTTAACTTGTGATTTGCCAACTAAATCTTAAATCAGTGAACATCAATTTCAGTATTCTGCTAGCGGGAACACCAAAAAAAAAAAAAAAGCCATTAGTTTCTCTTGCTTTTTATTTATCTTTCCCACATCCTTCCCCCTTGTTTCCATTTGTTCTCCTGAAGCTTTTTGCTTTAGAGATGGGAATAAATGCCTGGTTTGCAGCCATAGAGTGAACAGGGTGCTCTCCTCTCTTCTGTGTTGTATGCTGCTAAGTCTGTTGGTTGAAGATTTCAGTCCACAGCTGCTGTACCACCATGTTCAGACTGATTTTAATTACCTTTAAAAATCTGAGAAGTCTTTGGGGCCCCAAATTTGATCTGTAGTATTTGAACTGTTCATAAAAACCTTTTATCAGATGTTACATATTTCTAATGGTTTGGAAGTTTACCGCCTAGATAGTATCATTTGAGGCCCTAAAGAAATGTTAAAAGAACACTACTTTGATTTGTCTACAAGAAACATTATTTATATTTGAAAACCCCCACCCCAATTTCTGACTCTGGCATTAGCAATGCAGCTTAGGCAGGAGTGTGCCTGGAAGACAAACAGAACTCATGGATTGGTTTTTTGTTTTTTCTGCCACAGTAGCAAGTTTTTCTTGGAGCATTACTTGAAAATTAACATTACTGAAAATTTTAAGCCCATTTAAAGGGATTCTAGTTTTGATCCAAGTTATAAAAAGAGAGAAGACATTTCTGTAAAAAAAATCTGTGTCACCTTGAAACTAGAGTGCTTTAGTTAATGGGGTAAGCTGGAAGGAAGCCGCCTTTGATATATAAGAGCAGCATGTGAATGGGTGATAGCAGCCTTTCTTCTAATTCATCCACTTCCTATTCAATCTCAAATCTCAGTTGGAAAGCAATTTCCCTCATTTGACCCATTTTTCTTCTGCACTATATCTTTCTTCTGGTTCTTCAACACAAAAAGTTTGCAGGAACCATGTGTCTGCCTTAAAGACTCACTAAACATGGAGATTCAGGTACCTGGTTTTGCATAAGCATATTATCTTTTGATTCATTATTTGGCTGCCTGGGTTGGAAGTGATTTTATTAAATTTTATATCATAGTTTTCAGAAGAAATACATGTTAAGTGACAGAGTAGTAGAGAGGCTTATGGATATAGAAAAAAACAGGAGACATGGAATGTAGCTCTAATTTTAGCAGGAGAAAATTTAAGGATCTTGTAAGTTTAAAAACATAGATAGAATAAGACTAATGTGAATATGTCCATATTGTAAATGTCTCTTTACCTGGAGACCTAGGTCTTTTGAATTTGTTCTCTAAGTTAATCTGTTAGTGATATCATTAACATATCCAGTGGTCACAATTTTGACATGCTGTCATGTGATAACATTTATTTCACATCTTTGGCTTATACAGTGCTTAAATTGACTTCTATTCTTTTCAAATTCTAAATTTCCTAAAATTCCTAACATTTGAGCCAATCATCTTTATGAAAGCTTCTCCTAACTTTACTCCTAGTCTAGTAAGTTTTCCCTTTTCTGCTCCTTTGATGATCTCATTCAATCCTGTGACTAAACATGCATACCCACTGAAGATTCTCAAGTTTAATATCACCAGCCTAAACTACTCAAGCCCATCTTGATAAAAAAGGCATATGTAAAAAAAAGTACAAACTACAGCAAGTTAACATCATACTGAAGGGGGCAAATGACTGAAAGCTTTCTTCCTAAAATTGGGACCAAGAAAAAAACATCAATTCTCTTCAGGTCTTTTCAACATTATACTGGAAATTATAGCTGTGCTATAACAAAAAAAGTCCCTAGAGAAAAGAAGTAAACTGTCCTTACTTACACATGGCATGGTCCAGCATGTAAGAAAAACCCTAAGGAATCCACAAAAAAGTTACCAGAACTAGTAAATAATCCCCAGCACTAAAAATAAAAAAAGTTAAATATAAATTCATCATACTATCCAATAAGTTCCTCTGCTCCTTCTCTAACCTAAGACAGATAACCACGTGTCTACAGAGAGCACGAACATGGATGACATTCATAGAACCCAACAAGTGGAAAGAGTCCAAATGGCACCTGCTGGTGAATGGATAAAGGAGGTGTCGGTCGTCATATGTGTGTACAGTGGAAGGGTATTCAGTGATAAAAGAGGTACTGATATGTGCCAGAACAAAGATGAACCTCAAAGATATATTAAGTGAAAGAAACCAGATTTTATTTATGGAATAGTTTCAGAAAAAAACAAATCTATAAGGATCTAAAAGTATATTGGTTGTATTTTAGGACTGACAATAAAGGGGATTGGCTACAAATGGGATGAGTAATATTTGGGGAGTAATGAAAATGTTCTGAACCTGGATGCTGAATGATGATTATTATGACCACATAACTCTGTAAATTCACTATAATTTTTTTTTTTTTTTTGGTATCAGGTGTTAAGCTCAGAGGTGCTTAACCACTGAGTAACATCCCTACCCCTTTTGTTCTTAATTTTGAGACATGGTCTCACCAGGCTGTTTAGGGCCTTACTAAATTGCCGAGGCTGGCTTTGAACTTGGAATCCTCCTGCCTTGCCTCCTGTGCTGCTGCGAGTACAGGTGTGTAGCACTGTACCCAGCTATAAATTTTTTTTTTTTTTAAAGGAAGAATAAAGCCTTTATCTTAAGATGTAATTGGTGTGATCTGAAAGTGCACATTCAAATGGACATACTTGGGCTGGGGATCTAGCTCAGTTGGTAGAGTGCTTGCCTTGCATGCACAAAGCCCTGGGTTCAATCCCAGCACCACCACACACACACACAAAAAAAAATTGGATATACTTATTAAACATTTTAACTTTATTTTTTATTAAAAATGGGAAGGTGTCTGTTTGCTTGATCTTGGCGGGGGTTCATATTAGACTGCTACATCCTGTCTGGATAATGGTGATAATGGGTTGCAGTAACAATATTATTAATAAGCATAGTATTCTGCTTATCAGCAATTTCCAAGAATAAGTCTTAACTAAAACAATTTCAAGTTCATAGTTCTGAGTTGTTTGTTTTGTTTTTATAAAATATGTAGGAACAATAAAGTTCATAATTCTAGGATGAGGGTATTTGTTGCTTAGTGGAAGAGTACTTGGCTAGCATGCAGGAGGCCACAGATTTGATACCAGCAAGGGGGAAGTGGATTGTGTAGTAGGGAGTCTACAGAAGAGAAAACTGAGACCCAGAGAGGTATATATGACTTGCTGAGATCAGAGAGCCGCATCTTGCAGAAAACTAGTTCTATGCCTTTTTAGCATAGGTAAATGAGAAAGACAGTTTGTAAAATAGCAAACTTTTATTTAAAGTTCATGTTGCAAATAACACAAGAAAGGCAATTCAAGAAATCAGGATTTGTAAAAACTTAACCCAGTTAATACAATTTAAATATGACACTAAGGAGGATTAGAAAGAAAGTCTCCCAGCTGGGCACAGTGGTGCATGCCTGTAATCCCAGTTGCTGGGGAAGCTGAGACAGGAGGATTTTGAGTTCAAAGCCAGCCTCAGCAACAGCGAGGCACTAAGCAACTCAGTGAGACTCTGTCTCTAAATAAAATACAAAATGGGACTGGGAATGTGGCTCTGAGTTCAATCCCTGGTACCAAAAAAAGAAAAAGACAAGAAAGAAAATTCTTCTAGTCAGTTGTTTGATGCCCAGATATCTTATTACCCCTAGTAAAGTTTTTTAAAAAGCATATTTTATATTAAAGTTTATTTCCTACATAAATTAATCTGCATGTATTTACAATATACCTTTCACTAAATCTTTCTCCTCCTTTTGCATTGCAAGGGTTTGAATCCAAATGTGTTCCACCACTGAGCTGCATTCCCAGCCTTTTTTATTTTTTATCTTGAAACAGGGAATCTCTGAGTTGCCTGGGATGGCCTCAAACTTGGGATCTTCCTGCCTCAGCTTCCCAAGTCTCTGGGATTAAGGCATGTGCTATCATGCCCAGCTCAATAAAACCTTCATATATGTATACACTTGTGAAACCTTCACCACATGAACATATCTGTCAAGGTTAAGTTTTGAAGTATGTTGGTGAGAGGGGATGTGAGGAACTATGGTTGAGGGGAACAGAAACAACATTTTAAAAATTGGGTATCACTGGAAAGATGATGGTGGGAACGTTGTGCCTTTCATGAGTTTGCCTATAAATGCAGCTACACATGGCAGTTTTCAAAATATTTGTCATTCTTATAAGAAGGTAATTTTTTGTTGTTTAGTATTATTTAATCAAATTTTTTTCTTTTTGGGATAAAAATCTGTTCTTTTCAAAATGTAGGAAAGCATGATAGTCAGTGCAGTGGCCCACATTTGCAATCCCAGATACTTGGGAGGTTGGGGCAAGAAGAAATTCAAGTTTGAATCCAGCCTGGGAAACTTAGCCAGATCCTGTATCAAAATAAAAACAAAAAGTGCTGGGGATATAGCTCATTGTTAGAGTGCCCTTGGGCTAAGTTCCTAGAACCATAGGAAGGGAGGGAGGGAGAGAAGTAGGGTTGTCATTAGACTTTGGAATTTCATATACAAGTAAAATTTTAACAATAAAAATAGTAACCAACATATGGTGGCCATCTTTTTTAGTCTTGGCATATAAGACACTTGAATAAAAAACTGCCACCAGTAAATGTTATTATAGAAAGGATGTCATCTTACAGAAGAGTCCTATAAATTAAGTAAATGTACCTATGAAAGTTTACCTCATCATCCTTACTTTTCTCATTCTGTGCAATCATAAAACTTTCTCACTTGCCCGTAACCAGTATTTGAGGACCACTGTGGCAGTGTGGTGTTGGGAGTTGTCAATTCTAGGTTATATTTCTAGGAATGCCACTAATCGGCTAGATGACTTCAGGGTTGTTTTTGTTTTCCATGACCTTCATTTACTTAGCTGGAAGAGGTTGGTGATGATGGGCACCGTCACAGGTTGTTGTCAGGACTAGGCAAAGAGTGTGAGAGCCTTGGTTTGTGGGTGTGCCCACAGAAGGTATGCAGTCTGCTCCTCACTGTCACACTTTGTGCTTCCTTGTGCTTTCATGACTATAACTTAAAAAAACATGTTTTTTAACCCTATCATGAACATGACCATATAATCAATTTGATATAATTTGTAAGGTGGGGAGGATGTTTTAGCCTGAAAATATCCACAAGTACTGGATTATAAAATTATTATTTGAAACCAGGCATGGTGGTGTGTGTCTGTAATCCCAGTGGCTGAGGAGGCTAAAGCAGGAGGATCACAGATTGGAGACCAGCCTGGGTAGCTTAATGAGATGCTGTCTGAAAATAAAAAATAAAAAAGCTGGGGTCAGTGGTAAAGTGCCCCTGGTTTAATCTCCTAGTACCGCAAAGAAAGGCGGATGGATGGATGGATGGACGGACAGATGGATAGATGCATAGATAGATAAAAAATAATTGAGAAAAGATGAGGGATAGAGATCAAATTTATATTCTTTAAGAATATCAGGATATCTTCTTGTGATCACATTGTCAATTTATTTCATACAGAGAAGCCAGTCAAGTTTCCAGAAATACTTATAAAAATATCTCCCTTGGCATTTAATAATCATAATGTGGTAATGTTGGTTCTTTGTTGATGAATTTATTCTGTAGGATCAGATGCATAAGATACATAGTCACTTATAGCTTGATTTTCACCTTCATTTTAGAGTTAGGTTAAAGAGGAAGAAGTAAAATAGAATGCTTAACATTGCTACTCAGAATACAGAGTGTATGAATCATATGGCAAATGTTTCTAGGTAGCGTCTTTCTTGTAGTACTTAGACCTTCAACACTTTATGATGATTATATTTGTATAGATTTTCTTCCTTCTTCTAGATGATAAACTCCTTGAAAGCAGGATTCATGTTTAATGTAGTTTTGATAAAACTTAGCTTATTGATTGATACCTAGTAGATACTCAGTAAATATTGCATAAATGATTGATTACCTATACTATCTTCTGATATCAAGTTTCTCTTCAAAGTTTGATGAGTTAGAGTGATTAAATTGTAGTGAATAAAAATACCTCATTTTCAATTCTATTAACAACTTTTCTACCTTTCTAACCTCCAGTAATTCTAAAGTTTTGGGTAATAAAAAGGAACTCCCCATCTCCGAAACAAAATATGTTTTATAACATAGTGAAAAACAAAAAGCAGGGTTTTTGTTGTTGTTGTTTTGTTGTTGTTGTTGTTATTGTTGTTTTTTAAGTCAAAAGGAAACCAATATTTATTGAGCTCTAGCTTTGTGCTAGGACCGGATCTTAACTTTAAAAATAGTCATACTTGGGCTGGGGATGTGGCTCAAGTGGTAGCGCGCTCGCCTGGCATGCGTGCAGCCCGGGTTCGATCCTCAGCACCACATACAAACAAAGATGTTGTGTCCACCGAAAAATAAATAAATAAATATTTAAAAAAAAAATAGTCATACTTCTCTTAAGAATACAGAAAAACCCACGTAGAACCAGGACAAAATTTTAATTATAAAATAATTTATCTCCTAGGATGTGAGGGTGCAGGTCAGTAGTAGAGCTTGTGCTCAACATGTGTGAGACCCTGGGGTCTATTCCCAGCACCATGAAAAAGAAAAAAGAAAAGAATGTATCTCCTAAGAGTTTCTCCTTTTCAGATGTTCATACGTTTTGTAGTTACTTTTAAATTGTCTTGGAATTTAGAGGGATAATTATCCAGTTTATTTAATGAATCTAGCTTAATTGTGATATTAAAAAATGAAAAATGGTCGCCAAAACTCTAACTTTGGGTTTGTTTTTGAGATTAATATAATTTTTCAGAAAATATAATTCATCAGTATTTCTTTAAAATATCCTCTAAAGAGATAAATTCAACATTAAAAATATAATATTAACATCGGGCTGGGGATGTGGCTCAAGTGGTAGCACGCTCGCCTAGCATGCGTGAGGCACTGGGTTTGATTCTCAGCACCACATTAAAATAAAGTAAAGATATTGTGTCCACCTAAAACTAAAAATAAATATTAAAAAAAAAAAAGGTCAAGTAAGGGTTGTCTTTTGGTATGCACAGAACTCTGCTGATATTCTTCTACAGCCATAGATAAAGAAATCTGTAAGGTTGTCCCACTGCTTCCTAGAGAGGTGTTCACTAAGTCAGCCTCTGTTTAGATGTCTGCTTGTGGCCAAGGCAGTCCAGCTGTGGCTGCCCAATCTGTTGCCGAGAACTAAAAAGAGAACTGACACCTGTGAGAAGGCACTGGACAGTCCAGTACATCAGGGACTTTTGAGAGAAGGGAGACCTACAAGACAGAGTGATCATGTTTGGTGCCACATGATCCTTCCAGGGCTTTTATTTGCCTCCCCAAAGTTGACTGAAAAGCTGAACAGAAAGCTGAGATTTCAGCAGGTGCATAAGGCTCAAAGCCACACTTGGAGATGAGGAAGGACTTTGGCATACATTCCAGATTTCAGTTGGAACAACCCACCCCTCCATAAAGCAACTTACCCTCAGAGTTGGAGGAATTTAAAAATGATCCTGAAACCGTTGAATCCGCTGGAAGAGACTAAAGCAAATGGTCCCTACTCTTAAGTATTCTTAGAAGCAAAACTCAGTTCTGTATAGAGGATGGTAACGTTGTCCAGAACCTCACACTGTCTACACAATGTTTCACATGCAAGATCAACAGTCAATCGAATAATAGGAATGTAGAAAGATTAAGCATGAAGAAAAAGACAGTAAGGTCATCTACAGGAGATAACAGATATTAGGGTCATCAGATGTGGAGCTTAAGGGAATGTTGAATTATTTATGGTCACTAAATTAGATGACAAATGGAGAATTTGAGCTGGAAACTGTAAAAATACTTAATGGAAATTTTATAATGAAAAGTATCATAGCTCAAAATAGAAATTCAACAGGAAAGTGTATAGTTAGAATACTCATAGTGGAAGGAAGAATTAGTGAACAGGAAGATAGACTACAAAAGGACATCCATGCCAAGCACAGGGACAAAAGAATGGAAAGTAAAAATAAAAGGAAAACAAAGATATTCAAGAAAACAAATAGGATCTGTTACAAGTCTGAAATACTTACAGTTGGAATCTCAGGAGAGCAGAAAGAATAGATCGGAAGCAATATTTAAAGAGATACTGATTGAGAATCTTATAATAAAAGAGGGAGAAGGAAAGAAAGAAAGAATAAAGAGAAAATTGCTAAAACAAAAAACCCAAATCCTAAAATCAGCCAAAGGCATAAGCCTGACATAGTGGAATGTGCCCATAGTCCCAGCCAGTGGCTGAAGCAAAAGGTACGCTGGAGGCCAGGAACTCGAGGCCTGTGTGGGTAAGATAGAGAGACTAGGTCTCAACAGATAAAAGGAAAAGTCAGGTGAAAGAGAAAGACCCATTATCTTTACAGGAGCCACAATAAAGACTGATGATCTGTTCTTCAGAGGAAATGGAAATCAGAACGTGGAAGAAGTAGCTGCCAACTGGAAATATATATCAAGCAAAGATATCATTCAAAAATGAAAGTAGAATATAGACGTTCTCAGACAGAAAAACAAAAGTTTGAGAGATTTATCACCAGCAAATCAACAGTAAAGGAACTGTAAAGAAGTTCTTCCAGGGCTGGAGTTATGGCTCGGTGGTAGAGCACTCCTAGCTTGAGTGAGGCACTGTGTTTGATCCTCAGCACCACATAAAAATAAATAAATATAGGTATTGTGTCCATCTACAACTAAAACATATTTTTACAAAGAAGAAGAAGTTCTTCCAGTAAAAGGAAGATTATCCCAGATAGAAGTTGGAGATGCAAGAAAGAATGAAGAGCACTGGGAAGGATAAATCAATTAATAAATCTAATGTAGTATTAACTTCTAAAACAGTAAAACTGGCAAATGATAGCAGCACAAAAAGCTGAAAGAGGTAAAATACAATTTAGATGTCCCAAGGTCCTTACAGTTTGTACTAAATTTCAGTGAGTCGTGGGTAAATAATGTCATATCTAAAGCAATCCTTCCCACTCAGTTTAGTGACAGAATCACATCCTTATTTCGAAGACATAACTCAGCAAATTTCAAGCCCTGAACCAAGTCTAGCCTGCTATTTACTTTACTCAATTATGATTTCTGGGGTGTCATGCTCATTAATCCACAGACTCTCCATGGCTGCTTTCATACTTCAACTCCAGAACTGAGTAGGTGGAGCAGAGACCGAATGGCCTACAAAGCTCAAAATTATTTACTGTCTACCCTTAATAGAGTTTTCTATCTCCTAGGTCTTGTGGACTGAATGTTTTTGTCTCCCCCTGTTCCTATGTTGAAATCTTAACCTCCAGTGTTATGACATTAGGAGATAGGGCCTTTGGGAGGTATCAGGTCCTGATGGTGGAGCCCTCCTAAGTGGAAATTGTATTCTTGCTTCCTTCTTGCCTATGTTCTCCCCCATGTAGGCACACAGAAGACAGCCATCCCACAAGCCAAGAGAAGGGCCCTTAAATGATCATAGACTTCCCGGTCTGCAGAACTGTGAGAAGTTCATGTTGTTTAAGGTACCAATCTACAGTGCTTTTGTTAGTAGGATCTAGCATATCTGTGTTAGTAGAACTAGCATATCTGTGCTAGGACATCCATTGTCTATAATGAATTACCTTCTTTGCTTGTAGGATGGTGAAAAGACTATTAAAAATAGTCACCTGGAGCATTATTCTGTGGTGGAACTCAAGTTGAGGAAAGGTCCTCTAGAGTAAAAGAATAGAATTTGTAAATTTGTATAGTACTAAACTAATAAAGGAGAGGGTGTGTGTGTGTGTGTGTGTGTTTAAGGACCATCAGGATATCAGTATGGCATAAATTCATAGACCAACTTTCCAGTATCATACTTAATGGTAAAAACTTGAAAGTAGTCTCACTACCAAGTATTGTTTCTTGGAATACATTTTTCCATTGAGCTGCATCCCCAGCCTTTTTATTTTTTAATTTTTTAAATTTTGAAACAGGGTTTTACTAAGTTGCAGAGGCTGGCTTTGAATTTGCCATCCTTTTGCCTCAGTCTCCTATGATTACAGGTGTGTGCCACTATGCTCATCTGAGTCTTTGTGATTATACCTAATAACCCCCTCCCACAATTTCAGCTAAACATTCTAGCAGCTTTGAACTCCCAGGGATTTGGAGTTCTCACTTTCCAAGCAGAGAATGTCTCTACTGGGGATGCTGAGTGGTTCTGTTGAGTAGAAAGGTGAGGCTGCCTCCCATGTGGAGCTCTGTAAGCCACTGTACCAACAGAGCCACTGTGTTGCCTGGAGTATTTATTTAGTCGTGATTCCTGGGAGAAACAGGGTCACAGTGTACCAAAGGGCAAGGAAGGCTAACTCATGTTTGGAGTGTCTCATGGAACTTCTGGGCACACTGTTAAAGAGTAAAGAAAAAGGTCTGTTGAGTCACTTGCTTCAGGGAGGACAGTTTGGGTCATCTTGCCATGTTGAGAACACTGGCTAGCTGAGGTTCTGGTCAAGAACAAAGGACAGTGGACAGTGTAGGAGAAAGTCAGAAACACTATCCATGGCCCAGAAACAAAGACTAACAAACACTTCTTTCTCTTCTTCCCTTATTGTATGTACAAATATATGGTAGTTAATTTTGCAGTTTTCTTCAGAGAGCAGAATATTTAGCGGAGATTGAACTATAATTAATATTGCTAGTGATTTGGGGGACTGTGGCTCCTCATTTGGGGAAGCAGGTGAAAACACCTTCATTTATAGGAAGATAGCTGCATGTCATTGGGCAGAAACGGTAGATAGGCTGCTTCATGTAAATTTAGGTGTAAAGGGTGTCTTCCCAGTCTGTGTAAATCCATCTGTGCTGTGCCTTTGATACTGGAGCTGGGCACTGCAGACATTTCCCTGTAGCTTGCTGGCTTTGTGTTGGGCCTTGTCAGCACAAGGCACTGGAGGAACAGTGGAAGGAGGAAGAGTGGGATGAAGGGGACTTCTCCGCCTGCCTCCAGTATGCTTGCTTCTGGTGCAGCAGTCAGCAGAGTGGCCTCAGGGAGTCCTGGGAGTATTCACCTCTGGTGCTTATGAAGCACCATGGTCAATCCATGCCCTCAAGGAAATTTCTGCCTGCAGAAAGGCCTTCATATGGACCTGTGCCCTCCTAGATCCCTTCACTCCTGTCTAGCTGTGTCATGGTGGCCACACCCTCTTGAGTCCTGCATGGAGGAATCCTAAACTCAGCCCTGTCTTTATTCATACACATACCTTGAACTAGTATATGTCCAGGTCCTGCATTTGTTCCTTGTGGGCCCCTTAAAGACCTGTTTTTATTTCTCTTTAAACTTGCCCACTTTTTTCTAGTTAACACATCTTTTTTTTTTTTTTTAGTTTTTAGTTTTAGGTGGACACAATATCTCTATCTTATTTTTATGTGGTGCTGAGGATCAAACCCAGTGCCTCATGCATATTAGGCAAGCACCACTATACCACTGAGCCACAATCCCAGCCGCATAGTAAGTACATCTTTATATTAAATCTACCCTGTTGAATCACTGGTGTAATCTCTGACTTCTGACTATTCCAGTGTTAAGATTCCATAACATTACTATTTAAGTCCAGACCAATTAAGTAAGCCATTGGTTTTCAGTTACTGTGAAACAGATTATCACAAACTTAGAGGTTTAAAGAACTGTCTATGTATTAGGTCAGAGATCTTAGATCAGAGATCTAGTAGGGTTTTTTTTTTTGTTGTTGTTGTTGTTTTTGTTTTTTGTAGTGGGGATTGAACCTCAGTGGGGCATGCTAAATTGCTGAGGATCTCAAAAAGTTGCTGAGAATGACCTCAAACTTGCAATCCTTCTGCCTCAGCCTCCCCAGTTGCTGGGAGCCATAGGGGCTCATTCTTAAAAGGCTGAGATCAAGGTGGTGGCCAGACTAAGTGCCCTGATGAGGATTTGAGTTGGAAGCTGCTTCCATTCTTGGCTGCTGGAAGAATTTGGCTCCTTGCAGTTGTAGGATTGAGGTCCTTGTTGTCCTTGGGGACTGGCATTGGAGCTGCTCCTTGCCTTCCTCTGTCTCTGATCTCTAATTTCAAATTTAAAGGGTTCCTATGATTAGGTCAGGACCACCTAGATAGACTTCTAGACTTAAGGTCATCTGATTTGGGACTGCAAAATTACATCTGCAAACTCCCTTCAAAATGGTACCTAGATTGGTGGTGGTTAGAATAACCGGGACAAGGTACATGGATATCAGGGGCCAAGATCCTTGGGGCAGTCTTCTGTCTACCACAAATACAAAT
Organism: Marmota monax; assembly: GCF_021218885.2. Taxonomy (NCBI): domain Eukaryota; kingdom Metazoa; phylum Chordata; class Mammalia; order Rodentia; family Sciuridae; genus Marmota; species Marmota monax. Next base: position 752,651 of record NW_026694757.1, read on the forward strand.
AGAAATGAGGAGGAGAAAAGTTAGTTGTGATGTATAGGTTTTTGTACCCAGAAAGTTCGGGATGATTAGCTAAAAATTTATGTATGCCATGTAGATGAATCAGTAACTTTACTTAACATCTGCCATCACTCAACATTTAGGCAATACATAGACTATCTGGTCTTTTACATCATAAAATACCAAGGTGTGAACTGAATGTGTATAAAAAGTAAATATGAAGAAAATGAGCAAGGGAGTAGCTTAATATTGGAGCATGTGTTCAGCCCTGTGGAAAGCCTGGGTTCTTCCCCCAGCACTTTACATAAATCAGCAAACAAGAAAACAATGGTGTCTTCTGGAGGCATGGTGGCCCATGCCTGAATTCCCAGCAGTTTGGGGCTGAGGCAAGAGGATCACTAGTTCAAAGCCAGCCTCAACAATTTAGCCCTAAGTAACTCAGGGAGACCCTGTCTCTAAATAAAATATAAAAAAAGGGTTTGGGATGTGGCTCAGTGGTTTAAGTGCCCCTGAGTTCAATCCCCAGTACCAAAAAGAAAAGGAAAGGAAAAGAAAAAACAATGATATCACTGAAGGGGAAAAACAAATGAGAGGTATTCTCAAATGGGAAAATAAAATCCTGAGGCTTTAAATTTAATTAATTTATTGGTTTAAAACAGTTCTAATTTTTTAAAAAATCTATAATATTTTTCTTTTTGAACATGACAAAATGATCATAAATTGCATCTGAAGGATGAAAGAATAAACAGTTTTTAAAGGTGTAGTGAATGGAAGCTAGCGGTAGCAGATAACAAAATTTTATGAAACTGGAATGATGAGAATTTTGTGGTCCTTGCAGAAATGTACAACTCTTCATGGAGCAGAATGATCTTCAGGCCCATCTGTTGAATATGACTTTAATACACAAAGAGTCAGTGTCACAAATCAGTAGAGAGAGGAAGGATTGTTTAGTCCTGAACAATAAATGACACTCAGCCACTCTGAGTAAACTGTTTAAGAAAGAAAGCAAGGTAGAACGTAGTGTTGACCAAACACCTAAATTAATTTTAAATAAAGTGTTAACCGTATAAAATTTAAAAATTGAAGAAATCTAGAAAATAAAAACAGCAAATTTGAGTAGCTTCTGCACATAAAAGTGAAATTTTATTTTTTGTATAATTTTTGCCTTTGTTAAAAACAAAGCAAGAGGCTGGGGCTGTAGATCAGTGGCAGAGCACTTGCCTAGCACAAGTGAGGCACTGGGTTCCATCCTTAGCACCGCATAAAAAATAAAGGCATGTTACCCATCTACAACTTAAAAAAAAAATTAAAAAACAAAGCAAACTGAAAATGAGGAAATGGTTATGACCACATGGTAAAAGGTTAACCAGTTTAATGTAAACTCTTATAAAAATGGGTAGAGAAAAAAAAATCACTAAGAACTCAAAGGATGAGTCAGGAGATAAATAGGTGGTTCTCAGAAAATAAATTCATGTTGGTTAACAAATATGAGGAAGTATGTTAATTAGTAATCAGAGAATTATAACTTAAGACCATTAAGATGCTTTTTCTATCAGATTAGCAAAGATTAAAACTTATATTTAGTGCTTGTAAGGGTGTTTTGAAACCACACTTGTACTCGGCTAATAAAAATCCTTTAATTAGATTATTAAAAGGTTTTGGGATAACAGTTTGGTAATAAGTGCCGAAACCTTTAATTATACTCTTTTGTTTTCAAAAGTCTGCTTCTGGAAACATCTCTGCAGACAATAATTGCAAATGCAGAACAGACTACAAGCTAAAGGGCTCAGTGATTAAAAAAGAGTTCAGTGGAGACACCAGAATGAAACAGCAGGGGCTTTCAGTAAATGGTGGTCCATCTTCACAATGAAAGTGTATTAAAAATTAGTTGAGCTGGATGCAGTGGTGCATGTCTGTATTCCCAGCTGCTTAGCAGGCTGAGACAGGAGGATCACAAGTTCAAAACCAGCCTCAGCAAGTTAACAAGGCCCTAAACAGTTTAAAAAAAAGCTAGGGATATGGCTCCGTGGTTAAGTGCCCCTGGGTTCAATCCCCAGTACCAAAAATAAAAAGAGAATGCTTTAAATCTGAAAAAGCAGAATATGAAATTTTATGTAAAGAATTATGTCAACCAGCCAGTCGACATACTGGTGCATACCTGCAATCCCAAATACTCAGGAGGTCTGAGCAGGAGGATCACAAGTTCAAGGCCAGTGAGAAGCTTTCCAGACCCTGTCTCATAATAATAAAAAAAAAATGAAAGGGGCTGCATTGGAGGAGCTCTGGGGTGGAGCACCCTTTGATTCAATCCCACTACTACAAAAGAAAAATATGCCAACTATATGTTTTTGTTTTAAGTTTAGAAAACTCTCTAGACTTAACTAAGCATTGTGTGTGTGTGTGTGTGTTTTATATTTTATTTTGAGACAGGGTCTCACTAAGTTGCTAATAATTCTAGCTGGGATTACAGGTGTCAGCTACCACCCAGTTTACGTAAGCATTCTTGAGAGTGTAAATTAGGATGGTGGTTAACTATACTAAGAGTCTTGTGCCAGGATGGAATCTTTCACTGCATCCTCCTCTCAGTATCTGTTTCTTCTCTGCACCTGCCCTGAAGTCAAGTCTCTCTCAAAAGGTTGCTGTCCCATTACAACTCCATCCCCCTTTGCTCCTCTTCTCTTATTTTGTGAGCACATTTTTAGGATCCAAAGTTTCCGTTATAATTAGCATCTTTCCCAGTCTGTATTTCAGACTGTAAACAACCAAATCAGTGGGGTTTGAAAACAGTTTCCTTTTCAGTGCTGGACCTCGCTTGTTGCTTGCTGACTGTTGAAATTCTGTGTAATGGGGCATGTACCCAGAGATGAATAAGGTAGTGGGAAAATAATATCAGTTTTCAAGGAAACTTTTTAAACTTAAGAGGTGCAAGGATATATGGATTTAAAATATAAGAGCCCCATTCTAGATCACCTGTGTTTTCTGTAGAACTTTGTATGGCACATGGTACACCAAGTACACTCCAAATGAAAGATTATGTTTCCAGTTCCGACAAGTTTCTGCAATTGAAACTCATTCATGTGGAGACCTGAGGAGCACCTCTGTCCCCACAATCTGTCTTGAGCACAGTGCTAGCCTGTTGCCTTACAGGTCATTGACCAGCAAGCCCCTCGGTAAGCATTTGGAAAGGTACAAGTGTGTTCAGGATGTCACATGGTTGGGGTAGTGTGGGAGTCAGGGATCCTGGATGTTGTACAGTGCCTAGGACTGGCACTGGTATGACATGCAGTATACCTCTTACTGCACACTTCACAGCTGTTGAATAGTCCTCTGGATATTTGTGTGAGAGACTCATTTATTTGAGTTCAGAACCCATTTCATGTGGATACAGTTTCTTTGTGTGCTGCTGTAATGTATGCTTCCTTTTTCAGGAAAGCAATTTTCGTACACATCCAGGGAAGATTGGACTTTATCTAGAACTTTCTCAGTGGTTAGTCATCAGTTTAGATATCTCATTGATATCAGTGCCACTTGTGGATTTGAGTTACAATGTCAATTTTATGTTCTTGATTAATACTCATCACAACCTGAAATCACCTTGTTTATTCATTTATGTTTTTTATTTATGTACCTGCTAAATTGTAAGCTCTTGAAAATAGCAATCTTACGTATCTGGTCACTGAATATCCCTGTTCCTCAAAGTCTGGTACATTGCGGCCAGTTATTAATAAATAATTGATGCATAAATTATGGATGGATGTTTGAATGAATGAACTGTCCTCCTGAGCCTGACCTTCAAGGGCTGATGTTCCTGAAGCCTTGGTCCCTGCCCCACTTTTGTATGCACTCTGAAACTCCCTTCCTTCCTAAACTCAGCTACAACCCTAGCTTCAATTTATATCTCTACATTGATAATCCCAAGGTTTTTATCCAGTGTAGATCTTTCCTTTGAACTTGAGAATTATAAATCCGGTTCTCAGTCCTTCCCCAGTTTATTGCCTCAGTCATCTCAAATTCGTCATGTCCCTCTCCAGGGTTTGCCTTAGTGGCAGATGCTGCCATGCACTTGGGCATGTTGGAGAGAGACCTAGTGGCTGTGCTTGATGCTTTCCTCACCATTTATGCCCATATTCAATTCCTCACCAAGTCCTGTTCACTTTGCTTCCCAAATAATCTTCAAACCCAGATTCTCTACTGCTCCCCAAACCTAGAGTTTCAACTCTTTTTGGCTGCAGTAGCCTGCCTGTTCATGGGTTCCACTAGTCCATACCAGCCTTCCCATAATCCAGTTTCCACAGGGTAGCTAGAACAAGCTCCTAAAAACACAAATACAGTTGCTAATCTCTTGCTTATTTCATTGCTCTGAGGATAAAGACAAAATCTAACCTAAGTCCTCCTCGCCTGCCAGAGTTGCTCTAGCTATTTCTTCCATTGCTCCCCATCCCGTAGGCGTACCTGTCATCTTATTGTTTTCTTTTTCTTTTTTTTCCTTCTTGGCAGTGCTAGGGATTGGACCTAGGGCTTCACAGGTTAGGCAAGTTCTCTATTCCTGAGGTTGCACCCTGAAGCCCTTTTGCTGATTATTAAACATGCTCTGTGCTTTTCCCCATAGAGGTTTCATGCATGATGTCATCCAGTCAGCTCTCCTTCCAAATTTAAGGTCACTGCCATAGGACCATCCATGACCTCCTGACTGATCAAGCCCCTCCCCTATGTTGTGCTCATAGCACCCTGCACTTCAGAGAACCTTGTAATTAATGGATCATGATGGGAATTGTATCTCTTTCCCATATGAGTGCATGTGTAATTTATGAATGTAGGTATGGTTTTGGTATATTTATTTATGTTATCATCATAAAGAATGGCTTGATAGCAACTACAATAATTTGTCTTCCAAAATTGAGTTGATTTTTATCCAGTAATTTCATGGGGTAGATCAGTTTGACTTGTTACTTCAAAAGGACAGTATTTCATTTGTTCTAAGAAATTCATTTCACCTATTGTAACATATCTTGAGATTGGCACGGGGTTATAGTCAGTGGCATGTTTGTTCTGGTGTAATTGTCAATTTTTTCTTTCTTAGTACATAAGATAACTATGTTTTATAGTTAAAAGTAACTTAGTTTATATAACATCTGGTACTTTGTAACAAATTCATTCTAAGAACCTGTGTTGCTTGGTCATTCTGTGGAAGCATTAATAAATTTTCTGTAGCTAGAGCATATAAAGGATGACATCTTGCTCTCTTGGGAAGTTTCTGACTAAAATTCTTTTTATCATATCTATAGAGTTGAAAGTTGGGGGCTTGATTTGTATATTGTAGACATAAACTTAAGTTGTGTCTATGTGTACATATCTGTTTTGTTTTAGAAAAATTATCGTTTGTAAAAAATTGGCAGGCTATCCATCAGTTCTAGAGACTGTTAATTAGACTCAGACTCTCTGAGTATATTCTCCCTATTTTTTCTTTCTTTCTTTCTTTCTTTTTTTCCTCCCTGTGGTACTGGAATTGAACCCAAGGTTTACACATGCTAGGCAAGTGCTCTATCTCAGAACTGCGTCCCTGGCCTGTCCTCTTTTGCAAGAAGTTTTGGATGAAGTATCTGCAGACGTTTTCCCCAGCCTAGATCTGAGCAAGTTCTGGTCAATTGGATATGAATAGAAATAACATGTAAAATTCCAGGACATGAACCAAAATGGACATGATTTGCTCTCCAATTCCTCTTTTTCCTCCTCTAGTGAATAAAAAGAACTTAAGTCCCAAGATGACCTCAAAATGGAATAAAGGTACCTGGCCAGCCTCTGGACTATGGAAGGGACATCTTGAAGATGTTGTATTTTGGAGTCTCTCTTTCATAGCAGCTTTGCCTGTATTCTAACTAATGACCATCCAAGAGATGGTATTGATTAGGGTCTTCAGTTTCCAACTCATGAGATTCACCTTCCTGTCGGTTCAAGTCTGAAGCATATGGTTCTCACTTTGGACTATAATAAAGAATATATTCTCTTTTGGGGATATAGTGTGGGGTGATGCATGCAGTGTATGCTTGGGACTCACTCAATCAGCCCTCAGCTTGAATGGCAGCTCTGCAGGTTACTGTCAGTGTCTGTGCATTGAACTACTCACCAATATCCTCCCAACTTCAGACTCCTCTGCTTTAAGACGTTGGTGATACCTATTTCAACAGGAATGTTTTAAGGATTAGATGAGATCTTCCCAGTGCTTAATAAATGGCAGCTCTTGTTATTGCAAGTTTGAAGAACTATAACCTCAAACTGTCCACCACCCTAGTATTTTTTTCATATGAAACTTGGTGATTTGGAGGATAGTTTGATTTTCAAAGTTTTATCTTTGGACTAAGCACAACATGCATCAGAAACATGGACATATTGTCTGGACTTCCTAGACACTTGCTGACTTTTTGAGCATTCTGAGTTTTCCCATTATGCATGTTGGCTGTTGAGAGCCTGTAAGAGATGGTTTAAGGAAGCCCATACTTCACACACTCTGGTGATCAAAAGAAGCTGTCCAGTGCATGATGTTCCCCTTTATGAGGTACACCCTCTGGAAATTTTATTTTTGGACCTGACAGCTAGGAAACTTTTATTTCCACTACAGAATAATTGTGTTTTCATGCTTAATGAGAATCCACAAAGGACAGAGGAACTAAATCTTAAATGGTAAAATAATTTGGGAAATTGTCACTACAGGGCAAATTGTAGGTTAGCCCTGAGTATCTATTAATCTGTTACTAGGTGTAGTTCCATTAAAGCCCTCAGAGGAGGTAAGCTGTAGGCTCCTTCCTTCCTTCCTTCCTTCCTTCCGTCCTTCCTTACTTCCTTCCTCCCTTCCTCCCTCCCTCCCGAAGGCCAAATTAGTGGCAACTAGCAGTACTTTGTTTTTTTTAGGGCAGTGGGAAATGTTGCCTTTTCAAATGGGCATTTAAAGTTTAGAATAGCGTAGTATTAGACACATGGCTCCTACAAGTTTACATACTCTGAATACTAGAGTTAGGATGTAAGACAGTAATTTCCAGATAGTTGTCAGGTGCAGAAACAATAGCCTGTGGCCAGAAAACACTTGCTAGCATTCAGTAGGGGGACTCTAGGCCAGGGCTCTGGTGTGAGCTCAGTTGGTCCAGTGAGCAGTACGCTGCTTTGTGCTGCTTGAACAAATGACTAACAGCTAAGCTTCATTTTTTCTTAGATAGTTTCTCTAAGGTCTCTATTTAGGCTCTTTTCCCCTCCCCATCTGAACCTGCCATGTGCTTGAAAACAAAATAGAAAATTAAATTTCTTCTATAACTGATATTTTTTCAGATGTTTTCTTCCTCATTGTTTCCTATACATTTCCAAAAACCTGTGGGCTTTTTTTTTTTCTGCACAGATATAACTTAGTCACATAATTTTTTTTTCTACTTAAGTTTCATTATAGAAACTGTTAGGCAGATACTCTGCTCCTTTATCAGCATATTGCTATAGCACATACCTCTGAAAGCCTCTCTCCTGCGTCTTCCCATACTATCCCTGAGCTTCAGATGTTTCTGGATCAAGGGACTGGGTAGATTGTGGTATCATCTTTTCTTATTTGATTTTTCCCTTGCACAGTTTGTCATCAGGCTATTTCTGCCCAGGTTTGTACGCCTGCCTGCTCTCCCAAATTAGAATCCAGCTTTGAGCACAAGTTAATTTAGTGGCTCCTGAAGCCAAATCTATTCAGTTAACAGCCCTGTTAGCTCACAGAATTGCCAGGTTTTTGAACAGGACAGGCTCCTCGAGTTCACCTACAGTCCATTGCCCTGCCTTCTTTCATTGCTTCAGACACTGCCTGTGGCCCCCTCCACCCCATTTCCATGGTGCTGGGGCTTCATCCTTTCCTGTTTCATAGTAATGAAGAGTCCCTTTTATAAACCTGCCAAATGTAACACAAGTTTTGGAATACTGACATCATGGAGATTTAAAAAAAAAAAAAAAAACACAGCGGGCTAGTGATACTAGCAAATTCAGGCAGAAGAGCTCTTGTACTCTCAGGTTTGGTATTTCAGGTCTGTGTGCTCTTAGTTAAATTCATCATTTAGGCACAACTATGATGACGTGACAGTATAAAAAGGTATCCAGTTGGGGCTGGGGTTGTAGCTCAGCGGTAGAGCACTCGCCTAGCACGTGCAAGGCCCTGGGTTCGATCCTTAGTTCCACATACAGTAAATAAATAAAATAAAGGTATTGTGTCCAACTACAACCAAAAAATAAATATTAAAAAAAAAGGTCTCCAGTTACGTGGCAGGATTGAAATAGGCTCTCGTTTTAAGGGTTTCTCTTATCTGTCACGAGAGAGAAACCATATGGCATTGTAAATGGGGAACGTTTACTATAACGAATAGTTACTAGTAGCAGGGATTAGAATGAAGAGGGATTGAAGGTCAGGAGAAAAAAAAAGTCTTTTGAGAGTATAGAACAGCGGATTGAAGGGCTAAGATGGAGGACCCGGTAAAAGCCCACAGGACTGAGGCCCAGGCTCACCGGAGAGGCCAAAATCATGGTTCAGGGCATGGCAGAGAAGTTGCTGTGATGCTGTGTGCATGGAAGTTTGTCATCTGCTGTGAAAGCAGTCATGGGAAAGGCCTCTCACCAGAGGTACTATGCTGGCAGCACCCAGCCTACAGCAGAACTCGCCTCACACTGTCTCTCTGGCGCCCTCTACCAGAAAAGCTGGATACCTGACCAGCTGGCAAAGGAAAAGTAAAGGCCACAGATCCATTTTCACAGAGCAGGCAAAATTCCTGACCTCCAGACTCCTCAGCAGTTGGAATTGGACACTTCTGGGTATGGTTTTATGCTTTTCACAGGTTTCAGAGTACATATATTTTTTAAATTTTCTAGCAAACAATGAAATTCTGATTATGTCAGTAACTACTCTGTAGCTTGCGCACCAGGCCATGCCAGCAAGTTCTACTGTCTCTGAAACTGGTTGGAGATTTTTTTTTCCTATTTCTTTAAGTATGTTCAGCAACAACAACAAAAATATTTGTGTGTGTGTGTTTGTGTAAAATTGACTATGAAAATGGAATGTCATTAAAATTATACTGCTATTTTAAAATTTTGAGGCTATTTTAAACTCAGATAAAGGTATTCAAAAAATAAAAGGGTATCTGTAATTTCTCTAATTGTAATGGACATGCTAACACAATAATACTTACAGAACTTTTATAGTGGTAGAAATGCTTACTGAACGTAATCACCATTAAGATCAGTCATAATTAAAAGTGCTGCTTCTGTTCTGTACTCAGTTTTATTGAGCAAGCCCAGGTACTTTTCAGGATTTTTTGGTTACAAGCAATGAAAAGTAACTATAATTTAAGGGAGGAAAAGAACTTTGGACCCATATGAGGTAGTTGACAAAGTTGAAGGAAAAGCTGACAAGCCAGGACAAAGACCAGCCACCTGGAAAGGAGGACAAGCCTTGTATAGGGACAGTAAGTGAGGTGAATCTGCCTCAGCTGTCTGCTGAATGGTGCTCCTTCCATTCCAAGGAGTATCATGATCGGCCCATGCCACTTTCGTGCTCACGCCCTGCTGAGGAACACAGGGCGTTGTGTACCAAGCTGCAGAAACTACTTCTTCCTGGACTCAGGCCACATCTCATAGAGACTCAGCTCTTTTCCCCCTTTTTTTTTTTTGGCCTTTTTTCCTTGGTGTGGTGCCCCATTTTCAAGATTTTTGCAATTGAGAGGCAACTTCCACAGCTTCCAATCTCTGGTTCATATCCAGGACCCTCCCTGATTCTAAGTACTGTGGCCCAGGGAATGCACTGTTCTTTGATTAGCCAAACATGGTAGGTTCCTGGAGCCATTGTCCCTAAAAGTCCCTGGATTCAGGTGTGGGAGAAAGAGTCATTCTCTATGGGGAATCAGGGTTCCCAGTTGGGAAAAAGATGCCATGTGGCAAAGTGAAACATACAGGTGACTAACCTTATTTTCCAGAAAAAGCCTACCAATATGAGAAATGACATTTGTTCTGTGATTAAAAAGCATGTGGGAGAAGAAAATAGGAGAATACTGGTGAAACGTGTCAGTGGCCAGGCAACAAGCCCCAGAGGTGTTGGTTTCTGAGGCAAGAAGCAGGCAGTGCTGTTTCTTGAGAAGTCAGGTAAATTCAGGATACAGGAGCTCCGTAGTGAGAGTTGCTAGGGGGTCCTGTATTGTTTTGTTTCAGCCATAATGGTAAATCTTAACTAAATCCTGGGTCTGCAGTCTGTATTAGCGCTAACATGGAAATAATTCAGGATTCCTTTGAAAGCTTGAGGCCAGCTGGTTTTGTTATGCCTCTCAGATCTCTAGAATTCTTACTCACCCTCCAAAGTAAAAGTTGAGACCACAGCAGACCTTACCTCCTGTGGGCAACGGGTCCAGGGCTTCAGTATGTCCCAGGCCTTCACTGTGCTGCTTGGGCCTGGCCCAGGCACATAGCCAGGGGTTAGTCTGAGACTTGGGACAGTGTACGCAGATTTGGTATTTTAGGTCTCACATTCTTTGGGGTCAGCAGCACACACGCAGAACCAAGTAGAGTCCACCCAGACAGTGACAGCCCATACCCAGAATTACGGAATTTTCCTTTTCTAGGTGATTCCTCCCTGGGACCCCTTATACCATCTAGCTCCCAGGAGCTCCTTTTTCTAGTCTTCTGTGAGAAAGGTCTCCATTTTAGCAGCCTGTGCCACCCCTGCCACAGCATGGCTTTGTGACTGCAGCTTACACCCTGGTCAAAGCCTCAAGAGAAGAGGGGAAATGAGAAATTCATCGCCCTACTGGTTGGCTTCCTACATTTCAACTCCTCTCCCTAAGCCACTTGCTTGTGTTTACTTTCCTTTATTTGTGTTTTTGTATTGTATTATTCTTTGTCCAGTTGTTTGTTGTGAATCAGCAGAAAAAAACTAGAGTGGGCTTCCCCCTTCTTTGCAGGCCCAGAAATCCTACATCACTGTCTGTATTAGTTTTCTGTGCTGCATAGTAAATCACCATGAACTTGGTGACTTAGAGTAACACATTCTTCTTACTTCAGTTTCCATGGGTCAGGAGGCTGGATGCAGCTAGGGCCTCTTAAGGCCTCAGTCACAATGGGAGCTAAGGATGGGTTGCTTGTTGTCCATGCTTTCTCAAGCCACTGGCAGTATTAGTTCCTTGTTTCGGGATACATAATTGTTTCATTTCTTCACAGCCAGCAATCAAGAGGGAGAATCTAAAACCAGTCTGCTAGAAGAGTCTTCTATCACATAGCAAGGGAATGGAATGGCTTACTCCTCTGCCCTCTGCTGGTTAGAAGCAAGTCACGGTCCCTTCCACACCTAAGGGGAAAGAGTTACATGGTAAACCTCAGAAGATCTGAGAATTCTGTCGGCCACATCACCCAAGGATCCTCCTCTGGTCCTGTACATCAGAGCTACTTGGTGTGTGTTTCTCTTCTTCACCCCTAGTCCTGATATTATGCTAGATGACCAAGTGGTAGTGATGGTAGGGTTATTTTTGTTTGTTTTGTTTTGTTTTGTTTTGCAGTACTGGGGATGAACCTAGAGTACTCTATCACTGAGCTATGTCCCCAGCCCTTTTTATTTTAAGCTAAGTTGCCAAGGCTGGCTTTGAGCTTGCAATCCTCCTGCCTCAGCCTCCTGAGTAGCTGTGATTCCAGGTGTGTGCCACTGCACCCGGCTTAGCTACACCTTTTCACCACCCCCATATGCTCATAATGGAACAGTACAGCAGAACCCCTTCTTGTGACTCTAAATCCCTCTCTGTTTCTCATTACTGTTTCTTTTCATAGTATGTGGAATATTAAATATAACTCAAGCTTTACTGTCTCTTTCCTACTAGATTATATGTCCCAGAGATCTAAGATTACCTTGTCCTCTTATGCTACCTACAGGGTGCAGCAAATATTTCCCATACAAAGCAGGCATTCAGACATGTTGAATAAAATAAAGAACCTTACATATTGCTGTGACAACTGATCAGGGTACCACTTCCTTCCTCTTCTCTCTTTAATTTTGTCTGCTAACATTTTACCAGCCCTTCTTAACTTAAACACCACAAGGACTTGTTATTGAATTAGCCAGACTTTTAAAGTAAAAGTCACACATGCGTGCACACGCGTGCATGCACACACACACACACACACACAGCTTCACACAGCTTCACACAGAATGAACTAGGGAATATTTTGATGAGATGTTCGGAGTGTAACCAGTGTAACTTCAGGGTGTAAGACGTGGTGTATCTTATAGATGGAAACTAAAGATAAGAAACATTTTCAGTTTTGGTTAACTAAACCTCAAGGGCAAAAACAGGTCCCCTTGCTCTTTTACTGAATCTTATTCTTTAACAAATATCCATAGCAGTCAACAGAAAGACTGTAAATTGGAATATTCTCCATTCTTAGTAGTTTTATAGAGGGTGGGGACTGGATTCCCAGTCTGCCTACATAATTTCATCTTTCAAATCATTGTTTCCTTGGGAAAATGTGAGTTTCATGAGGAGCACTGAGTGCATGCTGGTGGGGCCCTGTGGAGAAGCTTTTGTCCCCCACCCTTTCCAGAGCTGCCTGAGACTGTGAGAGCTGCTTTGTTCTCCACCTGTGCCTTCTAATCCCGAGACTGCAGAACTGTTTGAGAATGAAAGATAGTGTGTGTGTGTGTGTGTGTGTGTATATAAACTTGGATGATTATCAAAATAAAAATTTTCTTTAGTTAAAAAAAAACAGCCAGAGGGGCTCACCACAGGATACCTTGTTGTATAAACGGTAGGTACTTTGTATCGCCCTGGCCCTGAGGTTTAGGTGTGCAATCAGATTTTCTCCTCGCCTAGTTCCCACTACTACTGAAAATAAGCCATGCTGCCAGTCTAAGCTATGCTGTTTTCTTCTTCAGAATCTGGGGAGGGGAGGGGGAGTTCTTTGTAGGGGCAATAAACTGGAAGTGGAGTGGATGCATATGAATAGAGGAATTTATGATATAAGTATTTTATGACAACATTCATACCATGGTATATTATGGAGCCATTAGAAATAATAGATTGGATCTGTCAGTTGCAGGGTGGGAGGGAGATTCCCTCACCCAAATATATTGAATGAGAAAAGCAAGATGCAAAAAAGCTTATATAGCATTATCCCAGTTTTGCAAAACAATAATCAAATAACACCCCTTGTAAAAATGTATATGTATTTTCATATCATTACATAAGCTTGGACAGAAACAGGTGTATCTGAACTGATTGGTTAACACAGGTTATCTGGTGGTCATGTAACAGTGGACAGTTGATGTGGATGTGGAGAGACATGAGAATTGGGTAAAGGGATACCAAGAAAATCAAACAGAAAAGCAAATATTTTCCTGAGGGGGGAAAAAAATGCCAGGCACAGTGGCACATACCTGTAATCCTAGTGGCTCAGGAGACTGAGACAGGAGGATCGTGAGTTTTAAAGCTACCCTCAGCAAAAGTGAGATAGATGCTAAGCAACTCAATGAGACCCTGTCTCTAAATAAATATCAAATACGGCTGGAGATTGGGCTCAGTGGTCAAGTGCCCCTGAGTTCGATCCCCAGTACCCCCAAATAAAGAAAAAAATTACATTTATAAATTTACATTAAATCATGTATATGTAAATGTAATTCTAAGTATACATGATCATATCAGAAAATAAAGTTGGTGTCTTGAAAAGAAAGTTTGCGTTGAGATTTTGTCCTGTGTGGACTTCAGCTGAGATCTTCCCAGACACTAGTAACAAATGCCCTGAATGGTAACAGGTTTTTCTTGGGGCCACAGAGACAGAACAGAATCCTGCCAACAAAGCACTCATAGCCCAAGGACAGAGGAAGCTCATGCTTTCAGTTAGAGCTAGGATATAATGTCTCCTCCCTCTCCAGAAAGATCCTGTGAGAGGAAGCCCAGTTGCTCATCTTGCCATGTGCTGACCCACAGACACACGTCTCTGCAGTGGCCTTGATCATTTGCTGCACTTGCACCATTTATGTGAGTGTCCTTGGGTGTATGTATACATTGCCTTTTTCATGGTTGTAACTCCAGAGCACTTGTAAAGCCATTGCCCAGAAAACACTTGTTAAATGAATCATTCCCTCCCTCCACTCATTCCTGTGAGATTGAACTAGTGGCCATAAGGGATGGTCCTGAGGTTTAGGCTCTCTAGGAAAGTAATTGATGAAAACAATTTAGAAGGAAATGGGAATAGAATAAAAGTCACATCCAAATGTTGGAAAGTGGGATCAAAAATTCCAGCAGTGGAGTAATCTGGATGGTCACTAATACTATAGATAAAGTGCCCTGGTTACCAGGGAAAATGTCATATTTTGGCACTTGAGACTGCTCTGGCAAAATAGCCAGCACCTTGTCTGTTCTCTAAAGCAAAGCCTACCATGAAACAAGTCTACTCATGCACACAAATCCCTGGATTGTTTTTTTTTTTTGTTGCTTCACATTCAGGCCTGAATGGTCAAGCAGGGATTACTAGACAACTAAGGAAATGCTCTCCTGTCAGAGCCCAGAGGAAGAAGTCTCCAAAGGAAGAAAACAGACAGTTGTAGGAAATGCAGAAGCCCTTCAGAAAAACCCTGATTCATGTTCACAGCTGGAATAGAGGTGGTTCTCATCCAGAAAACAAGAGTGTGGAAGGTGCTGTGTTAAAGGAACATTCAAGAGAGAAAAAGTTACTAAAAAATTTAAATGACATGAAACAAACTCAGTAGATGGTTTGGAAGATGCAGTTGAGCCAAGAGCCCAGGAAATAGTAATAGTAGCAAAAAAGTATAACATAAAAGGTTAATTATTATTGATCCAAAAGGTTCAGTATGTTATTTAGGTAACCCAAAGAAGATGTTCTCAAGAAAATAGCTGAAGGAAGTGTGTCTTTGTTGAAAGCATCTGCCTAATGCTAAGCAAAAATAAGGGCAGAAAAAATGTGCAGGTATATCATCCTGAAGTTCCAGAACCTGGCAAGTTCAAGGCAAAAGAATAGGTAAAATTGTGACAAGATCAAGAGATTCCAGAAAACCATACACATGGCCAGCAGCTGTGAGAAGTCACGGGAAATGTAGATCAAAACCAAATGAGGTATGTAGTATAGTCAGATTCGCAGAGAAAGTAGAAGGGAGGTTGCCCAAAGCTGAGAGATGGGGAAGTGGAGGTGTTTTGGTAGGGATAGTTTCAGCATTGCAAGGTGGACTTCTGTCCAAGAGTGTAAACAGAGCACTACTGAACTGTGAACTTAAAAATACTTAAAAGGGAATATTGTGTATATTTTAATATGATTTTTAAAAATTCACAGGGGTTCAACAATAGGTTGTTCTCTCTCACAAGGGGTGCCCCCAACCCAGACAGAGCAGAGTGGAAGGCTCTAGAATTGGGATTTTAGAGGGCCATATTTTAAACTCAGTAGGGGAAAGAATATAAAATCAAAAACATCTTGGGGGGGGGGCAGAGACAATTAGGAACTCTAAACCAGCTCCACAAACTAAAAAGTGGTCACAGTGTATTGCATAGCTCCGCAGCCAACATTTATATATTCTTATAAAGCAAATGCCGTTTATTGATTTAATTGAAAGTAGTGACGAGGGTGATGGAGGAGCCAAATCCATGGCCATATTACAGGAACTAAGCTGTTACCCTCTCAAATTGGTACCTTAAGAAATCACAAGCTGTGCATACCATGTAGAGATGGGAGAGAGCCGAGCCTCCCCACACATTTTGGAGTGGATTAGTAAGTGAAAACAAAATAATGGGGATGGTGTGCTCCCACTTGTGGTGGTGGTGGTTTTAAGATAGGTGTGTAGCCATAGAGAGAGAGCATTTTCTTTTGATGTGTGTTAACTTGTTTAATTGCTCTGGGACAAGCTGATGCCTGGGCATGTGACAGAGATGTAGGGTATTGGTGCAGCAGGCCTGAGGTACAGTGTGTTGTAGTCGGTAGGGACCATACTATTGGGAAGACCACCAGAGACAAATCTGGGGTGGGTTAGCAGCAAGAGGCTTGGAGCACTATGTCTGTATTGAATAGGTCATGGGAAAGTGACTGTAGATTATGCCAGAGTTGTAGGGTTATTGAGGGGCTGCCTGTGCCAGGGCCCAGGTCTGGAACCATCGCCAGTGACCTCATATCCACATGCTGGTCAGTGTCCCTCAAGTACCCTCTACTAAGAAAACTCCACTTTGTGCTCACTGAAAGGGCAATGCTTCAAGCAGCTCTGTTAGCTATCGCAGCCAGGTGTTGAAGGGTGAATTTGGAGCTGACAGCAATCTGTTGGCCACTGACACCATCCTACGCCAGCCAATTCCTTTCAGCTTTGCAGCCTAGCTCCTAGGCTGCTGTGACTTCTTCCAGGTGTGTTCCTCTATGCTGCATACCCATGTATCTTTACAATAACTTACCATGCCATATGAGACCTGTTTAAGAAAACAGTTGGTTTATCAAACAAGCACGTAATTATAGTATGCTGAGAATCACTTCCAGAGATTTTGGTATGTTGAGCCAGGGTGGAACCTAGGAATCCACTGATTATGATGATGGTGATCCCAGAGGCAACACTTTGAGAAACATTGGTGTGGGGCTACAGGGAAGAGACTCCATGTTGTACCCACATTCCCAATACAATGTTTGGTGGTAGTTTGGTGCCCAGTAAATGTGGACTGAATGAAAGAGACAACTAAGCCAGTAAAAAGATAAGACAGCTTGTTGTAGTAGAAAAGTACACCTCGCAATACAGAATAAATGTCCATTTCTGATGATCTCTGTAAGTGGCCTCCTTTTACCCATATGTGCCTGGCTTAAACTTTCTGCAGTTAATGCTTTTTCCACTTTTTAATTTTAAAATAGCCATTATACTAATACCACTTCTTTTTCTTTTTGACAGGGAGAAAGAACAAGAAACACAAGAAGAGGAGCGTTTGATGGAAGAAAAGAAAAAGAAAAAGCAGGAAGAAAAGAAAAAGAAGGAAGGTGCTCAGAAAAAGGTTTGGCCAGAGTTACTAACTTCATTGTCTCTGTGATCATTGTGTCTCGTTCGCATTGTCATAGCCATTCTAGTGCCAAGTTTCATCCTACTACTACTTTAAGTCAATCTGCTAAATCTGTAACCAGCAAGTAGTAGATATCCTGCTAGTGGAATACACACAGAGTGACAGCTGCACAAGTCTCTTTAAAAAAAAATCAGAGCTGTGTTTCCAAAAGTTTGATTTTAGTTGTTTGTGATAAAGAGAACTGTCCAGAACAGCCATCTCTAGGCAATGAGGAAAGGGCCATGAAACTTAATCTTATTAGAAAAGCTAGAAATACTTTTTGCAGTTTTGGAATATGTTCTTTTATAAATCCTAAATATTAGTAAATATTTAATAAATACTAAAAATCAAAAATTCTGCTGTAAACATTAAAGTTGTACTTGAATTTCATGGCATTTAAAATACAAAGTATACCATTTGTCTTCATTCTTGCCCATGTATCTTATAGTTTAAAACCATATGCCTTTTAGACTGTTTTAAAATATAGAGTTCAAGGAGCTTTCCATATAGTTTTTTGGGGGTTTGTTTTTGGGTTTTTTTTTTTTGCCTTTAGGTTAATATTGGGATGTAATCAATGTAGACAAATACATATTTTTTTCCCTGTAATGAATTATAATAAATTAACTGGACAAAAACTTGCTTTTAAAATTTCCAATACTAAAATTCTGTTGATAAACTTTTATATATGCACACATTCTACACACTATTGTTCCTAAAGAGTTTCTGGTTTGTTTTTTTTTTTTTTCCAGGCTGCTGATCAAAAAACCAAAGGTAAGTTTGTTTATATTGAGGGGGAGGGGCTTTTTATGGTGGTACTAAACTTTTTATGATGAGGGTGATTTTTAAAAATTTTTAATTGATGTCTAAAAAACAAAGGATATAAGCCTGTCTGTGATTCTACTTTTTTATTATTCATTGTGAAATTCTTCATTTATCACTGGTTTTACATCTGCATCTCATTGGCATTTGATTAATCTAAAAATGCCTTAAGAATGTTACATTAGCTTTCTACACAATGCTTTTTAAATTTATTTTGGTTTATTTGCACCAAATAAGGATCAAACTGATTGAGTTGACTGAGTTGAAATAAGAACAACCAAAGATATCTGAATTTTTAAAAAAGCTTCCAGTTCCTCATTGCCAGCTATTCTTTGTAGGTGTAACCTTTTTGTATTTTGTCTTTCTTACTGATACAGAAGAGGTTTCTTTTGTGTCCTCTTAAGTCCTGAGCTTGCTTGCTTGCTGTTGTCTTAAGGGATGTTGGAAACACACACAGTTCTCAGCGAAGCTCCAGCATCCCTGGGGTTGTGTTGGAAATTTAGAATGAACACAAGCAAGCCACACTTTCAGCCTCTTCATTTCATGCTTGATGTGTTTAGGTGATTTCCTGTGGTTAAGGGCATACACTTGGGTCATATACACCAGCTCTGTTTCATTTTGGGCAAGTGACTTTCCTTCTTTAAATCTCGGGTATCTCATATTTAAAATTCGAAAGGTAATGAATTGCCTCATGAAGCTGTTGTAATGACAAAATGGAATCATGCAAGAAAATAGCTCAATGCCTCATGTATAGTTGGTGCTCAGTAAAGGATGTCTCTAATTGTTGTCATTCTTAAGTTCTTATTTTCTGTTGGACCATCACATGTACACAGTTGTATGTACAGACACATGCACTGAGATATTCTTATGAGCATGCTCGCTCAAGCTGCTGTCACTACCAATCCACTCTACTTCAGTTTGGCATTTTATTGTTTTCAAAGAAAAGGTTATGTATGTTATCTCATTGAACTTTATAATTGAGCAGGACAGGAATTCATTTACAGATGATGCTCCTGGTGAGTTAAGTGGCTTGTTCTTGATTGACAGTTGTAAAGATAGGACTGAGGGAGCCCAGGGCATCTGACCCTGGTGCACTCAGCCTCTGTGCCTTAAAATAGAGTCGTATTAAAAGATGAATTTAACATAAAATGAATACTAAAAGGCAGCAAAGTAAAAAAGACATTTTTCTTTCTTCTACTCTTAGAAGCACTGTGAATTTCAGAAGGGCTCAAAAGGGTTGGTACTTTAGTTGTATTTGAACTTATGATCTGAAATAAGAAACAATGGTTTCATTTTAATAATTGTCACTTAAAATACAGAATTATTTTTCTGAATCATTCATTTGCTTTTTTTAACATTGAGAAATTTTTACATTCTGCTTAAATCCTAGCTGTATTCTGTTTTCACTGTCATTGGAATTGTTTCTCCTCAGATAGTAACAGATTGCTTATTTATGTATAGTAATCGTGAATTACAGTTGGCCTGCCACTTTACACAGAGTTAATATTTTCTATTGCTGTGCTGATGAGTATTTTCATTGCTGACTCCACATTCTACTGGGGTTTTTATTTTCTCTAAAATACTGTTCCTTTGGTATAGATTATCAGTAACTACTAACTAGCTTTAGAATGGTTCATAGTAATTATTATTCACATCCTGCTAAATTAAAAAAATGCTTTTTGGCTGTAAAGAATTTTAACAGTGCTACTACTAGGTAATTCACTAAAGAGTATTAGCAGTATTAGGTTCAAATTTACTTTGATTCTCCATTATTACCAGGCCAAATCAAAATTGGCTGCTACAAGTTGAAGGTTCTGACTTTCTGACTGGACCCTAATGTCAGATAACGCAGATTTGGCTCAACTGAACCAGTGAGGTTGTTTTCTTGTTTGTTTTATTGTTGTTGTAGATGAACACAATGCCTTTATTTTATTTGTGGTTTTTTTTTAAGAGAGAGAGAATTTTTTAATATTTATTGTTTAGTTTTCGGCAGACACATCTTTATTTGTATGTGGTGCTGAGGATTGAACCCAGCGCCGCGCGCATGCCAGGTGAGCGCGCTACCACTTGAGCCACATCCCCAGCCCTTATTTGTGTACTTTTATGTGGTGCTAAAGATCGAACCCAATGCCTCACATGTGCTAGGCAAGCGCTCATGTACCACTGAGCCACAACCTCACAATCCTGTGAGGTTGTTGTAGTAGCATCTCTGCTCAAACATGAGGTTGATCTGCTTCAAGCCAGCATTCCTGTCTGTGTCCCCTGTTGTAGCCTATAGTCCATAGGGCAAGGGCTCCATTTGCCTGCTCCTTCTTTCCTCCCAGCACCCTCACTCAGAAACTCCTTTCATGCTAGATGCTGTAGTGGGCCCTTACATTTAGTATTTTGCATTGTTAGTGCATTCTCTCCAAAGGACAAATGACTCGAAGTTTGCTGTGTGTCCCAGTGACTGCAGAGCAAGTAAATGGTGGCTGATGTCCCCAGAATCTTCTGCCATACAGCCTGCAGGAAAAACACGCAACAAACACTCACCCTGCATTGCCTGTGGCAAGGAGGATGCTCAGAGGCCAAGAGCTGACCAAGGACACAGTCAGCAATTGGCAGAGCTTGAGTTAGTTATTAGGTACACTTTGCTCCAGGGCCAAGGTAGCCTGCCTGAAAGAATCACCAGGAGCAGGGAGACCTTGCTGTATTCCAGGCAACACTCTGAAGTCCAGGGCCCAAGTCATTTGAATGTAGGAAGAGTTTAATATTGAATGAGTTCAGGAATTGAATACTCAAGAGAGAAGCTGTACCTATAAAGGAGAATGTGTAATGTGCCAAATCAGTTTTTTTGGACAAGGTTAAATTGTTTTGGTCTTGATAATTACATCAAACTTCATCAAATCAATTACTGATTTTCTTGTTCTGCAGTATTATACATTGTTCAGGGCTAGGGCTATAGCTCAAATGTTAGAGCGCTTGCCTAGGTTGTGTGAGTGTCTCAAAGAAAACCTTTCAGCTAGTAGCATTAGGAAAGCAGTGACTTTGTTACTTGGCATTCATTGCATTTGACTTAATTTTCTCCATAACTGAAACTTGATCTCTTTTTTTTTTTAATATTTATTTTTTAGGTGTAGATGGACACAACACAATGCCTTTGTTTTTTATGTGGTGCTGAGAATTGAACCCAGGCCCCGCCCATTTGATCTCTTTTAAGTTTTGATTTTTTCAAAATATTTTTTTAGTTGTAGATAGGCACAATGCCTTTTTATATTTTATTTATTTATTTTTTATGTGTGCTGAGGATTGAACCCAGTGCCTCACACATACTCGGCAAATGCTCTACCATTGAGCTACAACTCCAGCCCTTAAATTTTGATTTATTTTAAACATTTTCAGAGAACTTTTTAGAGTGTATTATGTACACACATGTGTCTTCTCCTACCGAATTTTAACTATCTTGGTAGATCAATCTTCAATAGCATATTAAAATTTTTTCACATCTCACTATAACCATTTAACTTGAACTAGGAAGCTTCACTTTGAAGACTAATACTAAAAACATATTTTTTCTGAAAAACATAATCTAATATATAGCATACCCCATCCCACCCCATACATTTGTAAACAAGGTTTTCAGAAAGTCTGCTTTGCAGATTCACAACTAAACAGAAAATTCTCCCTGGCTGTCTTTTCACATCCTGACCTGTGCCTTCTTTGTGGAGGCCATTTTCTTTTAAAGGTTCAGAGCAGCAGAGTCAATGTGTGAAATACCATGCCACCAGTGTTCACACCCTGCATGCTACCCTGCAGCCAGGGGACACACTCACTGTCAGCTCTGGGGACTTTCATTCAGACATTGTGTTCACTGTTGTTCCTCTCCTCTGATTCTCCTCTGATCCTGCAGATCATCACTGAGGTGAATGTCCTACACTCCTGAAAAATCTGAGCATGTTTTATTTTTCTGGAATCCCTTCCCTCCTCCTTTTCCTGCCTCTAGTCTTGTGGTGCTGTTGTAGATAACCTTTCCTTATTTTTCCTCCTGTGATGAAGAACATAAGTAGTGAATTTTTGTTAAAAATAATTTGAGCATTATCTAAAAAGAAATTAAAGTTTACTTGAAATCCCTCTATCCTGAGATATTTACCAGTTAACATTTTGTCAACCATCCTTGAATGCATTTTTCCTTATGAATTCACAAACATAAATATAGGTTTTTATGGACTCTGCCACTTCCCTCCAGTCCATATTCCTCAGGTGCAACCCCTCAAGTACTGCCCTGAGCCATCTGAGAACCTTCCTGTGAGCTGCTCACAAAGAAAATAATCTCTTGTCAATTTTGCATTGGTGCCCAAAGAACAACAGCTGAACACAATCACTGGGTTTGCATTAGTCAGATCCTACCTGCTCTCATAATTGGTGTGAGATCAGATAAAATCCTGCTGTGAAAGGCTATTAACTTGTATGTTACAGCACTGCTGAGGACATACATTTAATTAGTATTCTAATCTTGCTTGAAGGAGTATAATTTAAATTTTGGAATCAGGTATTGAATTTTGGCCATGTTTAGTTTGTAATTGTTAATTTTCAAAAAACCTTTCTGTGCTTTCACCAGGTGCCATGATGCACACCTGTAGTCCTAGTGGCTCAGGAAGCTGAGGCAAGAGGATCACAGATTCAGGGCTATCCTCAGTGACTTAGTGAAGGTCTGAAAATAAAAAGGGCTGGGGATGTAGCTTAGTGGTAAAATGCCCCTGGCTTCCATGCCTAGTACTAAAAAAGAAAAAGAGAAACTTTCTGTGCTTTTGTTAGTGTAAATCACCTAAAATCATATTCTTTCAATAGCCTCACATTGACCGATAAAGTTTTTGGAGTCACAAATTACATGCAGGTTGCTGTACTATTATTAAGACTCATTCTAAAAATACAGAACTTCTTGTACATAAATGAAGAATAGTAAGAATTGAGGTGTAAAGCTTCCCGGTTTCATAGCAGGATTTAGATGATCAGAGAGGAGCATTTACATTCTGCTCTTGACTAAGCAGGTGCACTTCTGCTTTCCTGTGGGGGGGAGTGATCACTGTTCGCTCTGTCTTTTAAGGGTCTCAATACAGTAATCAGAAATTAATGTTTATAAAGCGTCAGATCCATGTTTTCCTGTGTTATATAGAGTGGTAAAATTGGCCAGAATCCTGGAATTTACAAGTTTTCACACTCATATTCACATAACTAAACCAAATATCTGAGTGTGCACGTTTCTTCTAAAGGCAGTAGCTAAAAGTCTTCCACATGGTCAGTACTTATGTGGCATTTTATTTGCCTGTCTACAAAATTGATAAAAATCTTAGAGCTTGAAGGATCCTTGGAGATTACCCAGTTCCTGTTCCAGATAAGGAATCGAGATCCAAAGAGGGTAAATTATTTGTGCAAAGTTTGACAGCTAGGTAACAGAAGAATTAGAACCCTCATTGTGCAGGTTTTCTTTTACCACCATATAGCAAGATGGGAGACACAGGTGTTATATACCTGTTACTAGTAGACCTAGTCACTCTAGAAGGAACTTCAGATCTTAGGATTCTTCTAAATAAGCTGAAAGAGCCAGGTGCGGTGACACATGCCTGTAATCCCAGCGGCTTGGGAGATTGAGAAAGGAGGATCACGACAAAGCCAGCCTCAATAGCAAGGCGCTGAGCAACTCAGTGAGACCCTCTCTCTAAATAAAATACAAAATAGGGCTGAGGATGTGGCTTCAGTGGTTGAGTGCCCCTGAGTTCAATCCCCGATACCTCCAAAAATAAATTAATTAATGGATAATAAATCCCGTCAAGATTTATTATATGAGGGATATTTAAGGGATGCTATCTTAGGTTTCTAAATATTAGATTTGTCTTTCTGTTTTTAAAGGAATCAATTTGCTGTTAAGTCTTGAGAGGAAGATAATAAATATATTAATTTTATCTCATGGGAACAAAAGTGTTAAGATGAGTTGTTTTAAAATAGATGGGTAATTTAAAAGGATAAAAATGTATTGCCAAACACCAAACTCTAGGCAGGTACAGGTACATGAATGCCTAAGTTCCTGATTAAATTTTAAAAGAAAGGCAGTGACACTGGTGACGACAGGCATCAGGCAAGCATGCTCTGGTTCCTCATTCTAAGTCCAATCACAGCGTCTTCCTGTGATTGCTTCACTGAGTCTCAGATGACATGAAAGTACAGTATAGCCCTAAACTAAAACTTTAAACATAAAGGCAGTTTATAGTTCATAATTCTAAACAGAAAAAAACTGACAGCCTGCATTCTGAGAAATAGGCCCTTGTTAACCTAGGTTGGCTGATGCTTCTTTATTTATATGTGTGTGTGTGTGTGTGTGTGTAATTTTTTTTTTAAGTTGTAGTAGGACACAATACCTTTATTTTATTTATGTATTTATATGTGGTGCTGAGGATCGAACCCAGTGCCTCACACATGCTAGGTGAGCGCTCTACCGCTGAGCCACAACCTCAACCCTGGCTTCTTCTTTTTTTAAAACTGCTTTATTGAGTCATTATTGGCTATCGTACACATGGTTAAGTAATACAGATTAACACACGTTGGCATTGATACACCTGTGGAACCATTGCCACAGTCAGTGTAGCACCTGTTATGATAGGTGTATGTTTAATTTACCAAAAAACTGCAAAACTGTTTTCCAGTAATAATACTATTTATTTCACAGTTGTGCTTCACAACACAGAGTATAATTTCACTCATTCTAATAGATTTGTGGGGTATCTTATTAAGACTTTAATTTGCATTTTCTTTTTAAAATATTTTTAGTTGTACATGGACACAA
Organism: Marmota monax; assembly: GCF_021218885.2. Lineage (NCBI taxonomy): Eukaryota > Metazoa > Chordata > Mammalia > Rodentia > Sciuridae > Marmota > Marmota monax. The sequence goes on from NW_026694757.1 coordinate 777,335, forward strand.
TAACTATTTATTTGTATGTGGTGCTGAGGATCGAGCCCAGAGCCTCACACATGCTAGGCAAGCACTCTGCCACTGAGCCACAACCCCAGACCCCAATTTTCTTAATGACTAATGGTATTGAACGTAATTTTTATATGCTTATTTGTCATCTGCATAACTTCTTTAGTAAAGTTTGCCTGTCTTTATTGAGTTATTTATTTTCTTCTTCCAAATCGATTTGTGACACTCAACTGGCCTCTGGAGTTGGGCAGAGAGATGCCACACCACATGGCTTGGCATAGTCCTTCCCTCTCTTTCTGAGTGGGCAGGCACTTGTCATGTGATAATATCAAGAAACATGCACTTTTAAATATGATGGTTCATCTAGGTTTTAGCACACCAAAAATTGCAATGTGTTGGTTATCTAGAGTTGGCTGGTTGGCTGGTTAGTTCATTCATTAAACAGTTAATAAATACCTACTGGTCAGCAAAGATAAGTTTCCTGTTTTTAAAGAGAGATTTTAGTAGGGAAAAAAATATGTGTGTGTGTGTGTGCGTGCACGCGCGTGCATGTGTGCTTGCTCGCGCACACGTGCAAGTGAATGCAGTTCAGTTTCTGGGTGCTGCAATTTATTTATCCCACACCTTCTATCTGAAAAAATTTAAATGCTCATCTTTTCATTAAATGTTTATATCTGTATAAAACATAATTACCTACTTTTAAAAATAAATGAGAGGGGCTGGGGTTGTGGCTCAGAGGTAGAGTGCTTGCCTAGCATGTGTGAAGCCCTGGGTTGGATTCTCAGCACCACATATAAATAAATAAAATAAAGGTCCATCAACAACTAAAAAATATTTTTAAATAAGTAAAAATAAATGAGAGAATGGGAAAGGAAAATACTGACAAGAGTGAGATAAATGCATGCTAGAGCTGGCCACTTACGCAGTTGTGCCTTGAGTTTGCTAAGAAAGCAAGGAAAAAGAGACACACCTTTTCCAGGTCATCCCAAGCCCAGCCATCGGGCCATTAGAATTGAGCTTTCAACAGCCTATCCGACTCAGAAAAGGAGTTGAAACTAGGGAATTCAGATGTGATTTTCTAAACCAAAGAAAGCCATTGAAGTGTTCCAAGTGGGAGAAGGACATCATGAGATGTATATTTTAGAAAACCCAGTGGCATGTCCAGGGTTAAAACTGAACTAAACTGATTTAGTGGGGAGGGGCAGAAGGCAGTGGGTGTGGGTACAATTAGAACAATGCATAGTGCAGGCTGCAGGTGAAAGGGGAAGGCTAATATAGATTAGTTTCTGGTTCTGTCTTTACTGTTATGCAGCAGATATTTATTGAACACCTGCTATTTGCTTGATAATGTGCTGGTTGCTATGGGGAGAAAATTATTTAAAAATATATATGCTTTCCATCCTGTGGGTCTTAGAGTTTTATAGGGAATAGATATAAGTCACAGCGCTACCTGTATCATTGCCAGCTGCCATGGCCACTGTGCAGGAAGGGAACTTGGTAGAATGAGAGCATAAGATCAGAGGACCTGAGAATTACAGATGGCATCTATAGGTAATGCTGACTAAGATATCTAAACAGTGACCAGAACACTGGTAAACCCGGGAAAGGAAAGAGGTAGATAAGGACCTCCACCTACAGAGGAACAAGCTTTTGCAGGCCTCAAAGGCTGGAGGAGTGTAGCATTTTCCAGGGGCTAGGCAAACAAAAGGCTGGCAGGGCATGTGCTGCCACACAGCAGAGGTGTTAGAGAATAGGAAGGCTTTTCAACCCACTTGCAACAGGGTCAGTTTTCCTTCTCCCTCACCAGTCTTCCCACTGGTGTTGCAGTGCTTTGACGTGGGTGCCCCCTTCTGGCAGACTGCAGGACTCTGCACTCTTTGGGGGGGAATATGCTAGGATTAATACTTCGCAATGTATCAATTTAATATATTAAAGAAAACACACTAAGTTCCAGAGAAGAAAATATTCATGTCCTAGAACACCCTTGAGACATGATTCCATTTAACATTGTGTTTTTTTGAGCTGTAGGATTTGCTGTCTGCTGAGAACTCGGTCAGTTCAGGGTAATTTAGGAGAGGAGGTCAGGAGGGGTTGGAAGAATGGCCCGCTGCATGTTTGATGGACTTTCTTCACCCCAATGTCTGGTCCAGTGTGTTGCCTCTCTTGTATGGGGAGTGTTTCAATTGAAATTAGATACAAGAAAGATTGTAGAAAAGCCAGTACATTTTTTGATTGTTTTTGATATTGGGGATTGAACCTAGGGACACTTAAGCACTAAGCCATGTCCCCAACCCCTTTTATATTTTCTTTTGAGACAGGGTCTCCCTAAGTTGCTTTGGGAGCAGTATGTTTTAATGCTGTATTGGTAGGTGACTTTAACAGATGCTGTTACTAACATTTTCTAGTTAGGTCTTCTAAATCAGCCTGCTATTATTTAAAAAGAATTCAGAAATACTTGCCTATACCATAAATATTACATTTTCTTAGAGTAGAAGAATTCAAGGGCCAAAGTAACCTTTTAATTAAATGAGTCATACTGTTAGTAGTCATTACTAAAATAGTCTTACTTTCTTTTAACATTGATGTTATCTGATCTGAAATATTAAGCGTAGCATTAATTTAATTTTAATACCTCTTAGAGATCGCCATAATACATTAGAATAGAAAATACCTCTAAATAGCATTTCTCATTGGCAAAATAGACACTTAGTTAATGTAGTTTGTTGTTAATGGGTTTGTGCTCATTTTGAATTGGGCTCCAAATATTACCATGGTGATAGACGAGCCAGAAGCTGTCAACTGAACAAACAGAAGGCCAGCGCTTTGAATCCCACTGGTATTGCTGATAAACACAACAGATGGACCCTCTTTACTCAGAGCTGTCTCCTACTTCTCCCCACAATGTGAGTTGCTGTATAGGTTTCAGGAGAAATTGTAATCATGAAAACATTTCTTGGAATCTGATTATTTTAGCATATGAGAATACTTCTGTCATATAGTCACACTTGCAAACATTAATCATATATATTTGAGCAAATTTAAATGTAAAATGTTTTTTAAAACTCTGAATCTTGGGCTGGGGATGTGGCTCAAGCGGTAGCGTGCTCGCCCGGCATGCGTGCGGCCCAGGTTCGATCCTCAGCACCACATACAAACAAAGACGTTGTGTCCGCCGAAAACTAAAAAAAAATAAAATATTAAAATATTCTCTCTCTCTCTCATATCTCTCTATCTTTAAAAAAAATAAATAAAACTCTGAATCTTTGAATATATATTCTGTTTTGTTTTGGTACGAGGGACTGAACCCAGGGACAGTCAACCACTGAGTACATTCCCAGCCTATTTTTATTTTTTTATTTTGAGACAGGGTCTTGCCAGGTAGCTTAGGGCTTCATTAAGATACTGAGGCTGGCCTCAAACTTGCAATTCTAATGCATGATATTTTAGTATTTTTATTTTTTGTCATTGTGTAGTACCTATGCATGAGAGAAGTTTATTTGCTGTATCATACAAAAACTTGTTTCTGAAATTCTGAGATGCTATCTGTGTAAAAAGATGAATACAAACTCAGTTTCTCCTACTATATGCTCAACACAAATGGTTTCTATGATCCCAAAAGGTTTTGGAGGTTTCTCCCCACAGCAGCAAGCAAGCAAGCAATTCTGCAGTGGTCACCAGCTGCAAGTCCTCCAGTTCACTTCAGTTCTGGGACAATGTAAGACCCCAAAGGTTGAGAGCTCTGCCCCACTTCAGACCCGGGCACAAGTCGGGACCTTCTGAACTTCCCAGTGACCAGTTACAATTTGGAGCTCCCATAATCCCTCTTTAATCTTGATTGATTTGCTGGAGCTGCTCTCAGAACTCAAGCAAGTTTACTGGTTTATTATGTTGGGTATTTTAAATGGTTCGAATAAGCAGCCAGTTGAGGTGAACAGGATAAGGTCTGGAAGGATCCCGAGCGCCCCACCCTCCTGCAGGTGATGTATTCTTGTTCAGCTTCCTGCAGAAGCTCCCCAAATCCTGGCCTTCTGGGGTTTTGTAGAGGCTCAGGCATGATTGGGGCACTGATGACTGTGTGGAAGGTGACAGGACACCAGGGCTAATAGGTCAGCAGGGAAACCCAGTGAGGCCTGTGTGTGCAGACTCTTCTTGCCCCCTCACATTCCTTCCTCTTGAGTCTAAGGAAGGACCCCCTCCGAAACGGGGAGTCTTGGGATCTGCTACTATCCGACAAGGCAGGACAGAGAATTCTGTGTGACCAGCTCTAAGACAGAAAGGCGGAGAAGATGAAGTCTCTTTAGCTTCTGTGAGCCACCTTGGGAAAGAGGAATTCTGGTTTCTGTGGCCTGCCTGGAGGAGAACAAGGAGCAGGCGGAAGGAGAGCAGAAGGAGGCAGAGAGGGAGAGGTTGTGCTCCCTGAGGCCAGAGGCAGCCCGGCCACTGAAGCAGGAGATTGTCTTCTACCTTAGCACTCTACAACTGTTTCTGAGCTGCTTTGGGAACCAAGGACAACAGGCCAGACACTTTAACAGAAGATTTGCCGGGGGGTGTGCGGGGCGCTAGGGTTGTGGCTCAGTGGTAGAGCACTCGCCTAGCACATGCCAGGCTCTGGGTTGGATCCTCAGCACCACATATAAATAAATAAAGTTATTGTGTTCAACTACAACTAAAATATATATATTTAAAAACAAAGATATTCTTGTTGTTCTAGTCACTAAGGACGTAACAAGGGCTATCTATGAGAGTTATGAGCCAGGAACTGTAGATGAAAACCAAAAAATGTATTTATCATATTGTTGATTAAATGTCTTTCTGGTGGAGTTGGAGGATGAATTAGGAAACCATGTTAAATGTATTCAGTCATGTAAAGTACATCTAGATTCTAGAAATAAGATGTGCTAAAATGTGTGGATTAAAACATCCCTGTAGGTCAGCATTTACCTATAAAAAGCAACTTTTAAAACATACCACTTTACCCTGTCAGTGTACTTGAGGCAACTAAGGGTGGCCCAGGAGATTGTAACTCGAGTTGCCTTTGAGATACTTCCATCAGAAGGAAGCATTTGCATGTCTTGCCCACACCAGAGGCCATAGTGTTGTTGAAAAGACTCAAGTGTCCTGCTTACTACTTAACTACTTAAAACAGAAACAGACTGAGGACAGGGGATGAAGTGCCTATGAAATCATGGAAAGGGTTGAGGAGGACTGAGCAGTCTCCAGAAACAACTCCCCCAACAGGAGCTGAGGAGCTGAGACCTGGGAAAAGAGTCGGGAGCCCTGCTGCCTGTTGCTTCCAGGCACGGTGCCTGCTGCAGCATCAGCCTGGTCATTACAGCTGCACGCACAGCGCGAACTAGCCTGCCAGGGTGTACTCACAGGCCGATCCCCAGCAGCTGGGTACAGTTTTGCTGTTTGTTGAATGAAGGAGTAAATGAGTACCTACCTCAGTAAACCAGACAGAAGACAAGGGCCTAGATTGAAAGAGGGAGGGAGCTGGGGTATCTGAATTTCAAAGAGTATAGGATATCTTATAATGTTTTAGACAAATACAGTAGAGGGATTTGGGCAGTCCACATTAGATTAAAGAGAATTCTTCACTGTATTGGGGCTTATGATGGAATAAGTAGACAGTCATGCCTTCCCTGTGGCAGGGCCAAGCAGTTGGGAAACCAGAGTGAAGCCTGGGCTAAATGTACAGGAGCATGATACCCGATCACGGGAAGAAAAGTCAGGAGCCTCGGATGCTGCTCGTGGTATCAAAGTGACACCATAAAGCTCAGTTCAGGCAAATGCTGGGAAGGGGAAAGGTTGGACTGTGACTAGCAGTTGGGGAGGCTGCAAAGTAACTACTAGAGGGGCAGGAATCAGTGAGGCCCTCTCCTGTGGTCTTTTAGAGATGATGTGTACAAGTTTGAAAAGGAGCTCCTAAATGAAGTCCACCAGAGCCCCACAGGGACAGTCTGGACTTCCTGTCCATGCTGTCATCTGGGGTTTTGGAAAATCAGTAGCAGTTTATAATATAGACTATTTGGCCTTATTATGACAATGTACCTGAAAATTTTAGCTGAAAGCAAAATATTCTTAAAATAAAGAGTTAATACCTGCCTTTTTTTTTTTTACCAGCAGGTGTTGCCCTCATTTAAAAAAAAAAAAAAGTAAAAACTTAGGCAAAGCAGACTAAACAAAACTTCCAGCTCTCTGAAACTTTTTTGAACTCTTTAGTTAGTAAATGGTTTTGATCTTAATTTTTATTGTTTTAAATATTTATTCATTTTTAAGTTTTAGGTGGACACAGTATCTTTATTTTACATTTATGTGGTGCTGAGGATCGAATCCAGTGCCTCGTGCATGCTAGGCGAGCACTCTACCACTGAGCCACAACCCCATCCCCTAATTTTTACTAAGTAAAACAAATGATTGTTGACCATCCATAAACCCAGTCAAGTTAAACTGATTCCCACAGCTTTGCTGTGTTTTGCTGCATGGAAACACTGATGTGTAGAAAGATAGTTACATTGAAGCATGGCTTTAGATCCAGGTTTGTGTGAAGAAGAGAAACATTAGGATTGCTTGGATACCCCATTTCTTCTTGTTTTTAAATTTTATTATAGGTTATCTTATTTATTTGGGCAGGAATAGATTCAGAAATTTGGATCCAGAAAGAGTATGTGTCTAATCCAAAATCACTCATTTGATTTATCTGCATTATGAGAATAGACCCAAATTTTGAGATGCTTCACTTTTCATTTGAGATGTGCTAGGTGGCTTCTAGTTTCAAAGGTCTGAAAAGTACTGGCTTAAATTACAGCAGGTATATAACTTCATCACCTAGAAGAGACCCCCAGAAGGGGGTGGGGTTGTGGCTCAGTGGTAGAGTGCTCACCTAGCATGTATGAGGCCCTTGGGTTTAATCCTCAGCACCACATAAAAATAAATAAATAAAATAAAGGTACTGTGTCCAACTCCAACTAAAAAATAGACATAAAAAAAAAGAAGAAGAAGAAGAGACCCCAAAAGTACAGCTCAACCAGGTCAGGATTCATGGTTCCTGCTCACTGCTTTGCTGTGTGAGAGGTCTGTTCGCTTTCCTCAGGGCCCAAGAGGACCTCTGTTCTCCCAGCCTGGAGCCTGGCATTCGGGCAGCTGGAGACACTATGAGGTGGTATGAGGGAGACTCGGCATACTGGGCTTGTGTTGTGCTCCAGGGGCCCTTGGTCTTTTTGTTAATTTAACAAATGATATTCTTCTCTTTGTGAGACAATATGCAGTGCTTGGTGTGGCATGTAGAGCTGTAAGGGAAAAACCTCTCACCTTACACAGTGTGATTATTCACAGCTGCTGTATTCTGAGTCTCTGCTTCAATTGCAACCTTTAGAAAAACAGAATTATTTAAATATAACATATTTCTAAGAAACTAGCTTAATTGATCTCTTTCAAGAAGACCTTGCTGCCAGGCATGGTATCGCTCTCCTATAATCTCAGACACAGGAGGGATTCTGAGTTGAAGGCCAGCCTGGACAATTTAATGAGACTGTCTCAAAATTAAAAAATAAAAAGAGATGCAACTCAGCGGTAGAACTTCCATGGGCTCAATCCCCAGTACCAAAAGAAAAAAAAAAAAAATTCCAGCTGTCATTTCTGGAGCAACAGTGTCTAACAGAAATTATAATATGAGGGCCTAAATGGAAGCTGAGTGGTAGAGTGCATTTTTAGCATGTGCAAGGTCCTGGTTTTAATCCCTAGCACTACAAAGAAGAAAACAGAAAAGAAATTCTGTTTAGGCTGGGTGCTATGGCGCACACCTCTAATCCTAGCTATCTGGGAGGCTGAGGCTGGAGGATCATTTGAGCCCAGGAGAGTTCAGCACCAGCCTGAGCAACATAACAAGACCCCATCTCACCAAAAAAAAAAAAAAAAAAGTGAGCCAGGTGAGTCTAGTAGTAGCATCATTAAAAAATAACAGGTGAAGTGATTTTTTACAGTTCTGGGGATTAAGCCTAAGACACTTAAGCCTTGCACATGCACCCTGCCACTGAGGGACTAAAGTTACTTTTAATATAAATGTGTTTTTATATCAGTATATCCACAGTACACCATTTAAGCATTAAATCAATATGAAAAATATTTTTATGCATTTTATATTTCATATTTATTTGTATATTCAATATTTTTCTTTTTTTTTTTTTTGTCTTAAGTCTTCAAAATCCAGTGTGTATTTCATACTTGCAGCACATCTCAATGTGGACATCCAGCACTGTTAGTAGCCATGTGTGGTTAAAGACCACCACATGGTCATCTTTCCTCTCCATCCTTGTCTTAAGATTTCCACTCAGTCATCCATGTTTGGAAAACTACGTGTCTTTTAGTACATATCAATTAATTTCCCAATTAACAGTTGGTGTATTTAGGTGAGAAGCCATCGCTCATGCATCAGTACCTTCCTACAGCAACCAGCATGGGCCTGGCTTAGTGCCAGGACATTCTCGTTCAATCTCATTAGGTTTGGTTTGAAGAGAGACACTTCTAAGCAGCCCTGGAGACTGGACTTAGAGAGGGAGACAACTCTGGGGCAGTATGTGGGCTTCAGTGGCACATAGAGGAGGGTGAGAGCCATGAGCATGGATGCCCACTCCTGAGTCACCCCAGGCAGGGATGAGAACAAAGGTGGCAGGGCCAGTGAAGCAAAAGGAGTCTTTGAAGGACATAGGAAGGGGTGGGCAGACCTGTCTGAAATAAAGGTATTCCCTTGTGCATGGGACTCAGTGCTGAGATGGAGTAAAGCACCTGGGTTTCTAGGAGAAGACCTAACATGGCCAAGCTCAGTGGCTCCTGTGTGTTCTTGATGAAGAGGGTTGCCTCCTTCTCTTTTCATTTAGCGATTGTTAAGAACATCCTCACGAGTGCAGAGGGGACATGGAGCTGACAATTATTTTTTCATATTTATTTATTGATCTTGGGGATTGGACCCAGGGACACTCTACCACTGAGCTATATCCCTTTAGCAGGGATTAGATTTGAGCATGTTGAAGTGCTGATGAGAAAGAGCCAGCTGCAGTCGCCAGACAGCCCCCCTCCAGTGAGTGGTAGGAAGTGTGCTTTCCTCCACCCTCCCACACACTCACAGGTGACGGGATTTTTTTTGTACACATAGTGACATCTCTGTCATATTAAAGCTCTGGCTAGAAAAAAAATATAAAAGCTTATGAAGGAATAAATCCAAGACCCACTCTTGTGCTTTGTTTCTCTGTGTCTGCTCTGGAGGTAGCTGTGAGTTGGATTCTGGAGCACATGTTGCCTCCCTGATCCTAACTGGTTACGAGATGTACTGGTATCCCATATACCACTAAGAAAGAAGAAAAATGCTGCCAGTGAACTGACACCTCACGGATTGCAGGGCACATCCCAGCATAAGTGATGTGAGTGAAGGAGGAAGTGCTTCAGCTTCCAAGTTGAAAGGGCAGTTGACACTTGGGACTGATATACCGTGGTGGCAGCACTTGAGGAGGTCTTTGCTGGATAGCTATCTGGCTTCTATAGTGTAAAGTCAGGTTTATCGTGGGGCATGGGAAGAGGCTGGGCAGAGGGGTGGTAAAGGCATGAGAGGCTTGACTGGAAGGGTTTGAGTGAATTGTTGACCCAGGAGCATACAGGATTGGGGGGAAGCACAAAAGGCAGGGACCATGCTTTCAGAGCAGCACTGAACTGCCTGGTGGCTGAGCTTTCTTGAAGAGATCTGAATCAGCATAGAGTAGCAGACAGTGACTTCTTTCAGGAGGAAGGACTTGCCAGGCAGTAGTGACAGAAAGGCGGACAAAGGCCTCAAGAACACTGAGAGGCAGTGTAGCAGTCATCTGGTGGACCATGGAGTTCACATTGTGAGACAAAAACTGGAGACTAACCGGAGCTGGTAATATAAAGAAAAACAGTAACTTTTCAGAACCCCCCACTGTGGACTTAAATATTTTTATGTTACTTGTTCATTAAAGATATACACTGAACTATGTATAAACTCATTTTGTACATGAGATTTTATTTTACTCAGCCACACAACCAAGGATGTTTTAGAGGGTGTGGTAGCTCATGCCTGAAGCAGAAAGATCACAAGTTTGCAGCCAGCCTGAGCAACTCCGCAAGACCTTGTCTGAAATTTAAAATAAAGGGCTGGGTGTGTAGATCAGCAATAGAGTGCCTCTGAGTTAACCCCAGGTCTGTTTTTAAAAAAGAACCAAAGACAATAACATGAAAAATGTGATGTCCTGGATAGTAGTGTCGGACATTCAGGAGGAAGGCGGGCCCAACTGTTGGGGCTTAGGTTCTTTTGTGCCTGGCATGGGCATGCAGGTCATTAACCACTACACAATCCAACCTTTGCCTTGGGCATGCTTGTGATTATTAGCATGGTTTGCAAAGTAGCTAACTGTCTCCTTTTCCAGTGAATCTGGCAATGCTGTAGATGGTATTCCCACAAATGCTGACGCTGAAATCCAGTGCTGTTCAGCTTTAATTGTTCATATAGCTTAGAATGCACAATAACTTATTCATTATTATTAGAATTAAAACAAAAATAAGTTCAAGGACACCTTGAGGATCCTGTGATTTGTATACACACTGAACTAGCAGTGGTTCTTGAAGGGTTGTCTACGAGCCAGCAGCAGCATCACCTAAGAACTTGCCAGAAGCTCAGGTGCCCAGTTTCTCCCCCTCCTCCAGCCTACTGCATCAGAAGGTCTGTGATGTGGGTAGGGGTAGGAGACAAACTGGCTGGGCTTTAACACCCTCTAGAGGTGATTCTGTTGAAAGCAAGTGTGAGAATTGTGTTTAATCTGTTACCCTCCTTTTACAGATGGGGACACTAAACCCAGAGCAGCTAGCCCGAGATCTCAAGATGACAGTTCATTTGTAGGAAAACTGGGTTCAAAACTGCAACTGCAGGCTTTAGTCCAGTTCTGTTTCCAAAGCACTGCATTGTCATTTTTTTCCTCTGGTATTTTTTGTTTGTTTTCCTTGGTTTGGGTTGTATTTTAAGAAGATACTATTAAAGCTTTGGGTTCTTTTTCCTTTTGTTCTTTTTAGTGCCAGAACCTACTAAGACCTGTTCAAGCCAGCTCCAACCTGCCGGTACCAGTACCAGTACTTCCACCAGCACTATCTCCAGCAGCAGCAATGGCAAACGTGCATCTGCCGGTGGCCAGCAGCCAGCTGCATCCCGTTACCTGCCTCGAGAGGTGCCTCCACGCTTCCGCCAGCAAGAACAGAAGCAGCTGTTAAAGAGAGGCCAGCCGTTACCTACAGGGACTCTGACCAGTGTGAGCCCAGCACAGGTTGCTGGTTCTGCAGGGACAAGCCCTCCCCCACTCCCTGGAACCGGGTCGCAGCAGCATTCCAGCAAGCTCCAACCAGGTAAAAAGCAAGGGAGTAGAGTTTTTTGTTTTTGCAGACTAAGGATTGAACCCAGGGCCTTGTGTGTGCTAGATACATACTCCACCATTGAGCCACACCCTCAGCCTGAGGCTGCTGCTTTCTTTTTTTTTTTTTTTTAAATACCTTTATTTATTTTTACATGGTGCTGAGGATCAAACCCAGTGCCCACACACATTGGGTAAGTGCTGTATCACCGTGCTACAACTCCAGCCCCAAGCCTGAGACTTTTTATGTGAGAACTCTGCTCTGAGAAATAAAAATAGACATATTTTGGTGTATGTTCACTATATACTTAGTAACAGAGATAGACTGATTGATATCAGATTTGAAAGTTTGTATTTACTTCTCTTTATCCTGGTATTTCCTTGTATCTGAAGATATCATTAACTTCTTTGGCTCAACTGCTCTCTCACCAGAAACTAAAGGACCATGTGACCCTATCAAGGCAATGCTGAAAATCTATGCACTGAAAACCTTTCCCTTTGCAGCGAGGCTGTCTCTGAGTATGCACATGCCTGAGCCCTGCGGCCCGGGGTTCTGCTCCAACTACGTCATGCTGCTTCCCTGCCCACGTTGTCTGGCAGCTTTTTCTTGACTCCCAGAAAAAACTGCCATGTGTCCCTTTGCTTTCCTGCTGCCGAGATGTAGCTGTTCCTTGTCTCAGCTCCTGTCTGCTCCTTCTCCAGTCTTCTGCATTTTATGATTTGTACTTTTGAGAAATTTCTTTATTATAGTTTTAGGGAATTTTGGGGAGAGAGCAAAGTATTTAAGTTCAGCTGCCATGTTTCTCTTTTATTTTCTTAACTTTTTTTAAAAAGTAATTTTAAATGCTAGTTGATGTCCCTTCTATAGTAGATAACACGCTTGCTTATAGTTATGAAATTCAGGTCTGTAATTAGATAAGCAAATAGGCTTTCATGATTGGAGTTTAAAAGAAATATGTCACAGGTCATATTAATACTTGTTTTCTTTCATGTGCTACCTTTTATAATAGGGAATAATGCCAACATAACCTAAAAGTATTTAGCAGTGTTTTTCAAAACTGTGACTTTGTGGTATGTTTGAAATGAACATTTTAAGATAACTCTGCCATATCTCTTCAAATAGCCTTGACTTTTATCTGCTAAGCAACTGGTAGAGGGGAGGTAGACCTATGATTGTCACCAAAAAGCAAGACAATAAAGAAAAAGTATGTTCATTGATCATAGTCCCATCTGTTTAGCTGCAAACACTTAAATCAAACATGCAAATTACTTTCAGAAATGCCATCATCTTCAGGATAATCTTAACCAAGATCTGCAGTCAGATCTAAATAGGTTAGTGAGTTAAGGTGTTTAGTGTGAAAAACTGGATAAGAAATGTAATAACCTTTCTCTGCACCTCACTTGGATGCGCTTACTTGACTATTTTGCATCAGGTTCCTTCTCCTCAGATGCTATTGGTGCAGGATGTTCCTGGTACCTCTTACATAAAAGGTACAGCATCATCAAGGATTAATTCCATAAAATTTTGGTGCAAAAATAATATTCTCTAATAAACTTTTTCAGGACTGAAGAGCACTTGTCTGGCATGTATAAGTCACTGGGTTCCATCCCCAGCATCACAAAAAAAGAAGAAAATGAAGAATTATAAAACAGATTTTTTCTAAACATAACAACTTTATCCAAGAAAACATTTCTAGTTTATAGTCCTTTTAATATATATACACACACTAATTTCCATGCACATATATACTCACATACATATACACATACATGGCTGGAGGTGTAACTCTTTGGTATAGGGCTTGCCTAGGGTGCATAAGACAAGACCCTGTGTTCCCAGCACCACAGCATCACAGCATCACAAAAAAATGAATAAATAAAGATTTGAGAACATAAACCCTTTTTGTGGAGAAAATAAACTGATTCTTGGTCTAAACAAAAGTATTCCTTTTTACACCATCTCTCGTCCCCACACTCTCTGGTGTCAGCATGTAAATCTTCCCCACAGTTCACCTTTCATTGATTTGAGACATTCCCTCAGCACCCTGCCTCTTCCTAATGCACAAACTCTGTTTTCCTGCCCTTGCAGCTTGTCTGATCAGCCCTTCCCTCCTCTTTTCCATGCCCACTTTCTGTCCTAAGCAGACTGTTTGTGGGCAGTGCATGGGGGTTGGTGCTGGCACATCTTCCCCATGACAAGTTCACTGCCCAGCTTCTTAAGTCTCTGGCCTTCATGGCTCACCATACTGTATAATCTGCATCTTTTGGTGATTAATTCATTATTCTCACCTCTCCATTAAATCAAAAAGACGCTGTAAGGAAAAGTATCTGAACTTTCCATTGTGTAACTAGCTTAGCAGAGAGAAAAGGCTCTGAACTGTGGGTAAGACCTAGAAGCTAGTACTGGTGATGCCCCCAACTAGTACTTCATGTCTCTTAGGAAAGGTCTGCATCTCTTGTGACCTCTACTCTCTAAGGTCCCTTTCCTTTAAGTTATGACTCAAACACTATTCTGGAGAGCTTATTTGAGGTCTGTGGTAGGTATTGCTGGATTGCCATTGCATTGTGGGCTCATCCTGGAGATTGTAGCGGCATGTCAGTGTGCATGGAAGGAGCATGCAGAGTGTTAAGAGACCAAGCACATCCTCTGTGTCACTTTCACTCTCTGAACCCTTCATCTACCCAGTGAAGAGATTACTACTTGGCAGGATTTTAAGATGAGGTATGCATCTCATACTCCATGTAGGGCCTTGCCTATTGAGTTATTCAGTAAATGCAGCTGAGACTTGGGACTAGTGACACTTTGAGATGTGAAGCAAGCACATACCATCTTGGAAGTGACTACATTCTAAAATACTGTAGTAAAAAGAAAAAGTGAAACAGTGCAGTAAAGCTTTCTCACATGGTACTTTGGAATTTCAGCTGTTCTCCTTAGAGTTGAATATTCTATAAACTTTCCTTTTCATGGTACAAGTCACTTAATGACTTCAAATCCAGGTGAAATTGTATGAGTACTTTCCAGAAGCATAGCCAGTTGCAGTGAAAAATTTTTTAGGTACTGCTTAAAATAAAAGCTCTTGTAATTTTTTTGAAATTATTTTCATGATATTTTTGTAAGCAGGTTCTCATTCCTGCATTAAAATGACAAGAGTTTCTTTCGTAAGTATGTTCCTCTAACTCTAAGGTTACATTAAACAAAGTATGAATGCCAGGTCAGCAGAACTAAGAGCAAGGCAGGCAGGCAGGGTGAGTGACTAATGCTGAGGAATTTCAACAGCACACCACTCCTAATGAGAAGAAAAGCAAACCTGGGAGTTTTTTCAACCTAGTTTATCGATTGCTGTGTTTTTCCCAAGTGGGTCTGTATGTGAAATCTTTTCTCTCTCAAGTTTTAGTGTTCTTTGGAAAGTCAGAGAAGGTAGAATATCCTCTGGAAGGAATTGATGGAGTTCAGGTCACCTTTATCGTAGTTTTTAAATGTTGCTAGAAGCCCAGAGGGGCTTCCTGATCTCCTCACATGTAAGTGTCTGGCCATTTGCTGCCTCTTCCAGTTGCAGGTGGATTGCTGCAGTTCCTACTGTGTTAATAGGAAACTTACCTGTCCAATTAGGTAAACAGAATTTGGGAGTAAAATTAAACCACACAGATGTAGAAGTGGGAAAGTCTTAAAAATTTGAAAGTGTAGGGGTTTGGGAACTTTTTGAGTATAGAAAAAAATTATATACTGTTATAGTACAAGACAACTGGTGGAATCAGGAAAGGGTCCTCACCTAACAATTTTTATTTAATCATTCTTTATATACCATGTATTTCCTAATGGAATTTATGTTGGTAGGTTGGTTTGGCTCTTCCAAAGTTCCATTATGATCCATCCGATGTTTTACATTAATTTGTCAAGCTTATGTATACAGAAAAAATTGCAACCCCAAGTTTTATCATTTCTTAGACAAAGTAGTGCACCAGTCCTGTACTTTCCCACCATCTCTTTGCGTTTCTTGTTCTAGCAGAGCATTGAGACTGCATCGTCACACTGAGTATGCACACCTCTGAGGAGGGCAGGAAATACTGATCTTTCAGAGCTTGAGTTTCATCAAGCCCTGATTGATTGAACAAAAACATTTGTTGAATGCCCACAGAATGTAGATACTCTGCATTGGGGACCCTTGATTCGTGAAAAAGTATGTTGGGATGTTGTGACAGATATCAGTGTAAGTTGCAATGCACATGTGAAAAGGGCAACAACCCAGACTGCTGAGGAGGACTGCCAAGGAAGGCTTTCTATAGGTAGAAGTGACAGGAGCTGAGCTTGAGATTAGCTATACTTTGCAGAGCAAGTAAAAGAGAGCAGCCCGCATGCAGAGGCATAGGCCTGCAGAGGGTCAGTGTGTCTTGAGGGCCAGATGTGAGAGGCTGCAAGGAGGCTATAGACTGAGCAAGCTGGCCATTAGTGTTACTAAGTAGAAACAAAAAACCAGTTCAAAAATTTATTGTGGTAAGTCAGAGCTGTTCCAGCAAGATGCTACTGGAACTTGATAAGCCAATTCTGAAGTTCATCTAGAAGGACAAATGTTCATGAACAGAATACCAAGACATTTTGAAAAAGAAAATAGCTATCCACCAGGAATGGTGGACTATGCCTATAATCTTAGCAGCTCAGGAGGTTGAGACAGGAAGATTGCAAGTTCAGAGCCAGCCTCAGCAACTTTGTAAGGCCCTCAGCAATTTAGCAAGACCCTGTCTCTAAATAAAATGCAGAAAGGGGCTTTGGATGTGGCTCGGTTATTAAGTGCCCCTGGGTTCAATCCCCAGTACCAAAAAAAAAAAAGCGGTCAGAGCTGTAATCCTTTTGTAATCTTGATGTGTTGCTGGGCAGGATAAATAAATAGATTGATGAGATACAGTGGAAAGACAGGGAGTACATATAGAAGCAGGTATCAGACAGTGGTCAGTGTGGTCATTGTGAACATGATGAATCATATCTCTGATGGATGCTAGAAAGCCATAGGCAAAACAAAACGAGAACCACCAAAGATGATGCAGGAGAGTATTTTCCAGATATTATTAGGAAAGTTTCTTTCAACCATAAGCTATGGAGAGAAAAGTTGACAAATTTGAGTGTATAATAATTTAAAACCTTATACAAGGTTATAAATAAAACCTAAGAGGAAATGCTTATAATGTATATATAGTAAAGGGTAAATAGCTCAGAAAAACCAAGGGGGTGTACAAATCAGCAAGGAAAGAAACAGCCCAATAGAAATTGGGCCAAAAAATGTGAACCGGAAGATCATGGAATCATACATGGGACCTACACGTATTGAAAGTGTTACTTATGATCAGGGAGAAAAGAAAATGAGAACCGTGATATACCACTTTTCACTTACCCAATTGTTAAAACTTTAAAATCTGGTTCCTATTCCTTTGTTAGGTATATTAGCAGTATTACTATTGAATGGGTGCTTACCATTTGCTGATTCAAGTGCCTATCACACGCTAACTCATTTTTAACACCCTCCAGACCCCAGAACCACCTCAGGCAACTAGAGAGTATGGAGGTAAAGTGGCTCGATGTTCTGTGGGTTGGCCAATAAATAGGCACAACCTCTTAGTGGGCCATTGGGCAGGATTTATCAGCATTTCATGTGGCTGCATCTTGACCCAGGCTGTTGCAAATATGGGAACACATCCTGCAGACACCTGGGGGCATGGCCCCTTGTTCCACCCAAGGCTTGTGGCTCTGTGCCCCATGGCATGACCAGTGGTGGGCCAGTTGAGTTGTGCTGCAAGGCTGTAGGGACAGAAATGGAATTGACTGTTGCTTCTTTGGAGCAGTTACAAGTGTAGGTAGTTTTGGTTTTCCAGTGAAAACCAACATTTTGCTTTAACCATGGTGATGAAAACAGCCTGAGTTGAGAACCAATTGAGCATCTTCTGGGTCCCCAGACAGGTCCCCAAAAGTGGTATATCACTTTTAGACTTCCTCCATTTCCTGCCAGAGTTCAGGTTCAGGTACCCCTCTGTCGGCATAGTGTCAGTGTTGTGTTGTCACTGTTGACCTTGGATGTCACACAGAGGCTTGATTGGTTTTGCAGCTTTATTAAAATCAACATCCCATTTTGTAAACAAGATAAACAAGATCCTAATACTTGCATGTAAGAATAAGGCTTGGGGCGTGGCTCTAAGGTAGAGCACTTGCCTTGCTTGTTCCATCTCCGGTACTGCAGGTAAATAAGTCCTGGATATAGATAAGATTTAATAATCTGATGTTGCATTGAAACTCACTGAAGCTTAAGGCAAAAACAGACTTTATGTAATGGACCACCAATTCAAAAGAGGTTTCCAGGACCAAGCCTGTTCCCATTAGTAATATATATCCCATGGGCCACTTGTAGAAAATAGGCTCTTAAGCAGTTGTTCCCAGAGGAGCCTGTGTGGCAAGGGGTGAGAAATGTCTTCCAAGGGCTGGGGTAGCCCACCAAGAGCCATAAAGGAGGAGGAGGAGGCAGCCTACAAGTATTTTAGGCACAGGAAGGCTGGCCTGGCTTGAGGACTCAGAGTGGCGCTAGCTCTGACCATGGGCAAGGTACAGCCTGTCACTGACAGTAGCCAGAGACACAGCCAGGTGTTGCCTGTAGTGGAAGAGCTTCTGCCAGACCAGTGGGCCAGGCCATCTCCCATTTATGAACTGGGTTCTCTTTGAATAAAGTCTGTTTCTGGCAAATATAATGTTAGTCTTCTCACAGAATAATCCAGGGGAAAGTTGGTGTTTGAATTCATATTTTGATTGTGAGGGTGGGTTCATTTGGCCAATTGACCTGGTTGGATGAGTGTTAGCATATACACATGTAGTGATTTACACTGCCAGGATTCCAAAGAATGCCACTTTATCACTTTATAATCTTATTTTCTCTTTTTTAAAAAATATTTTTTTAGTTATACATGGATATAATATCTTTATTTATTTTTATGTGGTGCTGAGGATTGAACCCGGTGCCTCATTATGAGAGACAAAGTGCTCTGCCACTGAGCCACAACCCTAGCCCCATGTTATTTTCTCTTGAGATTACATTTTGCAAGTGATAACTCCGACTTGAAACACTCAAGAGCTTTTATTTAAAAAAAAAAAAAAAAAAAAACTTTTTCCTAGGCAGAAGCAAAACAACATTGTTTTGGTGGATGCTTTGTACATTTATTAAACAGAAGGTTTGATTAATATTCGGCAGTGTTTGCTGCTTAGATCCTTTTTAGATAGAGGCAAAAAAGTAATTAAAAAGTTGAACACTTGCCAATTTCCATATGGGCTCATTGAGAATATCACAGCTGGTGTTGGTATGTGGAACGTTGAGAGGATGTGTAGGAAGAGAAAGAAGGGATGAAAAGGAAAGGCAGAGCAGTGGGGTGACAGTTCACATACATGCAGCCAGGAGACAGTATGCCGCTGCTATTTTGGCTGGCTTTCAAAACACAGAAGAGGCTGTGGTGCTAATTGTTACTGGATCCTGAAGTGAAAATGTTTGTGATGGTTGAGAGAATTTGAAGAGGAAGGAGGTAGATTTAGTGCAGTTTCAGTTAGATGATCACAGTGTGAAGAGCCCACTGTCGGTGCCCCACCCGTTGGTCTCCTCCTGGAGTGAATGGAAGGGGCGTCACCTGGACCTACCTGGGCCAGAGTGCCCTGGCAGCTCTGCAGGAGGCTCCAACTGGACCTGCTCACATGTTGGAGCTGGAGCCCTAGGAGCTAGGACATCACAGGGTCCACTCTGTGCCAGGGGACATCCCGTGGGAGGTGAGCAGCACCTACTGTGGGGTGTTTCCTGGTAGAGCAGGAGAGGCGGAGCAAGCCCTGAACAAGAAGCAGCTGTCTCTCCTGAGTCAACCTGAATTTCCAGTGCGGAGCAGAACTCGCCCTGGCTCCTAGCTCCTGGCTGCAGCTGGGTGGGATAAGATGGCCCCTGGAGGGTCCTGCTCAGCAGTTCGACTCCCAACTCCTTAACCTTAAGAAAGCAATCTCATTTACAGCCATTTTCAAGAAAAACACAAGGCAACAAGCTGATTTATTTTAGAAGTTTCATTACTGTTTCCAGTAATCCTTTTACTCTGGTCTGCGTTCAGTAATCCCTTGTGCTTCCAGCAATTGAATGAGATGCTTGGGAGTCTCTTCAACCACAGAATTCTAATTGCAAAGTACTTTCTCCCTGAGATTTTTTTGTACACAGTGAGTAGAGTTGAATGGGAGGTTTCTTGGGTCCTCAAGAGCTGAAAACAGTAATAACATTTAGCCTGTCCCTGACCACCAGGTAGCAAGGGATTTGTGTTGTCAGTAAGCATTAGTGAACATAGAAGTTAAAAGCACTGGGAACCATTCTTCGTAATGTGTGATTGTGATAGTTTTTTGATGGCAGTGATGGTAATGGTGGCGGTAGTAGTAGTGGTGATGGCAGTGGTAACCATAGTGATGGTAATCATTGTAATGATAGTTGTGGTGACACCAATGATGATGATAGTGGTGAAGGGACAGAGGAGGCATTCAGGGATGTGACAGAATACTGCTATTCAAACTCCTCGGAGTCCTTATTGAGGACTTGAAGAGTGTCTTAAAGAAGAGCAGGGAGGTGTGGTGAGTGGGGAGAGCCTGATTTTTACAAAGTGGCTTTAAATTTAACTCACATGTAGAGGACAGATTTTGCTGTTCGTTTTCTGTTGCTTGTTTAGTTTTTACCAGTCTGCTAAGGCATTATTGTGTGCCTGCCCTAATGTGACTTCTGGCATTGTCCTCATCTGAAAGCTTGCTTAGACATCCACACTCAACAGTTCTCACTAGCGATAATAACAGTAAGATATTTGAGTGACATTTTCAAATCAACTTGAGTCTATATTTGAGAACCAGAAATACTAAATTGGAATCATGCCTTTTTGCTTTCTGGCTTTCAAGGCCTTTCCAAGTGAGTTCTGCTAGTTGTGTTTTTGAGATGGGGTCTCGCCATGCTGCCCTGGCTGGCCTCCAACTCCTGGGCTCAAGTGATCCTCTATGTCAGCCTCCCAAGTAGGTGGGAACTACAGGTGCATACTATCACAAGTAGATAAGACACAGTTGATCCCCATTTTAAAACTTTGAAGGAAAAAGTGGTAGAACAAGGTAAAAATGAAAGAAGGGACATAAGGAAAAACTAAAGCAAAGAATGAAGCTTCTGTGTGTCAGACCTGGGTCTGCCCTGGGTAGAAAGTTCTCTGAGCAGGAACTTTACAGTCTTGAGAACTTTCCCGCCCATCTTTTCAATCTTGAGATCTTGTCAGGTAGCAGCTGTGGAATACGCTGTTGAATGTGGATGTCTCAAGGAACTTTCAGATGAGGACACTTACCAGGAGTCACATGAGGGTAGACACAGTATGGGGCCCTAGATGGTGGGAAAAGAGAAGTTTGTCAGAAAATTTCCTAGGGCACCACACTGGGAAGACCCAGCAGTAAGGCCAAAAACCAGAACTATAAGGACTACACGTGGAGTAATTTTCACTATTCATGCTTCACCTCTTGGTTTTCCCATATTTAATGTTCATTATTTCCCATATTTAATGCTCATAGCACCTCAAAAGTACTTTTCCTGAAAAAAAAAAAATGCATATTTATTTTGGAGTTCTTAAAGCTTGATCACATTGGAAAATTTTATAATAATTGTCTCTTTTTTGTCTCCTTATTTACTGTTTTCATGACAATGAAAACATACTGAAAAAATGTTCTTAGTGGCTTATATAGTAAGTGATTACACATAGATAAAATGTATAGCAAATTAACCTGGCCTGTTTTTTTGTTTGTTTGCTTATTTGTTTGTTTTAATCTCGGCCTCATTTTAAGCCCTTTCAGGAGCTACATATGTAAGTTTTGCCATTCTTGGCTGAATTGAAGACAGAAATCCTCATTTCCCATCAGCTGAGGAGAAGGGACTTGAGGATGATAGATTCTGAGTGAATCATGTTAGAATGTTGGTAATAGCATTTT
Source organism: Marmota monax (assembly GCF_021218885.2). Taxonomy (NCBI): domain Eukaryota; kingdom Metazoa; phylum Chordata; class Mammalia; order Rodentia; family Sciuridae; genus Marmota; species Marmota monax. The sequence continues at coordinate 798,734 of NW_026694757.1, forward strand.
ACAAATTTTACATTTGAGAAGTTCAACACTGATATATAGAGCTATTATCTAATATATCTAAATTTAATATACTTGAATTTCCCCATTATCCCAATAAAATCCATTATAATGATCAATTCACCTATATTTGTTGATGCCTCTCTCCTCCCCAAAAAACAAGTAAATGATAAGGTGTTTCATATGGTAAAGTCAGAGTCCATATGTCAGGTTTGGATTTGGGCTTTTACACTTTCAGAAAAATTTTTAGAGAAATACCTAGGATCTGCCCTTAGAGCATTCCTAAGTGATAAATAAACAGAACACAACTTTAGTTCACTTTTTATGTTGTTTGTCTCCATGTACCTCCATTGGATTTTCAGTGAGGTTAATTTTGGGAGATTCAGATTTTGATAGGGTTGAAGAACCAACAAGTAAGGAATAAGAGAACAGCTGAAATCCATTACCTGAGGAGGTAATGGGCACTATACTGGGCGGTTCCCAGGCCTCCTGTGTCTCCTGTGGCTACCCAGAGCCCCAGAAGAGGGGAGGTGGAGGCAGAGATAGTATAGCTACGCATTGTGTTTCTTTTAAGTGAATGTCACCATTCCAGCCAAATTGACTTCTGTAGTGTGGTTTCTCATGAAGGGAACTATGTTTAGATACAGATTTGTAGTCTCAGTTAATCTTTTTCCTAAATAAAAATGACTTTGAACTTTCTTGTAGGTTCCTTTCCTACTAGTTTTTTTCTGAATAGATAATCTAGTATTTTTACAAATGACTTCAGTTAAGTTGGTTGCCAGGCAACATGGCAGCGAAGCTTAATACTGCCTTTGAAACCAATTGAAGATATAAACATCATTCTTCTGTTATTATTCAAAGCTGCTTTGAAGTATTGATGAGAATTACTCATTTACTCGTCCAGTGGATAATTCTTCATGGCCTCCCCTGTGCCAGACAATCTGCTACGCTCTGGAGGTAAAAATAGTGTAGGCATAGGCAAGCCTTGCCTTCCAGGATTTGCCGCCAAGAAGGAGACCAGCCAGCAATTGCTTGGTAGCTTGCTGGGCTGGGTGCTCCATGAGAAGAGGTGTTGTCTTTTTTCTGAGCCTAGACACTGAGCCCAACACTTAGCTTGTTCATAACAGACCAGGAAATGTGTCATTTAACAGAAGTTGGCAAGCTGTGGGCCCATGAGCCGGTTCTGATTCACCACCTGTCTTTGAAAATAAAGTTTCATTGGACACACACCCACAATGGTTTATTTATGCATTATCTGTAGTGGCGTTTATACCACCACAGCAAAACAGAGACCAGTGGCCCAGGAATCATAAAATATTTACCCTCTAACCCTGTGCAGCAATTGTTGCCAACCTGATCTAAAAGGGGTTAACAGGAAAGGAAGGCTAAAATAATATGGCAGAGGGTCCTAATTGGAGAAAGAAAGTCTCTCAAAGTGGATGTGCACTGAGTTGAGATAGGAAAGCAGAGTAGATCTTGAGTCCAGGCAGGGGCAGCTCTCCAATGGCCCTGTCTTAGGAGGGCAGGGTACAAACAATGCCTTGAGGAACTGGCTGAGCTAGAGCCCAGAGCAAAGGAAGGAATGACACAATGTGAGACCTCAAAAGAGAGGCGGACTTTGAAGTGCTTGGGTGAGCACTCAGGACCCATGTCTTTGGAGAAGAATCTTGGTGCAGCACTGAAGACAGCGGTTGGGATCAGGAATGGAATGAGACTGGGCAAGCTGGTATAATCTTCCAGGAATGCCGTCATGCCACCTGGACAAGAGGGTGTTTTGAGGGGGGGTTGGGTTTTGTTTTTAGTGAAAGGATTTTGGAGATGCCCATGTGTGAACTCAACAGGTATGGCTTCCTCCTGCTCTTATTGGGTGTTGGCTGTTGGGGATGCCTGCACACCTGCCCTGTGTAGAAGAGACTTTGCTTCCTGTCAGTTCCTCCCCACTGGTGTGCACCTCAGCCTGGGAAGGATTACACAAGTGTGCTGCCTTTGTGGTGGGCCCTTCCAGAGCAGTACATGCGAACAGTCTATTTCCTGGTTCTTGACTCTGTTCATTTTAAACAGAATAAACAAATTTGATTATAAAAATATCTTTGCTTTACACATGAGATGTTCAATACCATAAATCTTTAGGGAAATAAAAATCAAAACCACAGTGACATACCACTTCACCCACTAGGATGACTGTTATTTAAAAAAAAAAAAAAATTTTTTTTTTAAATAACAGGTATTGTCAAGGATGTGGAGAAATTAGAGCATGTTGCTAGTGGGAGTATGGGGTGGTGCGGTTGGTGTGGAGGACAGTCTGATGCCCAGAAGAATGAAAACAGAGACTGCAGCAGATCCTTGTGCACTAGTGCTCAGAGCCCCTGTTCTCAAAAGGCCAAAAGGGAGAAGCAGCAAAATGTGGCCTGTCTACCCGATGGAGAATTGATCAACCACCAGTGCAAATGGTGAGCGAATTCATTCCCCAGCATGGGTGGGCCTTCAAAGCATTCCACTCAAGTGAAGCAAGCCAGACACAAAGACAGATGCTGTGTGGTTCCACTTTCAGGAGGTGCTTGGCATGATCAAACCCACAGAGGACAGAATAGGGGAGTTACCAGGGGCTGGAGGAGTGGGTGCAGAAGAATCAGTGGGTACAGTTTCAGTATGGGACAATGGGGAATTTCTAGAGATGGGTGGTGATGCTGGTGATACTGGATACTATTGAATTCTGTTCTCAAAAAAGGGTTAAAATGGTAAATTTTGTGTTAATGTGTATTTTATCACATTAAAAACATCTTTGATTTCATATCATAATTGAGATTGACCACACCAAATATGCAGCTTGAATTTGTGTATATGTGATTCTTATGTTAATGTGTATTGTACCAGAATACAATTTCTAGTAAGCTCTAGAAATTGCAAGTTTTAGAGCCAAGAATCTCAGGGATTAATATAGCTCAACATTATCTTTTTAGACTTGAGAAGTGACTTACTTAGCAAGAACTTGCATTTGGTCTCAAACGTTTATGCCTTTGTTCATCCAGGAGACATTGGTTACCTAATATGTGACAAGCATTGTGGATATAGAACTAAGAAGGTACCATCTATACCCTTGAGGAACTTGCCCTGAGAAATTAGATTTTTGATCCAGTGATCAGATTGATTTTTAGTCACTGTTTCTCTAAAATGCCTGTTCCTGGATTTTCTTCATTATTTGTAAGGTTTATGGCCTTTTTCTTAATGATTTATAAAAGTTCTTTACTCTGAAAATTGTCCTTTATCTGTTACTACCTGCCTGTAGCTTATGTTTTGTTTTTCAGTATATGATGTCATTTGTTGTATAGATGTTTCGATGTTAATGTAGCCAAATTTATCAATGTTTTATGGCTATGCATTTCATGTCTTCTGTAAGAAGATACAATGTCAGAGGTCCCAGAAATAAGTTTCCTGTATTTCCTTATTAAGCTTTAAAGGGTTTTGCAGGTTTTTGTTTTTGGTTTTGGGTACCAGGAATTGAGACAGTCTTTCTCAAAAGCAGTACCTGCTTTGAGACAGGTCTCACAAAGTTGTTTAGAGTCTCACTAAGTTGCCAAGGCTGATTTTAAACTCCTGATTCTCCTGACTCAGCCTCCCAAGACTCTGAGATGGCCGGCGTGCACCACGGTACCACCCCTAAATAGGTCTTACTTATGTAGAGTGTGTTTTTGTGTATGGTATTAAATAAGGGAATTTCCTTTTTTTCTTTGCATGTGGGCAGGCAGTTGTCTAGCAGCACTCAGTAGTAGCTGGTCCTCCCCTCTCTGCTAGCCTGGTGCTGTCTTCTTCAGCCTGTCACTCATCCCATGTATGACCACTCTAAATGTGGACTGAGTGAGCCTCAGGCATCACTTCACACAGATCCTCTAAGCAGACCATTAAGGCAAGGCCCATGTTCCACAGTGCAACAGTTATGGCACAGAAATGGTGGTACTGTGTATTCCAGCTGGCTAATCCAGGTTGCTGACCCCCTGCTGTTCTAGTTTAGAGGCAAGTGGCCTGCCTCAAGGCAGAGCCTGTCCTCAAGGGAAACAGGACATGATGAAATGAACTCCAGCAGAATTTGCTGACTACAAGCCATGATCGCAGTCTGGAAGCTTGGGCTTGCTTTCTGTGTTAGTGATGAGTGGCTCATTGATCCCTTTCAGTTAGTTACTGCATAAGCTAGTTTTTCAGAATACATGCAAAACCAAGAGGGGAAATTATCATAAACCAGAGTTAAGAGAGTTGGCCCTTAACATTTAACAAGAGAAAGCCTGGTTGTTTTATAGGAATTTAGGTACTTAAAATTTTTTGTTACCTGTTTTCATTTTCACCTGGAATTGCCTACCTACTTTGGAATGACCTGGAGCATAATTCTAAATTCATCATATTACTTTTAATCAGGCAACAAAGCTCTCTTTTTTAAGGTTGATATCAACTTTAGAATAATCTTTTGCAAGTATGATCATTTTTACATACTTTCTTATTTTTCCTTTAGTTTCATCAAACTATTTCTCCCTTTTTTGTGGTGCTAGGAATTGAACCCATTTTTTTTTTTATTTTGAGACAGGGTCTTGCTAAGTTGCTTAGGCTGGCCTGGAACTTGAGATCTCCTCCCTCAGCCTCCCGAGTTGCTAGGGTGACCAGTGTGGCCACTCCCAGCTAATTTCATCAAGCTTTTTAAAGGGGAACTTCCTTGGGAAGACCATGCTTTAACTCGCCACAGATAATATCTTTTTTTAATATTTATTTTTTAGTTGTAGTTGGACATAATACCTTTACTTTATTTCTTTATTTATTTATTTTTATGTGGTGCTGAGGATCGAACCCAGGGTCTCGCATGTGTGAGGCAAGCGCCCTACCGCTGAGCCACAACACCAGCCCTCCACAGATAAGATCTAATTGAAATAAATTTGAAGAGAACATAATTATAGGAATCTAAAAGAGAAGGAAAAATTTCACAGTGTATTTAAAGAAACTCCACTAAGGATATCTAACATGTGTTTGTTGTACATTTTGTTTTAATGATTTTCAAACATTACTTTTATTTTTTAGAAATACATACTTGAATAGCCTACTAGAAAATTTATTGAAATGTAAGTTTGATTACAACATTGGAAATAATTAGAAAATCACAGGAGATAAAATGCAGTTATGAAATGACAGATACTTTTAGAGGATCACAAGAGTGAAATGATATATAAGTACTGTAGGAAGATAGCATATTAAATTATCCTGAGGATCTCAAAAGAACAGAGTAATAAAATAAGAAAGTAAAATATAAGTACAGAAGTTCATTTATGAATACACAACCAGTGAAACTCCACATCATGTACAACCACAAGAATGGGATGCTAATTAGAATAAGTTATACTCCACGTATGTATACTACATCAAAATTCACTCTACTGTCACGTATATCTAAAAAGAACAAATAAAAACATTTTTCAAAAGAAAACAAGTTCAGAAGGAATCCCTAGAAATCCAAAAAGATACCAATTGCAGAGTCAAGAATTTTTTAAATTAATGCACAAGAAACAGTGATAAAGCAAATTACGGATTAGACCAGATAAAGTAGTAAATACAGTTAAACATTCCTAACACTTAGTATCTTGGATAACGGAAGGTAACTTTCTCTAATATGTCTTCTCTCTCCTTGCCTTCCCCTCTCCCCAAACTATTGGCTATTATGTGACTCTGCAAAGCATTTACAGTTCTTCCACTGAAAGAGCTTCATGTGGCTTCTAGGGATACCATAACTAACTAGAAGTCGGGAAGAGGAGCACCACAAGATGTACTCAATGGCCCATGTGAACACAGCGTCCTCGCCAGTGCTCCACAGAGTCCACCTGTTCATAGGAGTTTCAGGGTCAAAATTTCCAGAGCTGCCACTTTCAAGTGAAGCCATTCCCATACATTGTGCCTCTGCGCAAGGGGGTGAAATTATGATGTGGTGGTGAGAAATAATGTAATTTTAAAAACATTATCTCTCTTTATACTGGGAGCCACTAAGAAGATACACAGCTTTTTTTTTTTTTTAAATGTCACTTTTAGCATTTGTCATTCAGAATTGAAAACTTGAAAGAACTTCCCCAAAGACTGTTTGACAGTTGATTCATTAACAAATGGGAGGAAAATCTAATTTTGAATTTTCTTTCATCTTTTTTAGATCTCGGTCACAGTGGACTGACAGATCATTATGAAAATTCCCACTGGGGACAGCAGCCCTCTTACAGAAGCGATGCCAACTGCAGCTGGGAAAAAGTGATAATAGATAGGACTGACCAGGAGGCGTGGCCTTCCAGCACAGGAACAGAGACTGAATCTGCCTCAGAATGTCCTACAGACACTGACTCTGCCTCCAACTGTGGCTCAGAAAACAGTAGCATGGCTACAGGGAGTGCCCAGGGCAGCTTCACAGGACATACCAAGAAGACAAATGGCAATAACGGCACCAACAGCGCACTGGTCCAAAGCCCTTCTCATCAGAGTGCCCTTGGGGCAGCAGGAGCTAACGGGAGTGGAGGCACAGGCAGAGCGTGGGGCGTAGCCACGGGCTCCAGCTCTGGCCTGGCTCACTGCTGTGTCAGTGGTGGGGATGGGAAAATGGACACCATGATTGGCGATGGGAGAAGTCAGAATTGCTGGGGTGCTTCCAACTCCAGTGCCGGCATTAACCTTAACCTTAGTCCTAATGCCAACCCAGCTGCCTGGCCTGTACTGGGGCATGAAGGAACTGTGGCCACAGGCAACCCTTCCAGTATTTGCAGTCCAGTCAGTGCCATAGGTCAGAATATGGGCAGCCAGAATGGGAATCCAACAGGCACTCTAGGTGCGTGGGGAAACTTGCTGCCACAAGAGAGCACAGAACCACAAACGTCCACGTCTCAGAATGTGTCTTTCAGCCTACAACCTCAGAACCTTAACACTGATGGACCAAATAACACTAACCCCATGAGCTCCTCACCAAACCCTGTCAATGCAATGCAGACAAATGGACTGCCCAACTGGGGCGTGGCTGTGGGCATGGGGGCCATCCTCCCTCCCCATCTGCAAGGCCTTCCTGGTGCTAATGGATCATCGGCTTCTCAAGGCAGTGGGGGTGGGGGCGAAGGGATAAGCAACTCTGTGTGGGGACTGACCCCCAGTAACCCTGCCACAGCAAATAGCAGTTCTGGGTTCAGTCAGGGGAATGCAGACACTGTGAACTCAGCATTAAGTGCTAAACAAAATGGATCCAGCAGTGCTGTGCAAAAGGAAGAACGGGGAGGGAGCGCCTGGGACTCGGGACCTCCTGCAGGTCCAGGGGTACTTGCCTGGGGGAGGGGCAGTGGCAGCAGTGGCATTGGTAACATCCATTCAGGAGCGTGGGGCCACCCCAGCCGAGGCTCCTCTAATGGTATGAATGGGGAGTGGGGAAAGCTCCCAAACCAGCATTCCAGTAGTGACATCAGTGGGAAAGGACCAGGAGGCTGGGATGGCCCCACCTCTGCCAGCCAGACTCCTGCCTTGCAGCCTAGCAGTGAACATGTGAACTCTTGGGCCAAAGCTGCATCTTCTGGAACTACAGCCAGCGAAGGGAGTAGTGATGGGTCTGGCAATCACAATGAAGGAGGCCCTGGGAGGGAAGGAGCAGGAGAGGGCCGGAGGCGGGATAAAGGGGTGATAGACCAGGGACATATCCAGTTGCCAAGGAATGATCTCGACCCAAGGGTTCTGTCCAACACTGGTTGGGGACAGACTCCTGTAAAGCAAAACACTGCCTGGGAATTTGAAGAATCCCCTAGGTCAGAAAGAAAAAATGACAATGGGACAGAGGCCTGGGGTTGTGCAGCTACTCAGTCTTCAAACTCAGGGGGGAAGAACGATGGGTCCATCATGAACAGTACAAATACCTCTTCAGTATCGGGGTGGGCCAGCTCACCGCCTGCTGCTGTGCCAGCAAACACAGGCTGGGGAGACAGCAACAACAAAGCACCAAGTGGCCCTGGGGTCTGGGGGGACTCGATAAGCTCTACTGCTGTTAATAATGCTGCTGCTGCCAAGAGCAGCCATGCTTGGAGTGGGACCGTGAATCAGGAGGACAAGTCACCCACCTGGGGTGAGCCTCAAAAACCCAAATCCCAAAACTGGGGAGATGGACAAAGATCAAATCCATCCTGGAGTGCAGGAGGGGGAGACTGGGCAGATTCATCATCTGTCCTTGGACACCTGGGGGATGGGAAGAAAAATGGCTCTGGATGGGATGCTGAGAGTAATAGATCAGGGTCTGGTTGGAATGATGCCACAAGATCTGGGACCAGTGGCTGGGGCAGCAGCACAAATACAAAGGTGAATCCAGGTACCAACTGGGGGGAGTCCCTAAAACCTGGTCCCCAACAGAACTGGGCAAACAAGTCCCAAGACAACAATGTGAGTAACTGGGGAGGAGCTGCTTCTGTTAAACAGACAGGGACAGGCTGGATTGGAGGCCCAGTGCCAGTCAAGCAGAAGGACAGCAGTGAGGCAACTGGCTGGGAAGAACCCTCTCCACCGTCCATCCGACGAAAGATGGAAATTGATGACGGTACCTCAGCTTGGGGGGACCCAAGCAACTACAACAATAAAACTGTAAACATGTGGGATAGAAACAACCCAGTTATCCAGAGCAGTACCACCACCACCACCACCACCCCCTCCTCCACAAGCAACCCTGCACACCGGGGCGGGACACCACCCCCGCACCAGGCCAGCACACAGCTGAATCGGTCACCATTGCTTGGGCCAGGTATGGAAGGTGCTGTAAGCTGCATTATAAGTACAAAAGTAGTTTATTCTCATTACTTATGTATAGTGGTCATATAGCAGGTGACAGTGAAATCACTTTGTGCCCTGGCCTTGTAGCATCATACCTGAATATCATCCAAAGAGAATACATAAGGCAGGATCCCCTTGTGCTTTCTATGCACAGAAGGTATAGAGCTGTTCCCTTTCTTGTTCAGATTACCAGAGGGCACTTATGTGAAGTTATATTCAGGTGGTGACTCTTTTGATTTGTCTGGGTTCCTCATAAGTTATATAACTGTTGGATAGATTGTATCTTGTTACAGGAACGATTTTGAATTCTTTTTTCATTTTAGCCTCATACGTGTATGTTCAGTGCTACTTCCTATCTTCCTAAACCTCATTTTAGAGGTTTCCCAATGTTTTATGTCATGTTCATGCTTTGAGAATCAGAAATGTTCTGGTCTTTATCAGTCACTAAGTTTGCATAGGCACACTCTCAGAAGATGTTATTTGGCCTTTGCCCAGTTTTTTAAGCCTTTTTAAATAATCCGTCTTATCATAATCACAAAGGCTTCCTCTAACATGTGCTGTGCAGATAGTTCAGGTCAACCCCCATGCCACACACCCAAACCCCCCTCAATGTCAGCAGCAAGCCATGATCATAAGATGGGAGAGGAAAGAAGACCCATGTCCTCTTCAGAAAGGGTTGGGGCCCATTGTATTAGTTTGTGTTAATTTAGAAATAATAGTCTTCAACTCTCTCAGATAAGCCAGTGGTTCTTAGCCCTGGCTTTCCTTAGAGTTAGTTATCTGGGAACTTGGTGAGGTGGAGGGGATGACAGTCCCAGAGAGTGCAATTCAATCTGTCTGGAATGAAGCCCAATTCACTGGTAGTGTTAAAGCTCCACGGTTGTTTCTGATATGTGGTTCGTACTGAAAACAATTTTTGTAAAATGTAATGGACAGTTGTATCAGTCATGTTTTTATTTCAGTTGAAGATCCTAAAATCAAACTAAGACTTGTATTTTGAGTTCCTTCATGGTGCAAGTGGAAGAAAAGATGAAGAGATAATTCAGCCTTCCCCCAGAGATAATTACAATATTGTCGAATTACAGTAGAAAAGAGAAACAGGAGTATGGCTTTGAGATGAAGAAGGTTGTAATCTCAGCTAACTGTGCACTGGTTAAAGTGTACTTAGAGGAACAACATCAGTTCTGGACACAAGGGACTCAGGGAAGCTTCCTGTAAGGGGTGCAAATAAAATTCAGTTGGACTTCGTAACTGCACAACTTGCAATAGTCCCAAATTTCTAATTGGAATATTGGCCTATGTACAAAGTATCACTGTCCATTAGGCATGGAATCTGCCTAAGCAGTGAAGGAGATTGCTCACCAAATTTCAGAACTTCTTAGAGATGGGAGGCACTAGAAAGCACATAATCCTGCTCCTGGCCTGGTTGCATTCTGAAGTCTCTTTTGCCAACTTAGTAAAGAATCAGGCACCTCCGCCAAGGCTCCACCCACCATGCCCAGTATGCTTGTTTCTTGCCTCTGTTGTGCTCTTCCTTAGACTGCTCCTGAGTCAGCTTCTCTCTTGGTTTAGTAATTATGCTTATAGTTTTGTCTCCTGAAACAATACCAGAGTTAATTTCTCTTCTGTACTGCAAAATTTGTAGCAATTGACTGATTACCACATTTCACTGACCTGTAACCAGGAGATGTTTCTACTCCTTAAAGCTTTCCTTAAACTCACAGTTTTCAGTCCTTCTCATGGTCATCTGGGAAGCTGTTTCCCTGAGTCCCTTGTCCAGAACTGATGTTGTTGCTCTAAGTACACTTTAACCAGTGCATAGTTAGCCAAGATTATAACCTTCTTCATCCCAAAACCATACTCCTATAAATGCATTCTAAGTTTCTGTTAGCTTTTTGAACCATATCACATGCAGTTTTCCTCAAATTGAATTTATTTATTTTTATTTTTTATTTATTTATTTTTGCATTACAATTCTTAATACACCATTATACCATAATTTATCATATCTCTGATTATCTATAAGGTATGTTGACACCAAATTCACATCTTCATACATGTATCAAATTGAATTTAAAAACACATCTTTCCTCCTAAGGCTGTGATTAAGCCAACTCTCCCTTTCTCCCTCAGAACAGCTCTGCTGCATGGTTGCTCAGCCCAAGTGAAGAGCTCCATCCCTGGCCAGCTGTCAGGATCAGGGCTTCCAGTGTCTTGAGAGCATTTTGAACCCTGATTCTGTATGCCTACAGCACCATAGATGTTCCTTCTAGCTTTTTGTTGTCCCTAAATTTTATAAACATGCCATGAAGACAAGACTAAGGATAGTCTCTGGCTAATCAGTCATCTTATAGATGGCACCTGTCATCCAGAATCCCACCTGTGAGAGTGCAGTGTTGTTTTTCACTCTTGGCATTAGTGATTCCAGAAGGCCCATGGGGGCAGCAGAGTAGTACTGAGTGCCAGTTGACTGTCATGGGCAGACACGTTGGTTTAAAAAAACCATCCTGACTAGCAGACACTGCTGGACAGACCTGAGTGGAGAATCTGGTACCATGGCTGCCTCACTCCATTATCCCAGAAATCAACTGTAGCTGGCTCCTTGCATCCCTCTGAACCCCATGTAGTTCCCATGAGGTGGCACAGGGAACAAATGGAATAAACAAATAGGAGTTCAAAGTAGTTGGAGGTTGTGATGGGGGAAGGCTTTGAGAAAGCAGCAACTGGAGTGGGGCTCAGGGGTGGGTCGGTCTGGACTATGTCTGTTTGAGCCTGTTCAAGAGGTCTGGAAAAACAAGGAACAGTTGTAAGCAGATCTTGAACCACAAGACTTACTTTTTGTGGAATCAGCCATTCTGTCTGTAAAATGAATGTAAAAAGAAGCCATGCTGGAGAAAAGGTGACAGTGGTGGTGAAGATGGGTAGAGGGGGCTTAAAATGAGTGACTGTTTGGATGTGGAAGCCAAGAAGGAAGATGGACTCGGGGCTTTGGCGAGGGACAGATGATTTGTCATCTGCTGGAGTATATGTGAGCACAGCAGAAGGCACAGAAATCAGACATGTCCAGTGCCCAAATTGGACATAAAAGACTAGGTCTTAGTGCAGAGCTGGCTGAAGGTGCAGCTATGGGAGAGTGACCATGAGCACAGGGGTTAGGTCAAGAGGAAAAGTACATAGGATTGTAGAGTTTTGAGCACAGTTGGAGATGAATTTAAAAAAAAAAAAACGAGAAGAGAATGAGGATATGTGGGAAGGGAGGAGAGCCCTTCATCCAAAGGTGAGGTGCTCCTGTCTATCTGGTAGAGGAGAAAAGGGTAGCTACACAGGCAGGCCAGTGTTCAGTGGCTGACAGCTCAAGGACACCAGCACCAGCCCAGAGTGGAGAGGAAGAGGGAGAGGTGGAAGTGTGAAGGAGAGGAAGCAGCATCGGCCTGTGCCAAGAACAGACCCCAAAGGGCTGGGCAGTATCAGGCCCCAGAGACCACAGGGCACAGTGCTGCCTTGGAGCACAGCAAGGAGTGAAGCAGCCAAGACCCTGGCCTGTGGGACTTGTAGCAGAGGGACCATGCATGAGCAGTGATGATGCTGGAGAGAGCCCCAGGTGGGTGGGGTGCATGGAGGGGTTTGTACAAGGCAGCAGGACATTAGCAGCTGTTTGGGTTTCATGGTAAGCGTTCAGCAGCTGGGCTGAAATGAGAACTGTCCTCTTTGCATCAACTCAAATGCCTCTCTATAGAACCTCCCCCGTTCACCTGCTGCATGTAGTCCTTCAGGCTCCTCTCACTTCCTTGGCAATTCACCTTTACCTCCCTAATGCTACCTGCCTTATCAGGGATCCTGTGTGGATCCACCTGCAGTTCAGTGTCACTACATGAGCCTTCCAAATCACAGGCCCCACCTGGTCCCACAACCATGTTCTTTTGACCACATTTTCTCTGTGTATCAGTGTTTATTTGTTTGGGGCACTGGGGATTGAACCCAGGGCTACTTTATAACTGAGTCACATCCCCAGCTTTTTTATGTTTTATTTTGAGACAGGGTCTCTCTCAGTTGCTTAGGTCCTCCATAAGTTGCAGAGGCTGGCCTTTAAATTGTTACCCTCCTGCTTCAGCCTCTTGAGTTGCTGGGATTATAGGTGTGCACCACCATGCCTGGCTGAATGAGCATTTTTAATGAAAATTTTCATATAAAAAAATTGCAGACTTCTGACTACTTTTGAAAACCTGTAGATCCTGACATGTTGGATTCTTAGTAGCAATCAACTAGTGTGTGTGCTCCTTTTGCCCCTATCCCTGCCGGGCCCTGAGGGTCCCAGACCTAGGGCTTTCAAGCAGTAGCCTTTGGTTATCAATACCAGGACAGTTTACATTAACAGGCTGCTTCTTTGGGGCATTTGAATTTGTGATCACTATTTTCTACTAATGTATAACTCTTATTTTTAAGCACTTAAATTTTAAGAAGTACTTGAAAGTGAGAGAAATCAAGAAAAAAAAATATTGCCAAAAAAAAAAAAAATCTGAAAATGAAGACGTGGTATAGTATAGTGAGAGAAGCCAGTAATACAAATTTAATACAGCTTGAAAGTCCGCTAAGAAAAATCAGCCTTTTAAAATGCTATCACCATCCCTTGCCACCACCATGGCCTGTCCCACAGCTGCACTCTCAGGTGGTCTGGTACCTTGTGACCTTGTACCAGGAACGTCTTCATGTGCCATCTCCTTTTACAGCCAAGACCTAGGGGCTCACAGCTTACAGCAGCACCTGTGTGCCTGGTGGTAAAGTCCCATGTGTAATCTGCATATCGGCCTGCAGACTGCTCTGAAACATCACACCATGACACCCTGCAGAGCTGGGAACCACATAGCACATGATGGCAATTGTTCCCTTCCATATATCATTTTAGAAAACACTTTTAACTGGTTTTTAATAGACAAGGAACGTGAACTTTACCCTGATAAAGGTATTCTTTTTTAGTTAGAAGGACCAAGATCATTCTTTAATATGAAAAAAACTTACATTTGTTAACAGATTACACAATGTAGTTTCACAATGTAAGGAGAAAACTCCCATGACTCACTTTATCCCAGCACAGTAGCTGTGTCTGTGTTCCTTCTCTCCTGCCCGCTCCTGAGCCCCGTTCATGAAGCAGTATTGTATAAGCAACTGTGAATTTAAAATGTTTTACCATATAACAGAGACAAAGAATTGACAGATTTTTTTTTTTTTTTTTTTTTGGTAAGACCGTGTACAAAAACTGTCAAGTTCGGTGTATTACACAAACACACAGAAGAGAGTTACTTAGAAATTTTTCTTACTTATAAGATTAATCTCTTTTTCTACCACAAGTGCAAAGTGGCAGCACTAATGTATCATTGCTCCACATTACCTGGGATATTCAAGTATTCAAGCCTCAGACCTGAGCCAATCCATTTTTTTCAGTGAGAGCCACATTTGCCACTCTGGGGGGTTTCAAGTGCTCAAAGCCTGTCACTCTGCAATATTCTTCTGCCTATCTGTTCTTTGAGCCTGTTCAAGTAACAGGCACAGTTTCACACCAGTTCCTGCCCAGTGACGACACCGTGCACATGTGCCCGCCAGGTGCCTGTTAGCCACAGACTGGAGCTGTACCTATCCATAGATCCACTGGGATCCCCCTTCCTAACAAAGCCTCCCACTTGTCTGCCTAATGAAGTTTCTGCTGTTTATAAATTTGGTGTTTTATAAGTATTCTGCAATTTTGCTGTTGTCCTGTGCTAATTTCATGTAATTGCCTTTTTTAAAATATTTCTTAGTTATACATGGACGCGATATCTTTATTTTGTTTTTTTACTTTTATTTGGTGCTAAGGATCGAACCCAGTACCTCACACATGGGAGGCAAATGCTCTAGCATTGAACTACACCCCAGCTGCCTGTAATTGCCTTTTATATTTCTGGGTTTAAGTTACTTTTTAAATGTCGATCATTATCACTTATGGGTATTGCACCCTCATCTTACAAAATATGGTTTCTCAATAACATTTTGCATATCCATTTTTATAGGAGCAAATGATATGTCAATCATCTTTTTCTTTTGCTTGTGTTGATATTAATTAGTTATCTACGAACCTGAGAAAAACTGATATCATGTTAAGAAATGCAGTATACCTTGGATAACTGGATTGCTGAGACCTGGCTCAACCCTATTCTGGAGGTAGTACAATAGTAACAATCTACAGAAATTTTCCTGTGCCTGTCTTTTTATTGGAGACTATAAGCCACCTAAGGAGGGCTCGCAAGGCCCACTGATGCAGAACACCAAGTTGTATCCCCTGGCCCATGAGGCACTCCTCCTGGGTGACATCACCCCAATGGCTTAGTCTGACCTGAGCAAAACAGGACCTGAAGTTGTTACGCATCATAGACGCAGGCCATTTCAGTCACTGGTGGGGAAGTGACAAGAGCAAGAAAATACAAACACAGCATTTTACTTATGTTTCTGAGGGAATTAAAAAAAGATCCCAAAACTACTTAGCAGTGTGATTACCCAGTACATTTAGAAATAAATATTCTGGGACACTTAAAAATCAACTTGCAGACATACAGAACAGTAACTGTGCTGTAACTGTTTAGCACAATTACCTCACAGGTAACTCTGAATCTAATGGGGATACAAGGAGAACCCTCAGAGATGATTTCTTTCATCCCTGAACTCTTATCAGGCTTCCCCAAAAATGCACAGATAATTTGAAAGGGATTGGTGTGGAGAAGAGAAAACACTATAGTCTCCCCAAGATTAAATGTGGAATCCAGTGTAAATGCCACCCAAGTTAAGCCAGCAGCAGCAGCCCAGTGGGGTCATATGTCAGTCAGAAAACCAAAGGGAAAGTATTGTGAATGTTGGTCTTATTTTGAGAGAGGGTCTCGATAAGTTGCTGCAAGACTGGCCTCAAATTTGTAATCCTCCTTCCTCAGCCTCCCACACTGCTGGGATTACAGGTATGTGCCACAATACCCAGCGTAACACAGATGTTTTAAAATTATATTACAAAATATTAGGCCAAGCATGGTGGCACACACCTATAATCCCAGTGGCTGGGTAGGCTGAGGCAGGAGGATCGTCAGTTCAAACCCAGCCTCAGCAATGGCAAGGCGCTAAGCAATTCAGTGAGACCCTGTCACTAGATAAAATACAAAATAGGAGTGGGGATATGGCTCAGTGATCAAGTGCCCCTGAGTTCAATCCCTGGTACCAAAAAAATAGAGGCATGACTTCAATTTGATAAACTAAAACCTGGGGAAATTGAATTTAGGGGCGCTTCTCCCTAGTTATGTGTCTCACCAGTAACAGATGCTAGAGAACAACTCCCTTGCTTAAGAGCTCCTGTCCTAGAAAGTTTGGTTATTGTTCTTTGATGTAAAAATGGTACCAAAAACTAGTGTCACCTAAACCAATCAGCAGTGTATTCTTATAGCTCAACTGTTTTCACACCACAAATCCAGGAACAGTTTCTAGTGACCTTAGCAGGCAGAAGTAATTCCATTTTAAGCAACATGCAGTGATTTGCGTGATCTATGCTTTTTGTGGATGTGGGTTGTTTGGGGTGAGGGGATTGCACTGGGTTGTTTTTTGGTTTCCTGTGCTTTGGGGGGCTTGGTAAGTGGGTAGTCCTGCTACAGAGGTAGGAGGGATGCGTATCAATGTATGCAGCGCATGAACCACTTACACAAATGCTCTAGCTGTATGTACCTTCAATTCAAAATAGATGACTAAGACAGTTGAAAACAATGCAGCCTCCCAAGTGCTAACAAGAAAGGATAATTTAAAACCTGTACTGGTGTGCTAAAATCAAGACTTAGACAGTCTCTGTTCCTAATGCCTATGCGACATGGTGCCCCAGAGGGACTGGCTTTTCAGCAGGACCCCTGTCACTCTAATAGTGTCCCCTCTAATGGGCTCTCAAAGAGCATCTATTGATATGAAACAGAAACGTCGAATGCCTACAGGACAAAGCATTTGGAAAAGGAGGATGCTTTGCACATGACTGGCCTTTGTGTAAAAGGAGCTCCCAGCTGAGAGCAGCTAATGCCATCTTGGTTTCAGATAGGAAATGTGCCTCCGTCAGTTGCCATCCAGTGCTGCAGCACATTTACATGAAGTTCACAGAGGAAGAGGCTTTGTTAATGCTTCAGTCAGTACCTAAAAATGCCAGGTGCATCACAAGCGTTCAGTAAATGCTAGTCAGTTAAATTTTTAGTCCTTTATTTTTCTTTCACTTAATTATGACTGGCCGCTTTTTAACTAAACCTCTTCTCAAGAAGGATTCCCTGTCACATACATAAGTTGGGTCCATGGAATAATCTAGAACTGATTTCTGCTTTCGTAGAAGAGAGAGTGCAGGCCACGGACAGGACTGTCGTGTTCACAGTGGGATTCTGAAGGAGGGAAAGAGCAGCTCTTGCCCTGTGCCTTTTCTGAGTTCATGTCTGCCCCAGCTTCCTGGTGCTGACTGCTGGGGCACTTCATTCCCTCCAATCTGATGAAAGGCAAAAATCTCTGTTTGGGGCCAGTAGTAGTATGCTTGCCTGATGTGCAGGAGGCCCTCTGTTCCATCCCTAGTACTGCAAAAAAGTGGGGGAAATATTCAAATATGAAATGAAAGCTACATATCCTTGTGGTGCTTTGGTACTTTACTATTCCCAACTATCTGTTTGATCAAAGAAACTGAAATCAGAAGCAGTGATCCCAGAAGTCACAGTACAGAAATATTTTGCAAAAAATGGTAGTTATTTGAAGGATTTTTTTTTTTCTGTTTTTCGGGCTGGGGATGTAAACCAGGAACTGTGTGCCAAGCACATGTTTTCATGCTCTACCACTGAGCCACATCCCAGCCCAAGAGGATCACTTTTAAAATTTTAACAACTATATCTTAAATGTAAGTAAAAATTTGTTCTGCCTCATCAACCCAAGTTTAAAATACTCCCTGTACATTATTAACAAAAGGGATAGCAAATTTACTCTAGCAGTAAACACTGAACAATGGAGATTATGTGTATTTTAATATTACAATATAAATATATTAATATTTATATTAAATAATATAAATTATTGTTTATAATTGTTTTTTGTCTACTGAAAATACTTGGTTTGCGCCAAAATTGTCTGTTACATCTCACTGCATAGCACTTCCTAGAACCTTGGATGGTGATGTTGTGCTCACCCTGAAGTGCATGTAGGTTTGCATTGTGTGTGTATTAAGACAGAAAAAAATGTATTCTTGATTTTTGAGTACACAAGTGCTTTTATATTTATGTCTAACATTTGGCTACATGAAGCTTATAAATCATTTACCTTCTACTTAAAAATACTCTGTAGACTTTGCTGCTGCTTTTAACAGAAATTAAAAACATTCCATAAAAACCAGTTGGCTATAATTACCATAGTCCCAATATTTATTAAGGTTTTTATTTTTTATTTTTTTTTTAGTTATAGGTAGACATAATACCTTTATTTGTTTGTTTATTTATTTATTTATTTTTATGTGGTGCTAAGGATCGAACCCAGTGCCTCACATGTGGTAGGCAAGCTCTTTACCACTGAGCCACGACTCCAGCCCAATATTTATTAGTTTTTACTTGTTTAAGTTATTTGACCAGATGATGGTGCACTCCTGTAATCCCAGTGGCTCAGGAGGCTGAGGCTAGAGGATCTCAAGTTCAAAGCCAGCCTCAGCAATTTAGCGAGGCCCTAAGCAACTCAGGGAGACCCTGTCTCTAAATAAAATATTAAAAAGGGCTGGAACCCACTTGAATCAAATTGTGAAATATGATATATCAAGAACTATGTAATGTTTTGAACAGCCAACAATAAAAAATTTAAAAAAAAAATAATAAAATAAAATAAAAAGGGCTGGAGACGTGGCTCTGTGGTTAAGCACCCCTGGGTTCATTCCCTGGTACAAAAAGGGGGAAAAAAATCTTATTTGTAATGTTGGCCTTTTAAAGAGTTGGAAATATAAGACTGACAAATTCTAGGTGAATTTTCCATTTAGTTACAGTGAATCAGTATATTTTTAGCTGATTGGTCTTTAGCAATGCCCACATTTTTTAGTTTCCCAGAGCATCCATAATTTTTATCAGTTACATTAATTTTCTTGATTTAATTCTGTTCCTGCAATTTGTAAAACTTTTCCCCAATATGCATTATTTTCTGTATAATTATAGGCAACATTACTGTTAGCAGTTGCCGGTAATCAGGAATGGCTTCCATGTTATTGGTAACAATTTGCATAATCTATTGCTCATCCTAGAGCTTGTAATTTAAAATGATTTGTAGATTGCATGTCCTTTTGTTATCAGTATTATTGCATGTTATCAGAATAATGAATATCAAGGGAACTGATTCCTTTTGCCTTTAGTAAGAAAATTAATAAATTTTATCGTTGAGATAGTAGTACTCCCATTGAGACCAAATCATTTAAAATTTGCTTTAACTGTTTTTATTTTATACCCTAAGCTTTCTCTTGCATGCAAAGTCTGGTGTTGTTTTCTAGTCTTCAATTACTATTTGGAATCTGATCATCTCTCTTGCTGAGATAACCTACTCTGTGAAAATTACAACTGGTAGGAGCTGTCAGCAGTGTGACATGAACTGTGGCAGGTGCAGAATCATGAGCATTGAGTTGATTTTGGAAATTGGATGGCAGTTTTACTTTTTCTTTCTGTTTCACTCCTATTATGTCCTCTCTGGCACCCTTTTCAGTTTCCTCAGGCTGGGGAGAAATGCCCAGTGCTCACGCAAAGGCTGAAAACTCATGGGGGGAGCCATCCCCCCCTTCCACCCTGGTGGACAACGGCACAGCCGCATGGGGGAAGCCACCCAGCAGTGGCAGCGGGTGGGGTGATCACCCTGCTGAGTCAACGGGGACATTCGGAAGAGCCAGTGCTCCCACTGCCACCCCAGCCCTGTGCAAGCCAGGTGAGCCAAGCACTCTGCATGCCCTGATCTAGGGATGTAAAAATGGTTCAAAGCATTCTATGTAGACAGATGCTTTTCACTGGATTTGAAAACACTTTCCTTTTTTAAGCTGTCACACTTGTTCATTTATTTTTTGGTGCTTGGGATTGAATCTCAAGCCTTGCACATGCTGCACACACACACTACCACTTAGCCCCAGACCAAACTGAATTTTAAAAATTAAAGTATTAGGAGACAGTATACCTCAATCTATTTATACTTTAAGACTAACTTTAACCAAGACTATAAAGAAATATTTACCACATCTAACACATGAACATAAATGAATTTTTAACAGAAGTCCCATCCTCTCCTCCTTTTAAAAATAAATATAGGGGCTGCAGTTATGGCTGAATGTCAGAGCACTTGCCTAGCATGCGTGAGGCACTGGGTTCAATCCTCAGCACCACATAAGAAAATAAATAAAACAAAAGCATTCTGTCCATCTACAGCTATAAAAAAAAATTTTTTAAATTAAATACAAAAAAAATTAAAGCAATCAAACATACTAAACATATACTGCATGTTGAGCACCCTCAATCTGAAAATTCAAAGTGTTCTAAAACTTGGAAATCCTTGAGCCTCAATGTGGCCACATGGTAAAAATAATTCCACCCTGACCTCATATGCTAGGTTCCACAGGTGCATAGAAAATAAATAATACAGAGTCACCTGCAGGCCACATGCACAGGTGGATGGGAACACTGAGTTACTAGAGTCACCTGCAGGTTGTATGAATAAGGTGTATATGAAACAAATGAATTTTGAGTTTAGACATGAGTCCTGTCCCCATGTCTCATTTATGTACATGTAAATAATTCAAATCCAAAAATGATCTGAAATACTTCTGTTCCCCAGCATTTCAGTGAGGGTTCCAACTGCAGTTCTCACTCTTCCTTTGCAGTATTTGTGCCTGCTGATTAAACTTATTCATCAAAGAAGACAAATAGAGCAGACGGTTTTTTTTTTCTTGAGATGAGTCTTAAAAACACATATTCATAGTGGTCTGAAACTTCTTGCTTTATCTTCATCTTATAAACAAAATTTCACTTTGGGTCTTTCTGTTCATACTTAAAACAACTTGAAAAAATATGGGACTGGGGTATGGCTCAGAGGTAGAGCGCTTGCCCGGCATGGGTGAGGCCCGGGGTTTCCTAAGTATAAGATGGCTGATTTAAGTCTGATGTGAAAATTAATTGTTCAGGCCAGCACAATGGTGCTTGGGAGGCTAAAGCAAGAAGATCTCAAGTTTGAGGCCAGCCTCAACTTGAATTGTGTCTCAAAATGAAAAAGGGCAGGAGACATAGCTCAGTAGTACAGCACCCCTGCTTCCGTCCTCAATACCAGGGGGGAAATTGTTTACATGGCTGCAGAAAGCATCTTATTTTCTTTGTATGTCGTTAGATGTCCTAGACCTTAAAATATAACTCCATTTGATTTTGTGTTTTATTGACAGTGGATGGTATGTTCCAGATATCCACCAGTTGTGCTAGAAGTATTTAGTCCATTTCTGTTGCTTTTGGTTACAAAGCTAAAGGATAAGGGAACTTCTGGGTGTTTAAATTCACATGCCATTTTGAAGCAGTGTATTTTGTTTTTAGAACTTGTCCATGAGGTCAAGTTATGTGCCTGTCTACCTCGTAGATGTCAAATTTTCATCATCTTAAAGACCTTGGGTATCCACAGTCACCTAGTTTGGCCTTTTTTAGTTCTTCCAAGAACGAAAATGGGGATGCTTTGACACCAAAAATCACTTTCTATTTTTAAAAAGAGGAAAAAGTAACATCCTGAAATATTGAGCTTCTTCCCCAGCGCTAGGCTTCTGTGCTGGAGCTGTGGGCATCTCCTGGGGAGCTTGTCAGAAATACAGATAGATACCCTAGGCCAGCAGCCTCTCATGTGATCCCCACTGACTGCCACTGTGGTGAGGATTGAGAAGCACTGGCCGCGTGGCGTATTGCCCACTGGCTTAGATCAAGTGACAGCAGAGCCATGTGGGGGCAAAGACACTTTCAGGAGGCCTCATTCAGAGCAGCCTTTTCAGAGTACAGACATTGCCACCCACTCCTTAGGGCTGCAGGGTTCCTTTCACACTGTTTCACAGTGGTAGTGTAGTTGGTTAAGGAAGTTTGGAACAGCATGGATTGCAGATACCTGGAGTGCAGAGGAGGAAACACAAGTGTATCTGCATCATCCATGATGGGAGGAGAAAGCCCCTTCTTAGGTACCAGGGAAAGGAAATGTGAGAAGGTGGATCATACTGTACCCACTTTTCTCCGCCTCCCCGGATTTCATTAGAGCAAAACTCCACATGCCTTAGGGAGAGAATTTGATATTTCCTGTTTGCTCTCCTTCCAGCTTCCAAATCTATGCAAGAAGGCTGGGGCAGTGGTGGGGATGAAGTGAACCTGGGCCCCAGCCAGTGGGAGGACGAGGAAGGGGACCTGTGGAACAATGCTGCTTCCCAAGAAAGCACTTCCTCCTGCAGCTCCTGGGGCAATGCCCCCAAAAAGGGACTTCAAAAGGTAGGTGCAGTGCTTCTACAGAAGAGAACTAGCAGTTTTGGAGGTTCTGATCAGTGAGCCTTATTGCCTTGGGCCTGTGGTGAGGCAGCACATCATAGTGAAAGCTATGGTGGAACCAAGCTGCACACCTCCTGGCCAGAAAGTCAGAGGAGGAGGAAGGGGTCAGGGAGGAAGGCACAGCCCAGCCCCAAACCCAAAAACCTCCCTCTAGGCCCTACCTCCCAGTAATGCCACTCTGGGGAGCAGCCTTCAACACTTGGGCCTGTAGGGGACACAAGTGGAACTGTCAGGAAGAGCACATACAGAAATGTAAGAGCCCAGTTGTTCCTTAAGCCAGACCTCTAGAGTCACAGAGGGGCAACACAGTGCAGGTTCATCTCACTGGAAATGTGTTTTAGGAATGTAATTAAATTTTTTTAAAATAATGTTACTCATAGCTAGGCACCATGTGCATGGCCATAATCTCAGCAACTCAGCAGGCAGAGGCAGGAGGATGCAAGTCTGAAGCCAGTCTGAGCGATTTAATGAACCCTGTCTCAAAATTAAAAAAAAAAAAAAATTTAAGGTTGGGGATGTAGCTCAGTGGTAGAGCACCTCTGAGTTCAACCTCCAGTACCCCCCCCCAAAAAAAATTATGTTAATATGTAATGCTTCTGTTATTATTATTGCTGTTTTTGAATAAAACTAATAAATATTTTTTTTTTAATTTCTCAGCTTTAACTTCAAATACAGTAAATGTTGACAAACACAACGTCTATAAACAAAAGTTCTTTGGGATGTTTAATCTTTAAGACAGTGTATAATGGGGTTCCCAAACTAAAAAGTTGGATAGCTGAAGTGTACCATTAACTAGTATTGAAATAAATGAGAAGCCATCTGGAAGATACTGAACCCCCAACTCACACCAAGATAAATTCCAATTACATCACAAATTTCAATATAAAAATATAAAATCATGATTGTTATAAAAACAATATTGCAGTTGGAGGGACATTTCTAACTATGACTAAAATCTTCAAGCCATAAAAGAATTTTAGATTTCAATAATAAACACAAAAACCATGCATAACAGAAAATAAGCTAATCAGAGACAAAGTGCAAATAACAGGCAGGGGAAAAAATTGTAACTCACATCACAGAACTGATCTCTTTGATACTTAACAAAGTCCTAGAAAATGGTTTTTAAAACAACCAGAGACCAGGACTGGAGTTGTGGCTCAGCAATAGCACACTTGCCTGGCATGTGTGAGGCACTGGGTTCGATTCTCAGCACCATGTATAAATAAATAAAGAAACTGTATCAACAACTAAAACAAAACATTTTTAAAAATAAATAAAACAACCAGAGACCAATAAAAAACAACAGACAAGGTGATCTTCAATTTCATAGCATAATAATCTCAGGTTTTATGCCTTTTTTTTTTTTGGCAAAAGAATATGTGAGCATCATATAAAACTTTAGTTTAAAAAAAGGAGTACTGATATTATTTTTAAAATATTTATTACTAAACTGTCTTTGATGCAATATTAGGGTGTTTTGAATACTGATGAATATACATTAGGGTTGACAACCCTACCAGGCACCATGGCCCCACGCCTACAGTCCCAGGGGTTTGGGAGGCTGAGGCAGGAGGATCATGAATTCAAGCCAGCCGCAGCAACTTAGCAAGGCCCTGAGCAATTTAGTGAGACCCTGTCTATATATCAAAAAAATTAAAAGGGCTGGGGATATGGTTCAGTGGTTAAGTACCCCTGAGTTCAATCCCTGCTACCAAAAAAAAAAAAACTTGAACAGCCCAAATCATCACACTTCATTTCTTCATGAGTTTAATGAACATTTTTCCAGTCTGAAAAAAAAGTTAACACATGAGTTACTATTGATTATAGTCAAAATTTTAAATTTAAGAAAGTTTACTACAGGGTTGCAAAGTATGGATTTACAAAGTTGAATCCATGCAGATTCTGTTCCACTATCATTGGTTTCGTTTTCTGACATCATCCTCAGTGCCACACTGTCAGCATCCTATTCTCAAAGCTGTGAAAATATCAGTACTCTAGTTTGCTGGCAAAAATATAAATCAATATAACTCAAAAAGAAGGCAGCGTGATGTTATCTGTCAAAATGATGGACATTAGCACTTGACACAGCACCTCCACTTGTTATGGTACAGCCATATGAGTATGACATGTGTTCTTCTATTGCAACTTTTTTGTAGTAAGAAAACGAAAAGACATACAGTAACCAGTTGAATTATGTCCCATTAATAGCATGGGAAACTAAACTTTTTTTTTTTTTTTTTTGTACCAGGAGTAGAACCCAGGGGTGCTTACCACTGAGCCAACATCCTCACCCTTTTTTTATTTTTTATTTTGAGCCAGGGTCTCACTAAGTTGCTGAGACTGGACTTGATCTTGAGATCCTCCTGCCTCAGCCTCCAGAATTGGGGGGATTACAGGCATGCACCACCAGGTCTGGTGTGAAACTGCACATTTTTAAAGAAAAAATCTGTAAATATGTTATGGTTTAGGTATGTTGATATGAAGAGTTCAGCAAAATACATTGTTCAGTAAAAAAGGTAAGGTATGAAAAAGATGAATAGTACACTTACAGTTTTGTAAGGGAGAGTCACATGTATGTACACATACTGGGTTCTGTAGAATGTTCTAATTCCTTGTAAATCATGTGAATGTATTACTGTAAAGAAAATTTACTTTAGAAGAACATTTTAGAAAAACATAGCAGTAAGCAGAACCCAGCAACTAAAACCAGGCCCCGTTTACCAGCAGTAGAAGTAAGTGATTGCAGACATCAAAAAGAAGTCTCTTTATGGTTGAGCTGCCAGATAAACAGTTATAATGGGACCTGAAATAACCAAATTGGTTAATTAACATATAGTCTTGTTGGGCCTTTTGGTGCATGCCTGTAATCCCAGCAGCTTGGGATGCTGAGGCAAGAGGACTGCAAGTTCAAGTCCAGCCTCAGCAACTTTGGTGAGGCCCTAAGCAACCCAGCAAGACTCTAGATAAAACAAAAAGGGATGGGGATGTGGCTCAGTGGGTTAAGCACCCCCTGGGTTCAATCCCTGGTACCAAAAAAATAAAAATAAAACATATTCTGGTTTGATGTGGCTTCAGCAACATGGTAATTGTGGAAACAGCCCCAGATGAACTGCTTGCTGGAAGGCATAAGCCCGCTCCACATGCTCTACCACAGTTATAGCAGGCTCCTGTTCCAGAACACACAGTGAGGTATATTCTTAGAGGGGGCATTTTTTGTTTGTTCATTTTTTGAGAATGAGTCTCACTGTGTCACCCAGTTGTTTCTGATTTATCAGTAGAGCCTTTGTCAGTGCAGACTCAGAGGGAAGTTACTCTCCAGGCTCTGGGCCTTCCTGCTGGGTTCTCTCTTCCTGTAGGTGACCTGTTCCCCTTTTCTTATTCTCTCTCTCTGACATTTTCCTTCTTCCTCCTTTCCTCTCACCTGAGGGTTACAAATGATGAATAGTTAATAAAATTAAAAGGATTGTTTTCTTCTTCTTGCCCTTTCATTCATTGCAACAAACCCCCTGTATTTTCCATTGAGAATAAAGTTTGTAAAAGGACAAAACCATGCAATTTGGAGCATTCCTTGTGATTATTTAATAATGAAAGTAGTACTCTTTAAGAGCTGGGCTGTAGCAAAGTGGCAAAGCTTGTGCCTAGCATGCGTGAGGCACTGGGTTCAATCCTCAGTACCACATAAAAATTAACAAGTAAATAAAGGCATTCTGTCCATCTACAACTATAAAAAAAAATTAAAAAGAAAGAAAGAAAGTGGTATGCTCTTGTGACAAGCCAAATTGATTCCCTAGGAGGGGGAAATAATCACCCTGGTTTTTGTAAGTCCATAAGTTACACATATTAACCAACCTGGTGCTGCACCCTGCAGTTCTCTGTAGTATTTGTCACAAGTACTGTCAGGGACCTCATGGAGTACAACACAATTTAACACTAACAAAAAGGTCCTTGGGGGCTGGGGCTGTAGCTCAGAAGTAGAGCACTTGCCTAGCAAGTGTGAGGCACTGGGTTCAATCCTCTGCACCACACAAAGAATAAGTAAATAAAATAAAGGTATTGTGTCCAGGGCTGGGGATATATAGCTCACTTGGTAGAGTACTTGCCTTGCATGCACAAGGCCCTGGGTTCAGTCCCCAGCACAAAAAAAAAAAAATGGCATTGTGTCCATCTACAAATAAGTATATTAAAAAAAAAAAAAAAAAAGATCCTGTGACTTCTAAATTATCAAGAGATTCAGCTGCCTCCTGTTTCTAGGAGAAATGCAACTCTTGGCCCTTCACCTTGCCTGCACTTCATTCCAGGGCATGAAGACATCTGGCAAGCAGGATGAGGCCTGGATCATGAGTCGGCTGATCAAACAACTCACAGACATGGGCTTCCCAGTGAGTGGTCTCCGGTTACTACTCCCCCATATTTGCCCAAGTGAACAGCTGTAATTGTTTCTTACACAAGGAAGGCTGTGAGGATGAGGTTACTGATGTCATTAGCTCGTAAATCCCCTTTGGTGGGCAGTTTAGGCTAGGTTTGAACTGCAGCAAAAGACCCACTCAGTTTCCATCAAGAAAGACATGAGAGGGGCTGGGGATGTGGCTCAAGTGGTAGCGCACTCGCCTGGCATGCGCCAGGCACTAGGTTCGATCCTCAGCACCACATAAAAATTTTAAAAATAAAGATATTTTGTCCACCTAAAATTTAAAAATAAATATTTTTAAATTTTTTTTAAAAAGACGAGCTTTTTCATAGAGTAGAAACTACATGATTTGTAGCTTCCATGGTTTATATAGTTTTTTTTTATTTTCTTATAATTTATAGTTAAAAGTGAATTATATTAGTTAATGTAATAGATTGAAGAAGATTACAAGAGAAAGCTTGGTATAAATACATACTAAAGCATCATATTTTAAAAAAAAGTCATTCTAACCAAGCCTGTATAATTCCTGAGTTTCTGATGATGTATAGGGAGAATTCAGATCTCAGTGTGTTCCCACTAGTAAGTGAAAACTTACCAGTTTGTTTATTTCCTAAGGGAAATGACAGGGATTCAGAGAGCCAGGGCTATCACTATGGTCGCTGTGTAGTCCCTTTGAATGTCTTCTTTCCAAATCCTTATTCAGATGAGTGTCTTCACTAGGTGACCTGTAGGGTGGTGCCTCAGGCCAGGCGTACCTGCATTGTGCAGGGCACTGCCCCTGTGGCCCAGCTGCTGAAGTCATCACAGCACCCTGGAGCTTCCGTTGTCCACTGGATCAGTCAGCTCCAATCAGAGGGATAACAACCAAGATAAACCTACTTGGTTTTTTTTTGGTTTTTTTTTTTTTTTGCTTGTTTGTTTGTTTGTTTGTTTCCTGTTTCTTGGAGGAAGTTTGGATGGCAGAGCCTAGAACTCATGGCATGGAAAAGAACCCCTAGGCTGACTGCAAGTGACTTTTAACAGTTGCCGGTTCTAGAGAGGCAGGTGGGACAGGGTCTTCCTGCATCAATGTCTGGCCCTGCTGTATCAGCCGGGTGGCATCCCTGCTGAATCATTACTATAGAGAAGACACTTGATGGAGAACTTAGAAGGCTGTCCTAGAACCCTGCATTATGTTCCTAAGATGTTAAATATAAGTTCTTCAAGATCCACAGTCATTTTTAATTATGGGTGCTTTCTGTTTAAAAGACGCCTGTAATCTCAGCAGTGGAGAAAAGCATTTCCAGGTCCAAACCCTAGCCATCACAGCACTCTCCACAATGGTGGTGACCACGCTGCTCCTAGCCCTCCCTCTGCTGCTATATGCTGCTGACAAGCACTCTGCTTCCTCTGCAGAGAGAGCCAGCCGAGGAGGCCCTGAAGAGCAACAGCATGAACCTGGACCAGGCCATGAGTAAGTGAGGGCGTCAGCAGCACTCACCAGAACCACCAGCAAGAAGCACAGAAATACAGAAAATGGGGCACTGAGTGGACCTCAGGAAGGAAGGACAGACTCATTGTACAGTATTATGACCTGGGTTTGACATGAGATTGATTGTTGGGTGATTCATGTTTCCTGCCAATCTGCACATTCCCACAAGTGACCACAAAGATGCCATAATTATTGTTTTGGGGGTTACAGACTTCAGTGAGTAGGCAGATTTTTCAGGTACAAAATCTGTGAAAAATAGTGGTAGATGGTGTGATCAGGTGGGGTTGAGATGTCAGAGCAGAGAAGCTTGGGCTAGTGGAAGCAGTGAGCACCAGCTTCTGAGACTTGTACAGTAATGCAAAGTTAAAGTGACCCAAACAAATGCCGGTCACTGGGCCAGAAGCTTCCAGGAATACAAAAGCAGTTTAGTTTTACAAGACGGCAGTAATGGGAACTGAGGCCACAAGGTGAGTAAGAGCCATTCTCATAGACAGTCAGGAAGGCCCTGACACTGGTGGTTTCAGGGGGGAAGCAAGCATGTGAAGCCTGGGCAGCCATGGGTACGCTCCTCCAAGGGGAGGCAGCAGGGGTGCCAAGCAGGCCCAGCACCTGAGGGCTATTGTGCCCCTGCTGCTTTCTGAAGGGCTCAGGGGTCTCTTCCCTGAGGCTGGAGCTAGCACCTGTCCTATGTCAACATCCATGACCACATTTGCTTTTCATGTTGTTCTGTATTTGTGCCCCAGGCGCTCTGCTGGAAAAGAAGGTGGACATGGACAAGCGTG
This sequence comes from Marmota monax, assembly GCF_021218885.2. Lineage (NCBI taxonomy): Eukaryota > Metazoa > Chordata > Mammalia > Rodentia > Sciuridae > Marmota > Marmota monax. Next base: position 827,771 of record NW_026694757.1, read on the forward strand.
GACTGGGAGTGACTGACTATAATGGGATGGTCACCAAACCCCTCGGCTGCCGCCCACCAATCTCCAAAGAGTCTTCCATGGACCGCCCCACCTTTCTTGACAAGGTAATAGATTTAGGCAGTTTTTAAATGAGAAATGTTTTCATTTAAACTGTGTCCTTAGTGCAAGTCAGATTAAATTTTTGCTAGACTTTGAACTTTTTTTCCCCTACTATATGAAAGTTTAACTCAGAGGCATAATATGTTTCACAAATGATGTTACTAGGAATGAAAAATGCTGGAATTGAAAACTGATCTTCATTGTTGCTGTGGGAACTTAGCTGGTTATCCACTTCAGTCTTTCCAGTACACAAGATCATCACATTTGTTTTACTGCCTAATTTCAAATATACAGTTCTTCCATTTGGAAATTATATGTGTAGCCTTGAAGAAAGGGAAGTGGCAGGGCTGAGCCCTGGCCAGCCACCCATGTCAGTGACACCCACAGCCCCCGTGGTGGGTTCCCTGCACATTCAAGTCCAGGTCAGCTCAGTCCTCTTAGTGTTATCATGGAGTGGTGTCCCCCTCCAGATTGGTGGACCTACAAAGCAGGGAAACACATGTTAGATTTGATCAGAATGATCCAACCCTGAATATAAAGTTGAAACAAGAAGGGATGTGCTTTAGAAAACATAGGAAGTCTCCCAGGAGGGCTCTTACCATCCTTGATAGGATTTTTCTCTCTGTTCTTAGAACCTCGACAATACACTCCACTTCAGAAAACTGGGCTGTGGAGTGAACCAGGAATGTATTAAACTAAAAAATGATTTGTTCACTTGAAATTCCAAATTAACACAGCATCCTGTACTTTTATTTGCTTAATCTGACAACCCTGAGAGTGGGACCATGACCTATTTGCTTATATTTAAAACAGAATAATATTGCAAATGGGTTGTGACATTGGATGAAATCAATTTGTTAAGGCCTTAGCACATAGTATGCCCACAATTAATATAAGGAAAAAACTATAATAGGATTGTATGTTTTATGACTTCCACTCATATTAGGTTAAACTTTATGAAATTTCTGAGTGCCAAGGTCAAAGCTGGTGAGTGTCAGAATCCAGCCCATGTATGCCTCAAGCCTTGCTCCTATCTTCTCAAAGAACCTGTTTGAAACTGGCTGTACTGTGTTCTCCAGATCAGACTTGGCCAGCACTTCTGGCCCCTCCTCCTCACTCTCCCCAGTCAGGGGCAGCAGTGTCTGAAGGCAGTACTACTAGAAGCTAATGTATGTGTTTGTAGAATGTTTTCAATGAAAACGGCATCTTAATCCTGTTTCTCTTTTTCTTTCCCCTCTTCTTTCGCCCATGCTATCCATTCCCTCACTGTCCACACTCGCTCTTTTAACTCTCTCCATCCGTCCCCTTCCTCCTTCCTTGGGAAACTGTTCGGTGCTTTGTCTGCTGGTGGACGCTGCGCACAGCTCACCCTTTCTTTCTCCAATCAGGATGGCGGCCTCGTGGAAGAGCCCACGACTTCACCGTTTTTGCCTTCCCCAAGCCTGAAGCTCCCCCTTTCCAACAGTGCACTCCCCAATCAGGCCCTGGGTGGGATTGCCTCAGGGCTGGGCATGCAAAACTTGAACTCTTCCAGACAGGTAAGACTGGGGAGAAAGCTGACTGTGGTCTCTGTTCACCTGCCCCTTAGAAAGATGTGTTCCATGAAAACACTCTTATTTTCCATTAATACTTTTATTTTAAAATACAATCAAATATGGAAGAGTAGTTGAAAATACCATAAGAATTTCTCTCAGGTGTTTCAGGTAAAATCAGGAACTGAATAGGGGTTCCTGAAATTTAACAGTGCAACAGGAAATGTTTGTTTCTTTTACACTAAACCAAAACATACTTGAGTCTTCCCATGCCCTGGACACCAACTTCCTGCTAATTTAAATGCTGATGTGTTGCCAAGTAATACTGAGCTGGAAGAGAACCCAGGCACTCCCCTCCCATTAGAAGCAGAGGGGACCTGTCTCGCCAGGAGGTCCCCCAAGGGCCTGGGAGGCCTGATTGTTTGGTTCTCCATTTCTCCACCTTCCTGTGGATTCTCTGACTCGATGGTATTGAGACAAACAGCACTCTGATGGCTACAGGCCAGCCCTCCTGGCTGGTTTTGCAGGGGAAAACGCCCACACACACCTTTGCCCCTTTCTTGAAGTACATCTAGTGTTAGGGAGTCTGAGCAGGCCCTTTTGTGCCTGTGGTCTCCATGGGATTATCAACAGTGTCCTCTCCACTCAGAGATCCCAGTTGACCTTCAGTGCAATCCTGGCTCTTGGAGTTGCTAGCTTTGTCGAGTTTGGTAGGAATCTCCCTTCCAGATGTTCTGCTGTCAGGAGTCAGCAGCCCAGCAGCAGTGTGCACACAGGATGGGTCTTCTGCCCTGTGCCTCCCAGACTGCTCTTCCAAGAGAAGGCCAAGAGCATCTTGCTGCACCTCTTTGTTAGGTAGCTCATGACACAGTGTGGAAAATGCACCCCGGACAGACTTACTGGATTTGACACAGGTTAACTACCCAAATTTGCCAGTTGATTCAATTCCAAGGTTTTTTGAAATAATAGATATATTTCCCATTTGAAAATGTCACTCTTCCTCTGGGTCAGTAGTAATAACCAAACATTCTTGCCCTTTAACTCTGACCATAGATATAGCCTTCTGGAAATGGCTGCCTGAATGTGTGTCATTCAGACAGCCATGTCCACATCACTGTTTGCTGAAATACTCTGTTGTTATAGTTTCTGTAAGTTGACAGCCTTGTTGGGGACACTTTAAAATGCACCATCAGGCAGAGTGCAATGGCACGTGCCTGTCCCAGCCATTCAGAAGGCTGAGGTGGGAAGATCACAAGGCCAGCTTGGGCAACTTAGTGGGACCCTGTCTCAAATTTTTAAAAATACATAAAAAGGACCAGCAGTGTAGCTCAGAAGTAGAACACCCCTGGGTTTAGTCCCCAGTACTGCCAGAAAAGGGGCTGTTATCATACGGCTCCTGTGAGCTTAAAGCATCAGCTGCTTCTGTGGCTGACTGTCCACCCACTATCACCAGTACAGATAGTATTGGTCCTAGGTGTGGTGGAACAGGTTGGCAGTGTTGGGAAGCAGAAGCCACCTTGCATTTATAGGTGGGTAGCACACTATTTCACCCACCCGTGCAACTGCCTACCTCTGCTCCCTAAAGTCCATCCCGTCTCCCTGCAGATCCCGAGTGGCAATCTGGGTGTGTTTGGCAATAGCGGAGCAGCACAAGCCAGGACCATGCAGCAGCCGCCGCAGCCGCCAGTGCAGCCTCTTAACTCCTCCCAGCCCAGCCTCCGTGCTCAAGTGCCTCAGTTTCTATCCCCTCAGGTCAGACCCGGGCCAAGTGGGCGACATAGGCGGGTGCTTGGTGGGGACTTGGCCATATCCGAGACACTCTTTTAAAGTGAGAGCTGAGTTAATCGACATCAAAGAGGAGTCCTTGATGTTTTAAACCTGTAAATCTATCCTAACCTTCAGGAAGCTGCTTGGCCCTGCTGCCCCAGGAGTATCCCCAAAGCCTGCTACTCAGGCAGCTTCAGCCACCCAGCCTGCCACAGGTCAGAGCAGCTCTGAGGGAAGACAAGTCGGCACCCCACCAGTGGTGCAGTTTGTCCTGGGCTTGCCTTAGAGAGTTACTCTGATGAACCTGATGTTGGTCCTGGGTTGCTGGAAAGGGCAGGGCAGGCTGCTCTGTTGGCAGCTTGGGCTGTGGAGGAAATGACCCCTAACAACCCAGGACTGCCACACTGTGCTGAGAAGCTGAAGGCAGTCACAGAGAGCATGTGTAGAACATTCCATAATTTCAGGCTTTGGATAGAGTTTTTAATCACAATGTAACAGTCCTTACCCTCATAAGAATGTTTAGTAATTGATTGCTTTTTGTTGATAACACATCAGAGCTCTACTTGATATGTCAATTCTGGGGCAGAGGGAGGCTGTGCCCTCCCAGGAAGGAGCAAAGCATCCTGAGGTCCCTACCACCTGTGGCAGAGGGAAAACTGCTTTCTCCCCTGAGGCCTCTGTTACCAGGAAAATATTTGAGATTCCTGAAGAGTCTTGTGTTTAATCGGTTCCAAAAGGAAATGTACTAACCCATCAGTCTTCCATTATTTGTAAAATTTAAGTCTCAGTTGACTTTTTATTGCTATAACAAAATCCCTTATCCTGGATAAGTAATAAACGGCACGGGCTTGTTGCTCATAGTTTTGGAGGCTAGAAGTCCAAGATCAAGGCACTGGAGGATCTGGGGTTTGGTGAGTTCATGCGTCCTCACATGCAAGCAGGGGCAGTCACACTCCTTTGGGCCTCTTTGATGAGGGCTCTGATTCCACTCAGGGTTCAGCCCTCATGACTCAGTCACCTCCCAAGGGTCCCAACTCTTAATCTAAAATATCGAAGGGCAGTAGATTTCAACACTGGTATTTGGGAGTCACAAACATTCAGACCATGGCGTATAAGAAGACAGTATTGGTATACAGAAACGAGCAGGATGTGTGGGAATAAGCATTATTCTGAAATGGTTTGTGTCCAAGTTTGTGCACTCACGGAGATGGCTAGAACTTGGTAGAATGCTAGTTAAATGTGTTAGGATCAGGGTAAGCCTCCATACAGACAGGCCTCAAAAGATGTGTCTAAAACAACACAGGCATTCCTCTCTTTCATGACAGTGTAGACAGAAAAAGCTAAGAGCTTGTGGGGCAGCTCTGCCACAGCTACTTGCCGACCTCAGGAAGAAAACAAAAGAGGACAGGACAGCCCTTTGTGTGGATCGCCTAGAGGCTGCTGTATGCCACTTCCCAGTGCATGCTTCTGCCCACAGCCAGCACCACAGCCACACCCAGCCTGAGAACAGTTAGTGTTGTGCCCCACCCTGAGCAGAGGACGTGTCTCAAATATTACTCATTGCTGTGCTATCTTGTTTTCTCAATGAATTCCAATGTGATCTCCGTATTAGCTATACTGTTACATGCTATTTTTTTTCTTTAAATTGACTTGCCCTTTTTAACTTATTTAAAGAAAATTTCATGTTTATCATAAGTAGAAAAATCAATATTTTTCTAATAAATATTAGACAATTACGGGGGGGGGGTTGTTTGTTTGTTTAATTGTACATGGACACAATGCCTTGAATTTTATTTATGTTTTTATGTGGTGCTGAGGATCGAACCTTCTGCCTCACATGTGCTAGGCAAGCGCTCTACCACTGAACCATAGCCCCAGCTCATAGACAATTATTAAAGTAAAACATCCTCAACCATGTTACACCAAAATCATCTTGCATGCCTACCTGTGATATTAAGATCCATTTCACACTTTGGAAAACATTGAAATAGCCAGTGTTAGCCGTACTTTTTTCAGAGTAGTGAATTCCAGTTGAAGGGACTTCACTGAGCGGGAGGCAGGTGGGTATCCAGGTCAGTTCTGCAGAGAGCCACAGGAAGACTGGGGGCAGTGGTGTCCAGCCAGAGGCACATCTGCTCTGTAGCAGCAGTGGCAGCATTTGGAGTGTGCACACAGGGGAGGGGCTTGCTGAGCTCCTGGGGGTGCAGCTCGTGCAGGGGATAGGCCCAGGGGCCTGTGTGAGAGACACTTGCCCTTGCCTGCCATCTTTAAGGCTTTCACTTTGGCAGAACTCAATCACTGATAGGAATAACCGAGACCCACACATGGGAAGCTAATGAGTAACTGAAGTACTTAGGGAAAGAAATCTCTAAAGACTCTACCCCTTCCTTTCTTCCTCCCTCCTTATTCTCAGCATGTTAACTACTAATGTTAAAATGTCCATAGATGTTCTAATGGCCTTTGAAGTCCAACCCTGAAACAAATATAATTATCATTTAATAAATTTTGAGTCTCTGAAACACTCTGCAGACAAGTAAATGTTCTCACAGATGGTGCTGACAGTGTGTCTTATGTCAAACAGGTTCAAGCACAGCTTTTGCAGTTTGCAGCAAAAAACATTGGTCTCAACCCTGCACTATTAACCTCGCCAATTAACCCTCAGCATATGACGATGTTGAACCAGCTCCATCAGCTGCAGCTGGTGAGTTCATAGGTCGCCTAAGCAACACACACCACGGACAGCCGTGGTTGCTCTGACACTTCTCTTCCTAGTGTGATGTGTCATCAAGACTGTTTGTGAGTTATAAAGCTTTTCACTAAGGGTGTTTTTACGAAGTTTTGTAAGTGTTTTGGCCCCTTCGTGTTCAGGAGTCTCAGATCCAGTTAGGCCATCTCTCCTTTGAGCTTTTAGCTTCTCATCTGAGCCATAAAACACAAAAACTCATTTTGAGTGACTCTTTCCTCAATTCTCCCAAGAGTGGTTTGCACAGTACCCATTCTACAAACAGGTCAGAGTCGCTTCATCGTGGGTGCTAGATGCCTTGGAGCTAAAAACTTGATTCTCTCATAGACCTCCTCTGAGAGTGGCTGATGTGAGTTGGGGGCACACCAATAATCCCAGCTACTCAGGAACCTGAGGCGGGAGGGTCACAAGTTCAAGAACAAACTCAGCAACTTAGCAAGCTCCTATCTCAAAATAAAATTTAAAAAAGGACTGGGGGTATAGCTTAGTAGCAGAGCACCCCTAGGTTCAGTCCCCAGAACTGAAAAAAAAAAGAGAGAGAGAGAGTATGGCTGCTATGACCCAGTTATTCTTAAAAGTTTTATGATTTAATATGTCTTGAATTTTTTAATTTTTAAAGTTTTATTCCTTTTATCATAAAACACCATGTTGTTATATTGCCTAGGTGTGTACTAAATTGATGTACACTACAGGGCCTTGTCTGTTATTCCATTCTTTGATGTGTGGGCACCTGGTGTATTTAGAAGTCCTGGCTGGTGCCTTGTAGGAGTCAGGCAGCAGAACAGCGGGAGCATCAGGGGCCTCTAATGGATGGCGCCCCAGTGAGACTTTTGCTTATACAGGAGTCTGTGGGCCCTTGAGGCCCCCGCCTCAGTATTTTCAAGATGTAGGTTTTAAGCACATGTCTATGGAGTTTGGACATCTGGCTTTTCAGTCAGTAGCAGGGGAGGATGAGGCAACCGGGTGGAAGTGTCCTAGAGACACTGTGGGTGTTCTGACTTTGCTGAAAAGCACAGAGCTCAAGACACAGGGTAGGGTGGCCTCAGCCTGAGGCTCTTTCTTGGTCCACAATGGGGATTGGGGAGGCTAGCGGTACTGGGTTCGGGGCAATGCACTTGTGCAGTCCTATGGCTTTCAGTGCTGGCGGCAGCAGCGGAAGACCCTACCCTCAAGAAGGAGATGGTGTGCTGTGAGAACCAGACATACCTTATAAACATAGGGATTTAGAGCCGTTGCCATAGAGCAAGGACACGCAGCACTGGACAGTGCTGTGGGCCTGACATGCCAGAGTTGTTCCTTCACCTGGAGAGCTCCTCTGGCCCTAGGATGCAGAACATCAAGAAAATGCTACATTATGTTTAGTGTATTCTGTTCTCAAATTTTTTCCCAGGATTGGAGAAATAAAGTTCAGTGCTTCCTAATGTTCAGTTTTAGGGCCTCCATAGATCCACTTAAGTGAATCTATAATTAATGAGACATTTCTAAGAGCTTAATCTCTACTGTTATTTGGATCCTATTTTTTAAAATTAAGTTCTCTTGTCAAAAATATATCCCAAAATCCATGTTGTAAGAAAAAAAATCTAGCATTCCACCAGCATTTTGAAATAATCAGCTGAACACAGGGTCTGCACCAGCGTACTTAGAACCATGAGATCACCTTAGCCCATGCTGGCCCCAGGTATACTTGCCGAAAGGATTCACAGACCCATGTTTGGGGTTCTGTCCTGGCTTTAGTTCCCACAGCACTGTCTGAGGTAATCACATGGCCTCCAGGTGCTTAGGAGCTATTTAGTACCTATTCTTTGATTGGGGCAGCTTGTTTCTGTAATCTGGCCATTCTGGACCTTAGCCTCAACCATGATAAGAGTAAATTTATTTTTTATTTGCTCAATGTCAGGAAGTTGAACCATCTATTGATGGCTGTCTAATAACATTCTATCTTTTCTTTCTGTCAATAGGCATACCAACGTTTACAAATCCAGCAGCAGATGTTACAGGCCCAGCGTAATGTTTCCGGACCCATGAGACAACAGGAGCAGCAAGTAGGTGTCACCCAGCCTGACTTTTATCATTAGCCTTGATTGTCCCTGATAGAAGAAACAGTAACTGATGAATTATTAGGATTGTCCTTTATTTTTTTTTCCCCCCAGGTGAACCTCCCCTTTCAAAAGTCCTGGGACTGGCTAAGTTTGGGAGGGGGTTGACCCAGCCATTGAAGGCCTAGATGTGAAAACACTTGGAGTGTAGAAAAGCCATGCATATCACTTCACACTGGCTAACGTGTATGTGTCTCTTCCTGTCAGGTTGCGCGCACAATCACTAATCTGCAGCAGCAGATCCAACAGCACCAGCGCCAGCTGGCCCAGGCCCTGCTTGTGAAGCAGCCTCCGCCGCCGCCACCCCCGCCGCACCTGTCTCTGCACCCCTCTGCAGGCAAATCGGCCATGGACAACTTCCCCCCTCACCCCCAAGCTCCTGGCCTACCTGACCTGCAGACCAAAGAGCAGCAGTCTTCACCCAACACCTTTGCTCCTTACCCTCTCGGTGAGTCTCCTGTGGCCACCGCACTGCACTGCGGTGGGCGGCATGGCTGGCTGGTGCTGAACAGCATGCCAGGACTGCAGCCCCAGAAAGACCCCTAGAGCAGGCCTCCAGAGGCCTCTGCAGAGGAAGCAACACCAGCTGCCTCTGCAAAACAAAACACTGACCACAAGGTCTTTCAAAACCCCAGAGAAATTCCCATTTCCACTGTTGCGTCAGCACAACCTGTTCATTCCTAGTTTATTTTTCGTCTGCTGTTCTTTACCAGCCACTGTCCTCCAGCTCCAGCTGCAGGAAAGAGCTTACAGTGGTTCTGCCAGTAGTGTGTTCAGACTCACTAAAGCAGGCCCTGCTCACGGAGTAGCCGATGTCCCTGCAGCACCTCCAGTGCAGAATGGGAACTGACCCGCCAGAGCATGCCCAGCATGTAAAGCCCACAAATCTTCAGAGCCATGGTTCCCGCCCTCCAGGTCATACTGGCTGGCCAGGAAAGACATGCATCACGCAACCAAAGGCAGCAGAGGAGAGACGTCACCCAGAGCAAGGGGCTGCATTTCAGGCCTGTTTATTGCTGTCAAAATCTGCAGACATAGGACAAAGGAAATCAGTAGCTCAGAAAATATACCCTAAAGGATAAAGGCCAGTTGAGTGACAGAGAATTTGCTACCAACTGGTAACATCCCCTTGTAAGTGCTAGCACTTGTCTCTGAAAAAAGTGGCAAGTTCTAGTCATAGGAACACCTCCTGCTTCAAGCATAACAAACATGGTGTGTCTTTAACATGAAGCTGATAAGTGTTAGACTGGACTGTCTTGTCCTTTCATTCCTGTCCTGTCCATTAATGTGCCTGATGTCCAAGAAGTGGTGTCAACATTAGTGTTAATGCCTAACCTAGGAATTAGCTTCCTGGGTTTGAGTCCCAGCCCACCACCAGCTGGCCCACTGCTAACTGTGGCAACTTGTCTCACTGCTCTTTACCTGAGGTTTCCTATCTCTAAAGTGGAAATGTTTACCTCATAGGGTTTCTTTAAAGATCAAATGAGTTCATATGTGAAGTTCTCACACAGTCCATAGCCTGTGGCAAACACCATGTAGTACATTTGCTTCTCATGTAGGCTCTTTCTTCTGTTTTAGGAATGGTTGTTCTGGAAACTAATTCCATTCCACCTGTCATCCTCAAATGCTCTAAATCTAGCTTGTACTGTTCACCTATCCTCTTGACCTGCTTTGGAAAATAAAGTGTGCTCATCTCTGCTCTGAAAGATTTCTTTCTTAGTGTAATGAAAGAATTCATGCAGTAAATCTTCAAAATCTGATGAAATTATTTTGATAAAATGTTCTAATATTCACATTACAGTTTTGTAAATGCATTGAAAATGAATAACTAGTAAGATATAGGAAACTTCACCTTCCTACTGACTGTCAGCATCTCTGCAGCTGCACATACCAAAAGTCTCTTAGGAGCTAAGCTAGTGGTGCCAGGAGCCAGCAGCCCATACCTAGTCATGGGCTTCTGTCCACTTTCTGTCTGCATGTCCAGCCTCCCTGGCTATTCCATTTCTTCCCCATAGAGCCAAGCACCTAGACAAGAAGATGAGGCCTACATTCAGGAAGAAGTGGCTTTGGTACCCAGTGGCTTTCAGAGCTGTTGAGCAGAGAGTTGACTTTCACCTTGATGACTAAAGAAAAACCAAAGAGTAGGGTTTAAGTTTGAGCCTCAACTAGGCAGCATTTTGATGAATAAAGAGAAAGCCTCTACAAACAGAGGCCTTATAGAGGAGCTCTGGTGTTTTCCAGGGTCAGTTCATATTGGCCCAGGCCAGTTTATCTACTTGTGAAGGAAGAGTTAAGAGAGGGGTTGGGGCCAAATTGTGGGAATTGGATGCTCTGCTGGCCCTTGCCTTGTGGCCCCTCATCTGATAGATCTGTACAAATGGAAGTGAAAGCAAGGAAGTAGGCAGTCTCTAGGTAGTATCCAACTGCAGAAGTATTTTGTTAGGTCTACAAAGTGTGTATCTGTCTCTATCTTCTGTGTGTCCCCGCCCCCCTCTCTCTATCAATCACTAACATTTAAAAATTGAGAAATTGTCATTTGAGCACTATGGTGGATGCCTGAGATCCCAGTGACTCAGGAGGCTGAAGCAGAAGGATCACGAGTTCAAAGCCAGCTTCAGCAACTTAGTGAGACCCTGTCTCTAAATATAATATAAAAAGGACTAAGGATATGACTCAGTGATTAAGCACCCCTGGGTTCAATCCCTAGTACAAAAAGGAAGAAAAAAATGGGAAATTATCAAATAAAAATTATTCCTGGCATCTTTTAAAATTGCCTGGCCAAAGGAGCTGGGGATATAGCTCGGTTGGTAGAGTGTCTGCCTCACAAGCACAAGGCCCTGGGTTCAATCCCCAGCACCACCAAAAAAAAAAAAAAGCCAGTAAAATTAGCTGGCCCAGGGACAGTGATACACACCTATAATCCTGGTGACTCGGGCGGCTGAGGCAGGAGGATTGCAAGTTTTAGACAGCCTGAGCAACTTATTGAGACCCTGTCTCAAAAAGAAAAGGCTGGGACTATAGCTCAGTGGTAGAGCACCTCTGGCTTCAATCTCCAGTACAAAAAAAAAAAGTGGCCACACCGGTCAGGGTTCCACATGGCAGTATCTGGTTGCCCAGTAGCACCTGCTTTCACAGTTCAGAGCCTGTCTGTCCTGCTGTAGTCTCTCTTGCCCTCCTCACCTTCATTTGAATTGTCCATCTGGCTCCCGTAGGCATTTGAATTTGCAGCCCCTGATATAAAGTTAAGAACCAAAATGTTTGGCACCTTGCCTAATAATAGGGTTTCCTCACTGGGCACCACATGGTGTGTGGGTGGGTGGGTGTATATGGCATGCAGACTGTCACTGTTGAGTGATCCGTCATGCTGGGCTGCCCTGCCACAGGTGGCTCCCTTCCAGCCCACACATCTGGCCTACCCCTTAGTGGCATCCCTTTCAGGAATTCTTCACTTCAGCCTTTGTGTCATGGTCGTCCCCATCATCTTTGTCAACCTACGTAGTTCTGGACCTTGGCAGATCTCTAGGAGCATCAGCTCACCATTCCAGCTGGGATGGCAAATGGCAGCTCCCACTCACCCAGACAGTTCAGTTCCTGAAAAGCCATTTGATACACAACTCGCACTCTTTCAAGAATGCTTGTGTACCAGAAGTCCACTAAAGGTAGGTCTAGTTATTCAGACCAGCTTGTTCTGTAGGCAGAGGGTCATTTCAAAAAATGCCCTGAAATATGAAAGGATTTTCCTTCCTGTTTGGCTCACTGTTTTTGTGTTGGCTCTGACTGAGCAGCCTCAGGACCATGTTCAGCACTAAAACAAACAAAATGAGGAGAATTGTGGGATGTACTTAGTTGAAGATTGTTGGAATTTTCATTTTAATTGAGGAATAATATTGCTTAAAAAGAAAGAAAAGAAAAATGTTGTTTGGAAGAGAAGCATTTTTCACCAGCATTAACAGTGTGTTTCGCTATCAATGAAGCCTGGAGTGAAATCGGGCAGAGGAAGGGGAGGTAGCTCCTAATGGCATCTCTGTTTTCAGCTGGACTGAACCCAAACATGAATGTCAGCAGCATGGACATTACCAGTGGTTTGTCGGTGAAAGACCCATCTCAGTCCCAGTCACGCCTCCCTCAGTGGACACACCCGAACTCCATGGACAGCTTGTCCAGTGCTGCTTCTCCTTTGGATCAGAATCCTAGCAAGCACGGTACGTCGTGGCCAGCACACCCACAGAGGGGGTCACTCCTGGCTCATTCGTTGATTATCCCATCGTAGGGAATCTCATTCTGTACATTTCTACATACCCAATGCTGAAAATGGAGTAAAAGCATTCCATTCTTTTACAGAGTACATAAGATTTCAACTCGTTAAGGATCAAACTTATTGAAACTCAGTCGTCAGATCTTAGCTTCAAACCCAGAAATCACTGAAAATACCCCAGAGCCTGTATGCTTGCTTGTTTTTTTTTTAACATCTGCATTCCTAAATCACAAAAATGAGTCAATTCTTTCAATAAAATAATAAAACACAAAATCAAATACTTAGAAGGGAAAAAGAAGCAAAATGTTAATCATCAAAGGTAATCACACTGTTAAGCATTAAATATAAACTTCCTGGTGGCGTTAAACATGAAGGAAATTTAATATGTTCTCCACAACATCTGTGCACCTTCCTTGGCAAGAGGGAGCCCCGACACCTGTGGCTGGTTGGTTTAGTCTGTGTAAATTTAACACCTAGTTTGTTCTTCCATAATGAGCATGGCTGACTGCAGGAGGGAAAGACACAGATAACAGCAATTGTGGCAGCTAACCACAAAGGCTAAGATCGATCCTCAGCACCACATACAAACAAATAAAATAAAGATATCTTGTCCATCTACAACTTAAAAAAAAGAAAAAGATTTCCAGCATGGATGGAGGTATAGCTCCACCCCAGCACTGCAAGAAATAAATATTCACTAGGCCCAGAGGCACACATCTATGGTCCCAGCTACTCGGGAGATTGAGACAGAAGGATCTCTTGAGCCCAGGAGCTCAGGGCCAGCCTGGGAAACAGACTGACTTAAGAAAAAAAATGGTTCCCACTTGACTAAGTAAAATGGTTCTTTAAGAGTTTTGGTCCTACAATGACAAACTTTGGACTAACCAAAGAATCCTAGACAGACAAGGTCTGATGATTCACATTACTCTGACAAACCTGGAAGGGAAGGCTCTTTGGCAGCCCTTGCGTCTTGAGCAGAGAGTACTCACTGGGATCCTGTTTCTTTCTTCTGTAGGTGCTATCCCTGGAGGTCTAAGCATTGGGCCTCCAGGTAAGTCCTCCATTGACGACTCCTATGGCCGGTACGATTTAATCCAGAACAGTGAGTCACCAGCCAGTCCTCCTGTAGCTGTGCCCCATAGCTGGTCACGTGCCAAATCTGACAGTGATAAAATCTCAAATGGCTCCAGCATCAACTGGCCCCCAGGTAAGACCACACAACACCTACAGCAGCAGATCTGAACACTCCCTGAACCTAGGAGGAACAGGACCCAGGCCACATGTTCTGGAAGCTTCAAGCCCACCCCTTTGTCATTTCCATTGGGAATCCATTTGTCAGATCAGTGTGGGTATCAAGCCTTGTTCTGTGGCTCCCTAGTCCACTATCAGGAGTGGCAGTAAGGCAATGGGGGAAGGCACACTGGATACCATCTGGCAAGAACATACAGGCCTGGGATGTTGGCTGTAGTACCCGGTTCTGCTTTGTTCCAAAGGAGGGAGTGATTTCACGAAAGAGTCTGTAACACGTGCCTGAACTGAATGATCATATTATAAAAATTTCCACAATCAGGAAAATAATATTTTTAAATGTCAGGAAGCAATGCGAAGGTTCTCTAGCATGCAATTTCATTTGATTTCCACAAACAGAATTCCATCCTGGAGTTCCGTGGAAAGGACTTCAGAATATCGATCCCGAGAATGACCCTGACGTCACTCCTGGCAGTGTTCCCACCGGGCCTACAATCAACACCACCATCCAGGATGTCAACCGCTACCTCCTCAAGAGTGGAGGTGAGGAGGGCCCCTCAACCTGCCTTCAGCTGGGAAGGTCCAGCCTCCTTCAGGATGCCAGCAGGCAGTGTAAGCTGGGGGGCAAGTCGGCTGAGACCCAGCTGCTGGGCTACTTCTGTCACCTGTCAGCTGCAGCACAGGAAGACTGATTTGGGGGACATGGTTTTGCTTGATCTGTAGAGGTTGAGTGTCCTGCATCCAGAATGCTTGGGGCCTGAAGTGATTTAGATCTCAGAGCTTTTTGATTTGGGAATGCTTACAGAGACTTAGTAGTTGAGCTTACCCAGTCCAAAAATGCAAAGTCTACAGTGTGCCAACTACATGACACTGAAGTTTCCTTGAATTTCAGATGCTCGACCTGTATTTCATATTATAGCATTTTTTAAGGTTACATTATAGAATCACATTTAACCTTTAGCTGTTTAATGAAAAAGTTTCCACCTGAAAACTCTTTAAACTGAAAAGGATTTAGGAAGACCCTTTTCATCCATCTCAATCTGTTTTTCCTGGCACAAATCTCAGTGCCGATTTTTAGCCCACCCTCTGTCAGACTTCAGAGCAAGAAGTGCTGGGCTGAGCTGTGAACTCAGAAAACACACAAAGACTTGAGGTGCAGTTTTGAGGCTTTCTAAGGTGTGCCCTTAGAAAGGAGGCCTGAAGAGACATCTGAGAGCCATCACTGAGAAGGCGTCTCACAGAGTTCCCACAATGTTAAGTTAGGTTTCCACTTAAAGTAAGACCTGCTGGAGTGAGGTATTTGCTTTGTGTCAGAATAGAGGAGCCTGCGTGAGATGGCAGGGACAGCCTGAGTGGAAGTCACACCTGTGTGTGGCAGAGCAGGCAAAGCAAGCCCATGTGTCTTGACAGTTGTGCGTAAGTGTGATATGGGTTGTGCTGATCCAGGTATTAGAAGCTAAAAGAATCAAGGTTTCATGGTACACAGCAGAGCTTCCAGAGCAGGCACAGATGGAGCTACACATGACCCTTTGACCTCTGGGGGGCAGCAGGAGTGTTGCGAGTGCCATCCACCATCTGGCCCAGTTTTCTGTGATGTGGTAAAGGTGGCCTCAAGAGGCACCTGGCTTCTGGTCAGAGCCAAGCAACTGCCTCTGGTTCTATACCTACCTGATAAAAGAGAAAGACTTAAGAGTGGAAAGGAATCCAAGCTGAGAAGCACATTGGCCATGGAGACAAGACAAGAAGATGGAATCCAACTCTGGGATTAAACACATCAGCTGCCAGGGGCAGTGGCCACACTGTGATCCTGGAAACTCAGGAGACTGAAGCAGGGGGATCCCAAATTCAAAGCCAGCCTCTGCAACTTAGTGAGACAGTCTCAAAATAAAAAGTTAAAAGGACCAGGGAAGTGGCTCAGTGGTTAAATACCCTGGGTTAAATCCTCAGTACCTAAATAAATAAATAAAATTGGAGACCTGCAGAACGTAAATATGTTCTAATGGTTGTCAGCTCTGGTGAAGAGGTCCCCTACAGCAGGGCATGTAGGAGGTGCCACATACCTGGGGGCCCTGCCTCGGAGACTGTAGCTTTTAAGCCATCAGATTCTGTTTGTGGTGATGAAGGCAACAGTCCATCTGTGTCCAGGTCCCAAGTCCGAAGAGCCCTTTCCGCCCTTGCTTCCAGGCAGTGTTCTCTGCTCCACCTGCCCACCCCTCCCAGCTTTGTGAGTGAGAGTGACAGTGCACAAAGCCACATGGAGCTGAGCTCCATCCCAAGGAACCAGGTGTCTTGAGGGTGCAGGGAGGGACTTCCTCAGAGCAGAAAGTACTGCTCTGTGGGCACCATACTTGGAAAGGACGCAGTTACTGGGACAGTGTCTCCACTGTGCCTATGTCCCCAGAGGGAACTAGGAAGGGAGATAAAGGGTCAGAAAGTGCTCATGTTTTCATGTCAGAATTTGTAATGAAAAGCTTGGGGTCTGCGTTTCATTGTGGCTATGGTTTGAACCATGAAAGGGTGAGGATTGCCCTGCATTTAAATTGTTACTGTGCAGGGAACAGTCATGTGACCTTTTACAACTCTGACCTGACATTTTAAATATTCTGGTGGTGTATCTTCCTCCATGGCTTGATGTAACCTTACCTCAGAGCTCATGCTCTGTCTCCTCAGCCTTCAGGAGCACCCCACACAGGCCTTCCCACGGGCTACGGGACTGACTCAAAGGTATTCCTTATCTGCCTCCTGGCACCACACCTCCCTATCCAGGCCTTTGCCCAAACAGAAGCTCAGGAGGTGATCTGTATGCTGCCCCTCATCCCATCAGAGCTGCTGGCTGCACACCTGCCACCCCTTCTTAGTGCCATGTTTGGTTCTGCAGGGTCCTCCCCACCATCCTCTCAGAATGCCACACTGCCTTCCTCGAGTGCCTGGCCGCTCAGTGCCCCCGGCTACAGTGGCTCTTTGAGCAGCATTGCCTCCTCACCTAGTGCTGCAGGTATGAACTGGCCTCTCCACTTGCAGGTAGCATTTTCTTTCTTTCCCCAGACAAACTGACAGGCCTCAGCTGTTCCCATTGGTCCCTTTACTCTCCTCCTGAGTGCTGGAGCTGGTGTGAGCCTTGCCTTGCATGACTGCGGGACCTCAGGCACATCTGAGTCCTCACGTATGGAGTGGAAGTGGGGTTGTGAAGATCAGGTGATGTATAAGGCACCATTGCAGACCTAGCACAGCACCAGCCTGAGTGGATCTGCTTCCTTCTCTCCTCCCCCATGACTACAAGACAGAGAGTATGTGAGTCTTGAGAAACTCAGAGGCAGACAACAGCTGGGAATTACTTAAATTCCATGACAGGTGGAGGAGACTGGCAGGTCCTGGTGTTAAGCCCTGGTATTCGCAGAGGGCCTACCTCCTCCTGCCTGGATCCACCTGGTATCAACTAGACACAAAAACTGTGTGTCATATTTATAAATTATTTCATATCTCTGTATTCTATCAAATTTTTAAACCACTGTACTGTGTCCATATGAGAATAGCATTTAAGGTTTTTTTCAATAAGAATTTTTATAATTCCATTACCTTGGGGAAAAAACACTTTCAATGTAGTTTAGCATCTTATTAAAAGAAAAACAAAGCCGGGTACAATGGCACACACCTGTAATCCAAGCTTCTCAGGAGGCTAAGGCAGGGGGATCACAAGTTCCAGTCCAACCTAGGCAATTTAGCAAGGCCCTGTCTCAAAAAGGGCTGGGGAAGCCGGGTGCGGTGTTGCACACCTGTAATACCAGAGACTTGGGAGGCTGAGGCAGGAGGATCTCAAGTTCAGAGCCAGCCTCAGCAACAGCAAGGTGCTAAACAACTCAGTGAGACCCTGTCTCTAAATAAAATACAAAATAGGGCTGGGGATGTGGCTCAGTGATCAAGTGGCCCTGAGTTCAATCCCCAGTACCCCCCAAAAAGGGGGGTGGGGCTGGGATATGGCTCTGTGTGGAGTCCCTTGGGTTCAATCCCTGGTACCAAAAAAGAGGAGGGGTATATTTAGACTTTTAAAACCTCCATAGTCATTTGGCTAAAGAGAAGAGCAAAACCGTACACTTTCCTTATCTCTGAGTCAGTCTTACATAGCATTTCGTTTTTTGACATCTTTTCCATGGTTAGCATTTGTTCACTGTGAAGTCAGAGCCATCTTGGGTGCCAGGCTTGGAGAACCACACTTGTGCTATGAATACTGGACACAGTGGACACAGGAGCATGCAAACGTCCAGGACTCTGCTCATTCCAAAACAGTGTCTCCCCAACCAGCATGCCAGATGTGGCATCTTGGCCTCAGGGCAGCTGGACTGCTTCTGTTCCTATGGCAGGTGCACAAGGGGTGTCTCTAGAAGCTGTGGGAGATTGCAGTGGCAGCTGGGGAAGGTCACATGTCAGGAGCGTTGCCCTGACAGGGGACTGCTACCTAAAGAAATTATCATAAGGAAGAACGCATGGACATTGTGGCCTCTGACCGCACCTGATCTGTTGCATTACTACGTGTGTCCCGTTAGGCTTCCATGGCAAGTTATCCTCAACGCTGATTTCAGAAATGCTATTTTCTCTGTGGCAAATGTTGGCTATAGTGGCCGTGCAGACTGTGAGCAGAAATTGAGAGTAGCGCATTGCTAGGTGCAGTAACACATGCCTGTGGTCTAAGCTACTTGGGAGGCTGAGGCAGGAGGATCACTTGAGACCAGGAGCTCAAGACCAGCCTGGCCACATTACAAGACTCTGTCCAAAAAAGGAATTGGAAAAAAAACAGCGTGCTTCGGGCCTTGCTTCAGGATGTGGTATTGGTGTTTCTTTTCTTCCCCGTCTGCTGGTGTCACAGAGTGTGTGCCTGCTCCCCAAACCCAGCAAGTGCTTTTCCTCTCTGACTACAGAGTGAACATGCTCTGTTTCTTTGCCTTCTAGGTAAACTGTCAGACATTAAATCGACGTGGTCCTCTGGCGCAGCCTCCCACACGCAAGCCTCTCTGTCTCATGAGCTGTGGAAGGTGCCGAGAAACACTACTGCACCCACCAGGCCCCCTCCAGGGCTTGCCAATCCCAAGCCTTCCTCCACCTGGGGTGCCAGCCCCCTCGGCTGGACCAGCTCCTACTCCTCTGGTAAGTGCCTTTCTCTTCGCAGCTGCTTTGCTCCTTTCCTGGGGGCTGTACTTGTGGTTTTGTCCCCTCCCTTTTCAGGATCCCTGCATGCTCCCTGGAGACCGGTGGCTCTGGAGGGAGCTGAGGCTTCCCTGCACCTGTGGGCTTTGGTTGGCCTAGCCCAGCTTTCAGCCCCTGGGTTATGGTTCACTGCAGCTTTGCTTTGGGCCAGAAGGTCCCAGGTGGTCCCGACGCCGGTCCTCTGTCCTGCTATGCCACGTGCTGATCTCCCAGGGAGGCCCGTTTGGCCTTAGCTTCCCATTCCTATCAGCCCCCACCAACCAGCACCAGTGTCTTGATGTCTCCTTCTTGTGTTTGCTTCTCCACAAGACTTCATGGAACATAGGGGCTTTCCAGGCCAAAACAACCCAGCAGCTTGGAGAGCGCACTGGTGCTGTTGGGCTCTGGGGCTTCCTGCGGGTACCTCAGGCTAACCCTGAGGGATACGAGAAGGGTATGGGGGACTTCAGAAACTGAAGTTTAAATCAGCGACAGATAGTTTGAGAAAGACTGTTTCAGGCCTTTTAATAGTGGCCCTTAGCTAAGTGTGGTAATTCAGAACTGTAAGCCCAGTGACAGGGAGGCTGAGGAAGGAAGATAGCAAGTTAGAGGAACAGTCTGAGCAACTTGGACCCTGTCTCAAAAAATAAAAAGACTGGGAATGTAGCTCAGTGGTAAAGTACCCTTGGGTTCAAACCCCAGTGCCAAAAGAAAAATAATAATGGTAATAATAATCCTTGTGGATTTGCTTTTATTTTGTTAACATGCAGAATTTTAGCACATTGAATGTAAGTTGGGGGGTCAGGGAAGACCAGAACTTCCCAGGTGATTCTCACCTGTCCCGTCACATCCCATCACTCATGGCACAGGTGGGAATGTACAGGCCTCCGAGCTGGTGGGGACAGCCAGGAAGTGGGGATTTTCATAGACGCAGACAGGTGTCTGCAGGGATGGTGAGATTTGGATTGACCAGAAGATGCCCAGGGACTCCCTGGCTTGCAGGGCTTTAGGGGTTGCCATGTGTTCTAGATAAGGTTAGAAACCTGGAACAGGGCTGTGCCACCTGACTCTTCAGCCTGTCACTGAGATCTTGTGCCCTGGGCTTGTCACACAGGTTCTGCTTGGAGCACCGACACCTCAGGAAGAACAAGCAGCTGGCTTGTTCTTCGCAACCTCACACCCCAGGTAAGGCCCCAGCACAACAGGAGGGGTATCCTGCATACCCACAGGGACATAGAGCACAGTCACAGAAGTGCCACTTGGCCCTGGTGCAAGCAGTGTGTCAGAGACCCTCTCAGCCTAGGAGCACACAAGGCAAGTGGAGCCGGGCTCCAGCTCAAAGAGCAGATACAGGGCTGCTCTTAACCATGTGCTTGATTATTCATTCACCTTTAGGGGGCTCGAAAAGCATACCTTTGTAAACAGAACTCTTGTCTTCACCGCCAACTCAAGAGTGACTTGGCCAGCTCAGGCCTTGTGGCCAGCTAGTAGTCACCATTCCTGACCTGCACACACCTGCAAGGCCACAGGGCCATCAGGCCCTGGTGCCTTTTGTGAACCACAGACTGTGGGATGTGCCCTGGTGAGAGGGCAGCAAAACTCAGAATGGAATTTTTTTCCTTCCTCTGATTAGTTTAACTCATAAAATACAACTGAGGTGTCCAGTATTCCAGGTGTGCCAGAAGTAGCACATGTCAGCGTGTCAGTAAGCCTTTTCAAGGAAAGACACTTTCCTGGCATTTTAGTGCATCCATTCGCAGTGCCTTTGAAGAAGATAGTGGAAGTGCCCTGTGCTTCCTCCCCAGATTGATGGTTCTACACTGCGGACGCTGTGTCTGCAGCATGGGCCTCTCATCACATTCCATCTGAACCTGACTCAAGGCAACGCTGTGGTCCGCTACAGCTCCAAGGAGGAGGCGGCCAAGGCCCAGAAGTCTCTGCACATGTATGTTTCCCCTCATTCAGCCCTGTGCTGCCAGATGGCCTCAAGCCCCAAGCACCTGGGGGGCGTTATGTCCTGAGGCTGCCTCCACACCCCCCATGGGCCTGTGTGCCACAGGAGCTCGACCTCTCAGGTCCTGGGTCCTAGAAGCCTGAGATCAAGGTGTAACCAGGGTTGGCTCCTTCTGAGGCCTGTCTCTCCTTGGCCTGTAGACAGCCATCCTCTCTCTGTGTCCTCTGTGTGTGTCAATGTCTCGGTCTCCTCATAATAAGAGCCTCAGTCATGTTGGATGAGAGCCACCCACGGGACCTCAGTTAACTGAATCAACTCTCTGAAGACCTGTCTCTTTAATACAGACATTTAGAAGCAAGGGGCAGGACTTCAGTGTATGAATTTGGAGTAGGAACTCAGTTCAGTCCATCACAGGTGTGTTGTAATGAGTGGGTTTCTACTGATGGTTCTTGCTGGAAGTAGAAAAGGCTCCCCAAAGACCACGTCAGGTCCAACCACAGAAAGGAGGTACCCTCACACTGCTCAGAGGGCACTGTCAGCAGTCCTCACAGCCAGCCCCAATGCCTCCTTAAATTGTGCATTTGACAGTGTATAAGACCTACTCAGAAGCACCCCTTGAGATATGAGGCCTCGATATTAGTTCTTTTTTTCTTTTTTAATATTTATTTTTTAGTTGTAGTTGGACACAATACCTTTATTTTATGTATGTATGTATGTGTGTGTGTGTGTGTGTGTATTTATTTATCTATTTATATGTGGTGTCGGGGATAGAACCCAGGGCCTACACATGCTAGGCGAGCACTCCACTGCTGAGCCCCAGCCCCAGCCCCAGCCCTCGCCCTCTGTATTAGTTCTTCCTGGTCTTAGCCCAGTATGCAAGTGGCACTGATGCTGAGTGGCTCCAGTTTCATGGTATCACTCATGAATTTATACACCTGCCGTGCCCACCAGTTCATGGCTGCCAGAAGTCCAGGCAAGGGACAGTCTAGTTGAGAACTGGCAAAGCCCAGCCCCAGGATTGCACAGGCCCCAGGTTCACCTCTCCCCATGGCATAGCCCCAGCCTCTGGGAGCATACTCACCTGCCTGTTTCCCCTCTAGGTGCGTACTGGGAAACACTACCATCTTGGCGGAGTTCGCCAGTGAAGAGGAAGTGAACCGGTTCCTAGCCCAAGGCCAAGCCCTGCCACCCACGTCCAGCTGGCAGTCCAGCAGTGGGAGCAGCCAGCCCCGACTGGGCGCCTCAGGCAGCACCCATGGGCTGGTGCGCAGCGAGGCGGCCCACTGGAACACCCCCTGCCTGGGCGGCAAGGGGAGCAGCGAGCTTCTGTGGGGCGGGGTGCCCCAGTATTCCAGTAGCCTCTGGGGCCCGCCCAGCACCGAGGATGGCAGGGTGATCGGCAGCCCCACCCCACTGAACACACTGCTGCCTGGGGACCTGCTCAGCGGGGAGTCCATCTAGGGCCAGGGTCACCTGCACCAGGAGGAGAGCTGACCTTTCCAGTCCCGGGCACTGTGGCCCCAGGACCAGCAGCCCGCGGCCCTTTCGAGTACCTCTGTCCAGTTCCGAAGACGAACCTTCACCGCAGCCCTTGTGAACTGTTTCCAAAACAGTGCAGGCTGCGTTTGGTCAGTGTCACGTGCTAACGACAGGATGTTCCTCATAGCTTTTTATTTTGTGTCGTCTTACGTTTGTATGGTGTGTTGTCATTTTGAGTTTTTAAGTATAAAAGCTGCTTAGAATAGTTCTATCATGAAGGGCACTTTTCAGATTGTGGGCTGGAAAGGGTTATTTTATCACGGGGAGGGAGGGAGGGAGGGAGGGAGGGAGATGGAAGCCTATTAAGTGAGCCTGTGACGATTATGCACATTACCAGAGGCGGCGGGTGGGGCAGGGCAGGTCGGGCAAGGTGGCTGGCACTGAGCAGAGCGGCACCGTCGCCCTCTGCCCTCTGTTCCCCTGGATCCGCCTATGCACATTACCCTTGTTTCATTACTTTTTCATGTCATTTTTTTTTAATCCCAAAAAATATTTTTTAAAAGTTAAAAAAAAAGACATATCAAACATGCAAATACTTGAATCCAGCAGGCCAATAATGAAATGTGAACACTTTCTAAGTCTAATTCTACACTTCCAGGTTGACATCAGTACACAGAAACAGGCTCTAGGAAAAATTTATTAAGTTCATAGCCTATGTGTGCGAGTGTGCATGTGAAACAGTGTGGGGTGTGTGTGTGTGCACGTGTGCTCCTGCACAGTACGCACTTCGTGGGTGTGTGTGGGTGGGTGTGGGTGTGTGTGTGTGTGTAGAGTGCAAGGGATTTAACTGTGGGTTTTCCCTTTTATTCAGTATATGCTTTTATTTGGCGCATTGGTCAAACGTTTGTTATTATTAGCTTCTAACTTTGCACTGAGGTGTCCCTGCCCTTCCTTCAGCTAATCCTAAACAGTAAAGAGAATTCACAGGACAGGGCTGGCGACAATTCACGTGTAAATGTTTACTCAAGGACTCTGTTATTGCATCTAAAACTGCAGTGTATATCTCTGGAGAAATGATATGTATCTCTACCTTTAGCAGCTTTTTATTGTGGACTAATGCAAGAAGTCATTACCAGAGTATTGCACCATTTTCCATTTGGAATATAAGGTTAAAGAGAAAGAAGTGATGTTGAACTGTGGCCATAGATACTTGTAAAGAGCAACGGTTCCGCGGCAGCAGCGGGACAAGCACTTGGGCGTGGTTGAGACTGCTTTCAGCGGAGCCCGGGGTTTGGGCTCCCACCTGTTTACAGACCTTTTTTTCTCCTTCAGACTTTAAAATAAAAATTTTAAAAAGGAATTTAAAAAAAGAAAAAAGAAAAAAAAAAAAGACTTCGGTCGTAAAGAACCCTATTTTCAGAATGCAGACGCGCTACTTCAGAGCTCTGGGATTGGACAGTGCCGTCCCCCTTCGGCCGTCGTCGTGGACTCTGTCGACTGTCCTCGCCCCTTCGTCGAGGTGACGAGGCGCTGTGGTCACTGTCTTGCACATGCCGGACGCGCTCTCAGGAAAGCCAGGGCTCCCGAGGGCAGCTCCACACCATTTCATGTATTTTTAAACCCAACTCCTAGCACTGAAGATGTTATTAAAAAAAAAATGATAAAAATTTAAAAAAAGAAAGAAAAAAAGAAAAAAGAAAAAAACCACAAAGATGAAAAATACCTAATCTCTAATGTGTAGCAGTTACATATTTACCAAATAATGGACTCAAAAGAAATAGATGTTTGAAGAGTGCTTTATATATTAAAAATTGCTTTATGTTTTAAAAATGATCAATGTTTTGATTGTTTTGCAAGGAAGAAAGACAATGGAATAACATACCCTCCAGTATGTTTTTAAAAAGTCTATGGACATTGTGCTCCCTGCCTGCTCAATCAGGAAACCTGTGCATTACATTTTTTTTAATTAGCTTTTTAATGGTTTTATCAAAACAAAAAAACAAAATTAAAAAAAATAGAAAAAAAAAAAGTCCTGCAAGATTGCAGATCAACAAAAGCTGGTTTTACAGAGGATCATGAACTATGCACAACCTAGGTTCAGAACTTCCCTCAAGCTTAGTAGTGCATCTAGCTGACGACCCCTCCTCAGAGTGAGCATCGCGTTGCCAGTACATGCATCCTACATATTTGATATGCATATCAAATATACGTGCGCGTGTGTGTGTGCGTGTGCGTGCGTGAGCACTCAGTCATACAGCTCCCGTGCTGCCATTTAGCCCTGAGTCGTAGAGAAAACTCCCAATGTTTTAAATTTGGGGAATGGAAGAAAGAATCTGTTTATTTGGGGGTTTTGTTGGGGATTTATTTTTCCTTTTTTTTTTTTTTTTTTTTGACCTTTTATTTTGAATTTAAGATGTCTGTAACTCTGAGATTAAAAAACAAGTTTGTGGCTCTTAATGTTTTTCCTCATAGAATGTGATTGTTGAAGAACATGCACCGAAAGTTGCTTTCAACAGTACAACGCTTTGTTGAATCTTAATAAATTGCAATTTTTTTCTTGGCTGTTCAAATTAATGTGTTTTTTGTTTTTCAAAAACAGATACTATCAACTTTGATTTTGTATGCTGAAACTAGGAGTTGTCCTGTGTAGGACAAATTCTCTTTCTTTTTGATATCTTCAAGGTTTATATATAGTTAAACTCTGAATTTTGGTTGTTTGACGTATTTTATCATTTGCTTTCTGGCTTTGCTATTAATGGTTAAATCTTAATAATTATTGGGAAACAACAGTTTTCAAGCTCTCCACTACCAGCGGCCACCTGTCAGCCTGGTGCATCTGAGAAACAGTGCCGTCTGGAAGAACAGCAGGCTGATCCTGGGTCTGCTAGGGTGCACTGAGGACCAACCCTGTCACCAGGACCCAGTGTGGGCATCAGAAATTATCAGAGAAGGCCAGGCACGGTAATGCACACCTGTAACGCCAGCCTCAGCAATTTAGCAAAGACCTGTGTCAAAATAAAAATGGCTGGGGATGTGGCTCACGGGTAGGGCACCCCTGGGTGCAATCCCCAGCACCAAAAAATAACAATCACAGAAGCCAGGTGCAGTACTTTCACGCCCTTGGTCCCAGAGAAGAGTACAACAAAGGTCTTCTGTGTTTCCTGGACGTTTTATTCATCTGTTTTTAAACACTGCCTTAGCTTAACTTCTACCAAGCTTTTGTACCAGTATGGTGGGACTTGCCGTGCTGAGTAAAGCAGCAGCAGCCTTGCCACAGGATTCCAGGTGGCAGATTTGAAACCGTTTTCTCACTCCATCCTGGAACACTTGCAGCCTGAGCTTGATGTGTTGGTGCTTCTGTTTGATCAGTACCGAGAGTGTCTCTGGACAACACCCCAAGTGCCCGTCAAGACCCCTCAGGGACTGGAGGAATGACTCCCCTGGCTCTTGTGCATCAGTCCACCTCCTGTCAGCTGGCCCCCCGAGAGGGTGGCCAGCCACTGGCCCTGACCAGCCTCTTCTGAAAGTTGAGAAGGGCCTTAAGAGGGCCATACGCAGAGGAAGATGGAGTTCAGAAATGGGACCTACCAAGTGCACTTGGCATTCAACACTCCATCAATCAGGAGCTGCACCTTGGCACTATGTGCAG
Source organism: Marmota monax (assembly GCF_021218885.2). Lineage (NCBI taxonomy): Eukaryota > Metazoa > Chordata > Mammalia > Rodentia > Sciuridae > Marmota > Marmota monax. The sequence goes on from NW_026694757.1 coordinate 853,771, forward strand.
ACATTCAGCAAGGGGTCGATTTATGCCAGTGTGCTGAGGGTGGGTGCACCTGCTTTTTCTCCCCCAGGAGAAGTCCAGGGCCTTCAAGTTGCCCAGCGGGAGCAGCACGCTGCAGGCACCATCGGATTTTAAGAGTCTGAGGAGGGTGAGGGGCAGGTTCAGAGCAGAGTGGGGACCCTGTGTGAAGGCCTCAGGGCTGGACAGGGGTTCCTGGTATCCAGGGGGGAAGAGGCCTGAGTTCTGGAGTCAAGGAAACTTGGGTTTGGAGCTATTCCTGCACCAGCGTGGAAGGTTGGTGGAGAGGGGTGCTCAACAGAGGCGGCGTGTCAGAGAAAGCTGGAGAAGAGGTACAAAGGGAGCCCAGAACATGGACGGAAGACAAGGTCAGAGGTGCCCAGCAGCTGGCCTGTGTTTGGTGGGAAGAGGAAAAACAGGGGCAGCAGGCATTTCAAGAAAATTCCTTGCAGGAAGAGAACCTTTGGCTGAACTGAGAGAAACACCCAACGCAGGATCAAAAGGGAACATGCACTCAGTTTCCAGCTTTGCACATCAGCTCTTCTCCACTGGCTTCCTGCTGACAAGCCACCGTATGAGGAATGTCCCCTGATGGAGTGCCGCACAGCTGGCCTCAGGGCCCAGAGCAAGGGTAGAATGACCTGGCGGTGCTTAAATGCCAGTGCTAGGCACATGTAAACCAACTCAGGGTCCCTGGGGTGGCAACCCCAGTCTTAAAATCCCCATCATTCCCCTGTGCAGCCAAGATGGAGAAGCAGAGACGGTCGCCTTGTCCTCAGTCTGCGTACTACGGCCGCTCCCCTGCACTGGCATCGCAGTTTGCAGTCTCCAAGTCTTGACTTGATTTCATTTGGCAGATATAGTGAGCTTTTTTCCTTCTTTATTTTTCTTCGTTTTTAAGTAAATTTAAGTGCAGGGGCTGAGGAGTAGCTCCCTGGGTTTGAACTGCAGCACTACCCAAAAACTCAAGGGTGCCAGGCACAGTGCTAAGCACTTACAGAAGCTGTGTCATTTGCTACAGTGGTCCCAAGAGATGAAGAACTGGAGTAAGAGAGGTCACAGAGCATGCCCAAGCCCATCCACCTAATCCAGAGGACCTTAAGGCCACATAGTGAGTCCAGAGAACAGAACCACTGGGAAGTAAAGAAGGAAGAGAAGTGACCCAAGCAGTCTTGGAGCTACCAAACCTCAAGTGCACAGGTGGGCAGCAAGCTGAAGACAGATAGGAGTGGGCACAGAATTCCTTCCTCTCCGGGAAACCTGAGTTTGGCTCTATAAGGCCTTCAATTGATTGGATGAGATCCACCCACATTATTCAAAGCTGTTAACCGCACCAGCAGCTTCCCTTACAGCAACCTCTGGATTCAAATCCAAAGAAGTCACTGGTGCTACAGACTGGCCTGACACAAGACTGGCAGGACACTAGGTAATTCTACAAACACCATGGTCAGCTTTTTGAGCATCTGTCAGAGTAGCTTGTCCTGGTCTCATGGAGTTGTAATGGCCTCAGTAAATCCAGACTGACGGCAGTGCTCAATCACACCAGCAGTGATCCCCATCCAACACAAGGGCTGTGATGGAGAGGTCAGCACCTCCTGGACGGGACCTGGGGACTCCAGGTCAGTTGCACACTTTCTGGACTCTCCACTCAGTTTCACCCAGCAGCACCATGTCCACAGATGGAGCCAGAATTGTTCCCTAAGGTCAGTACCTGCTACCTGCAGATGTCCCTCAACACTGCTCGACTTGGTTCAGCCATGACTGGTGAACCACAGGAGTGATGGCAGCTGCCTCTGGACTTCTGTCCCTGGGAGGGAAGGCTCCAGTGAGCAAGGGCCCAGGTGGGGGACAGCTGGTAGTCAGCATGAGCTTCACTCTGCCTGGCCTTTTCCGGATTCCGCTAAAAATCATGAGTGGCAGGGCCATTGCTGCCCCTGATCCTGTGCGCATCTGTAGATCAGGACACTGGGGCTAGGAGTGGAAGGCTGTGCCCACTCCCTGTGTCCTCAAGTCTAAAGCATTCCACAGGCTCAGCCTGCCAGACCCACCCCTACCCCCAGCCAGCCATGATCAGGCCTGCCCCAGCCCGTGGGCATTCCACACATCAAGCCCCATCCACTGCAGGACCTGGTGCTGGTGGCTCCTCTCCCCAAGGCTCCTGTCCTCCCTCAACATCCTTCCCTAAATTTGCTTCCCCCACTGGTCAACTTATGGCCCTGGACACAGCCTGGACCTGCCCATCTACCCTGCAGACACAAGTCCTCTCCCAGATACAGGGTCAGGCTGGTCAGGGGCACTGCCTCCAAGAGTTTGGCCAGCAGAGGGCCCCCTCTGGCCCAGAAACTCCATGGCCCCTGGGCCAAGTTTCCACAACACCCTGCCACACAGACACCTTGAGCACTGCAGGAACCCTCTATACATACCTGGCCAGGCCCAGGTTCCAAGCACAGCCTCCTGAGACAAGCCCATTTTGCAAAACCCATTTAATGTAAATAAATAAGAGTCCCAGATGGGGCAGGGCCCCCTGGAGGCATGCAGGCCCCACCTGCCCACTCTCTGCGCTCCATCTTCAGCTCAGCTCAGCCTATGGAAGGGGGAAGCAGGGTCACACCACCATCCTAGTGTCCCACGGGGTCTCAGATCCTCGTCTCTGCCTGCCAGGATGTAGTGACGGAGCGCAACTGGGGGTGCTGGGGGAGCCTGCAAGGCCCCTCACTGTCCCACCAGCTGTCCCCTCCGTCTGCAAGCAGGGCAGAGGGCATCACGGCCTCCTCGTTCCTGTGAGCTCTGCCAGAAAGGAAAGTCAGTGAGGGCCCAACAGCATGGCCAAATGCCAAAATTCTTTCCAAGAGATAATCTTTAAGTCCCTGGCAGAACTGGAGGCCTCCCAAGGCTGAGGGAGGATGGAGGCAGGTGAGCAGCAGGCTGGAGTGGAGACAGCCACTAGATTCACCTTCCATGGATTTGCTTGGGAGAACTGAACTGTGTGAAATTTCCACTTTTGCTGGTCAAATGCTGTCACATGTCAACAATTTTGTGTGATGTAAGCAACAGGCAGCAGCCCTGTGCTGTCGGCATGCTTCCTGTGCAGGCTGCAGCAGTGGAGGGGCTCAGGGAACACGGTGCCTCTACCCGCAGTGGCGACTGGGTGATGCCAATCCCTCTACCTGGGGAAACCAAGGCCAAGAGTGCATGACCTCCAGGTCCCCAAGGATAGTTCAGGGGCCAGCATGTCTGACCAGTGAGTGACTGAGTAAGGGTTTTATTCTGAGATGCTTCCAAACACAGGCCTGCTGCTGGGGAGAAGTCCTGGTGGCCGTAGCTACAGACCTGCAGATGTGACTCTGGGGCCAGCTTCTCCATTTCCCAAGCAGATGGGCCATGGAGGAAGTGGGAGAGCCAGGCGTGTGTGGCTCTGCACTCATACACACTTGTGCACGTACGTACTGGTGTATGTCCACCAGGCAGAGGGAGCTGCGAGGCCACCCTCCTGTGGCTATGTGCATGTGTAAGCTGAATAAGTGGGTCTGCGTCTCAGCCATCTCCCTTGCCCACAGGTAACAATGAAGGCTGAAGCCAGCAGAAAGACTGCACAGTCGGGCTATCAGGCCTTGACAGGAAGGAACCATGTCTGTGCTTGGCCAGCCCAGCCTTGCTGCAGGGCAGCCACAGCAGAGGCTGACTCTGTGGGGAGGTGGCCCAGCTGGGCTGGCACTTCATGGCTCATGAAGAGAGAGAGCACTGGGGCAAGGGTGTGCAAGGCTTTGGCTCCTGCTTCCTCCTCCCAACCCACCTCGAGTCAGCAACCCAGAGAGATGCTGGCTATCCAGCCCCGGCCCCTCCCACTCAACTCACAGAGGCCTCTTCCCCCCCCCTCAAGCCCTTCACCTGCTCCTCTCCTTCCTCTCGTAGACAGAGTGAAGCCTGTTGATCAAGAAGATCTTGTCTTCTCCCTCCTAGGGAGGTCAGAACACAAGAGGTGAGAGACAGAAGGTGTCCATCCCTGGGTCCACCCAGAGCTGGCCTGTTCCAGACCAGGCGGCGGAGCTCACCAGGGGAGTCAACAGCTCCAGGAGCAATTTTGTTGGTAGCCAAACAGATTGGTTCCTAGTGCCTGGTGACCTGGCTCTGCCCCAGAGCACCCTGCAATGTCTACGGTAAAGAGGGGCCACAGGCTCCTTGTGGCACCTCGTCTTCCTCTAGCAAGTCATTGACAGAAAAGGAGAGGATGGAGCTGGGCGCCATGGCCATGCCTGTCGTCCCACTCGCTCCAGAGGCTGAGGCAGGAGGACAGGAGGAGGCAAGTTCCAGGCCAGCCTCAGCAACTTAGCAAGAAGTGTCATGAGAAAAAAAGGGGGGGGGGGGGGGCTGGGGACGTGGCTGGGTGGTAGAACAGCCCCAGGTTCCAGTATCAGAAAAGGAAAGGCTGTTTACTCTCCTGGCCGCCAGCGAGGACCCCAGGAGGGCCACAGGAGCAGCCATGCCTGCCCTGCAGCCCCTGAGGCGGACTAGGAGCAGGGGCTCAGCCTCGTGCACACTGTGCACCAGGGTCCACCTGGACAAAGGCCTCTAATTCCAGAGAAATGGAGGACAGCTGGGACTCTCCTCCCGGTGCCACTGTGTGCCTCCCCACACAGTACCCCAACGCAGTGAAAGGTGGCATGGAAGGGCAGGAGCCATTTCACCAAAAGCCTGCTTCTGATGGTGTGGCCAGACGAGATCATCTCGGCCAGACACCTGGCTTTGAGCTCAGCCCCAGTGTGAGAGGCAGGAGCGGGGTCTATGTGGCTGTGCCATTTACCACCCAGGAGCCATCCCTGAGAGCTTCCCCCTAGCCTGACCGCTTCCACCCTTGCTCCTGACACCAACGGCAGACACCAGCCCCTGACCTCCATCAGGGTGAGTGCTAAAGAGAAGCCCCAGGCCCAGTCCTGGCCGGACATCTGGAAACTGGCACCCACAAGCCAAGGTGGCCCAGTGCTCGTCAGAATGGCACTGGATGAGGTCAGAGCTCAGGACGGTTCATTAAGGCCACCACTGGGAATCTGCAGGGGTCACAGTCTAGCACCCTGAAGGAGATGATCCCGCCACAGGCCAAGGCATTCCTGAGAAGAGGCCAGCAGGAGTGACCAGCCAGGAAAGTGCCTGTGTCTCCTTAATAAAGAAATGTCTTCCAGCCTCATTGCCCTTCTTTGTCCAATGAGAGCACTGACCAGGACCCGCCTTCCAGCATGTGTCCCTGGAGAAGACCAAAAGCCATTTCCAATAGTTCAGAAACCCTGCCCAACACTGCACCACAGCAGGGCCACACCCTCAAACTGGAGTCCCCGTGGTGCCCCTGCATCCGGGAGCTCTGGCCAGAGCCCTGGTCCTGTCACCTCTACACCTGTTTAACCAAATCACGCCTATAAATCCATGGAAACTACCATCCAAGATGCTCAGGGGAGGGGTGCAGGGCCTGGGGGAGCTGGCCGGTGACCAGGCATCCCCCAGGTGTGGAAGGGAGGGAAACTCACATTGCGGATCTGCTCCTTAAGGAGGGAGATGACCTTCCGCTGGCCCTTCACCACCTGGATGTTGAAGTAGATGATGGCCCTGCAGGAGATAGTGGTCAGGCTGACAGCAAGTGGCAGGGAGGGCCAGGACAGGATAGTGCCCAGAGCAGGAGCCTGGGGGTGGGTACTCTCTGTGCCAGGGCCCCATGGCAGGCTGCATCCTGTCAGGAGGTCCCCGGAAGCCCTGCACTCACAGCAACAGGGCAGATGCCAAGAAGAGGAAGAAGGTGCTCTCCACCAGGTACCGGTGCAGCCAGGGCACCCAGGAGGCCCCGGGGCCCGCACTCTCCAGGTGGCGCACCCACACCCTGCCTGCCTCATACATGGTGTCCAGGGTCCGAAAGGGGCCGCAGGTGCTCGAGGGCTTCACCCTGAGGGAAGAGGTTAATGGGAACCCTCTGGGCAATGGGCCCTCCACCCACTTCCCCCCCAAGCCTCAGAGGAAGGCAACCTCCACATCACTCCAATTCCTAGGCGGGTCCTCCAGCCAAGCACCACCACCCCCAACCCAGGAATGCACAGAAAATGGCCAGGCCTCCTGCCCACCCCATCTCAAGCCTACTCACTGCCACACGGCGTAGCAGAGGAAGATGGCGGCACCCAGGAAGGAAGGGAAGCAGAGCAGTGTGAGGAAGACCGTGCTCATGTGCGAGGCCAGCCAGGGCCTGCGGGGAGCTTGGCAGTTGGCCATCAGGCTAGCCTGGGGAGAAAGACCACAGTTTGCCACAGCCACAGCACCTTGGAGGGCCCTTCCCAGACCCAGGGCCCCAAGGGAGGAAGGGCAGTGGCCTGGAGGGTGCCGTGCATTCCAGGACAGGACCTGGACCTCACTGTGCTCACTCTACAGGACTGTGGCAGCCATGGGCAGAAAGGCCAACACTGGGAATCTGAGCACAGGGCTGGAAAGAGCCAGCAGGGCTTCCCTCCTCGCCTGGAGGGGGCACTGAGGCACATAGGACACACTGCCCAAGGTCAAGCCAACAAAAGGGTTGAACCCAGGGCTGGGCACAGCTCAGTTGGTAGAGAGCTTGCCTCGCATGCACAAGGCCCTGCGTTCAATCCCCAGCACCACAAAAAAAAAAAAAGGGTTGAGGCCAGCAGCCACCTCCACTGACTGAAGGTTGACACTGTGCCCAGCTCTAAGTCTGACCTTTCCCAGCCCTGCAAGGGCACTGGTCCCACCATGCAGGTGAGCAGATGGAGGATCAAGGAGAGCTCAGAACCAGTGTGGGCAAAGTCGCTGGCTCTCAGCCCTGAGCATGCCTGCTGAGAACAGTACCCAGCACCCAGCACAGCACAGGCCCCAATGAGACCTCTGAACCCAGTGCCTGGCTTGCCCAAGGCAGGGACACCAGGCACATGCCCAGCCCTAGGCCGTGGCGCCACATAGTTGGACAGGGAAGAGTCTGCCCAGCCCGGGGCACCTATGGGCTACCAGAGCTGTGTGCCCACCCACTGCTGCTCCCCCACCAGCTGCTCACCGCTCAGCCATATTACCTTCTTGACCAGGAAGAGGAGCAACAGCCTGAGGACCTGCACAGCCGGCAGGAGAGGCGAGAAGAGGACCCCCAGCCTGGAGGAGGGGCACAGCCAGTTGTCAGCACCCCCACCTCCTGGACCCAGCTCAGATGGGAACAAGCTGCCCGCACCCTCTGCTGCTGCAAGGGAGGCCACCCAGGGAAAGGGTCACGGACCACAGTGCTCTGCCTGCCCTAGGAACTGGGCAGCCAAGGCAAGTGGGGGCACCTCACCAGGTCAGAGTCTGCCCATAAATCAGGTCCAGAACATTCCTTGCAATATCGAACTCAGGTTTCCGCCTCCTCTTGAGCTTCCTCTCCGAGATGAGCCTGGGTAAAGAAGGGGCCTGACTGGTGGGCAGAAGACCCTCATCCCACCTTGGAAGGCACCAGGTTGGTACACGTGGCCCTCCCCACACAGGCACCCAGCCTGTATCAGGAGAGAGAGCGGCCATCCTGGAACATTCAAGGACTGGACACTGCAACTGGCCCCACTCAACCTTTCTCTAAGTTGGTGAAGATACACCTGACCTAAGCACACAGCGGCAGCAGCAAAAACTGCAAAGTTTTTTAACAATCTTGTTTTTTATTACTAAACTCATATATTTAAAAAAAATAAGGAAATAAAAATCATCTGAAGTCTAGATTCTATAATAGCCCACCAGTGACACTTTGAAGATGCTCTCCACTCTCTTTCCTCTTTTCCTTTGAAGAAGGCTAATACTACGACACATGTATCTCTTAGACACCTCATTTTCCTTTCCAATCTAAAAACACGACCCAAATCAGACACAGTGGCGCACACCTGTAATCCCAGCAACCCGGGAGGCTGAGGCAGGAGGATCTCAAGTTCAAAGCCAGCCTCAGAAACTTAGTGAGGCCCTGAGCAACTTAGAGATACCCTGTCTCTAAATAAGAAATAAAAAGGCTGAGGATATGGCTCAGTGGTTAAGGGCCCCTGGGTTCAACCCCCAGGACCCCAAAAAATAAGTAAAAATTAAAAATAAATATATAAATAAAACACATCGCATTCCACCTCCTGCACCTTCTGGAAACTTCAATAAGCTTTGGCATGATGCAGATGTACGAGGGTGGGAGGCCCCACCGGTCTGAGGCCCTGCCTCACTGCCCAGGTAGAGTGTCCAGGTGACCAGTACAGGGTGGGAAGCCAGCCCAGCCTATCCAGACCCCCTTGCCTCCACACCAGCTCCCCAAACAGCGTGTCGAGCAGTGCGAACAGGAAGTCCATCACCATGAACCGGTACAGCTCCTGGCCCACGAAGTCCTCCCAACACTGGCCCTGCAGGGCAGCCACCCTGCGGCCCAGCCAGTGGTAGCAAAGAATGCCTAGGATGGCCATCTTGAGGATGAGGTTCCTGCACAGAATGGTGGAGGTGAGTGCGAAGGCCAAGGGAGGGGGCCAGCAATAGCAGGCACACCCGGGGAGCCCATGCCCGCCCAGCCACACACCTGCAGATGGACACGTACACCTCCAGCCCCGGGGACTCATGCCGCTCCAGGGCAGCCAAGCCACGGAACAGGTAGGAGGCCCCCAGGTTGAGGAGGGAGACCACCAGGGGCAGAGCCAGCAGCCTCGCCTCCTGGCCGGCAGACTCCGGGCTCTGCAAGGCACCAGGGGAGGGATGCGGTCACTGAAGCACCGCACCAATGGGGTCACGTCCACTCTGACTGACGGGCTCTGAGGGGGCAGAGGGGCTGTGGGAAGGGGCCCAGGGGCAGAAAGCCAGGCAGCACCTCCGTGCCCAGGAGTGGCCCACCCAGGCTCAGTTCACAAATCCAGGAAGTCCAGAGGACAGGGGAGGGCGGGGAAGAAGGAGGGAGACTGCAGCCCAGCCTGAGGGGTCCTGCCCGGCCCCTGCCCGCACCTGGATCGTGACCTCTGAGAAGACGAAGACGGCCACGGAGCAGCCCAGCATGGTGCCCAGACACAGCAGCCATGCCAGCCCCAGCAGGACCGCCCGCCGCAGCCGCCCACGCAGGCTCTGGGGGCTCCTGTGCAGCTGCCACTCAGCCAGCAGCTCCTGTGGGGGCAGCAGGACCTGTCACCTGGCCCACAGCACGAACGTGCAGATACACAGAACACAGGCAGGACAGAGGGACAGGTGGCTGCCAGGCTCCCTGTGCAGCCCGCACCTCCTGCTGCCCCAGGCCTCCCCGCCTCCCCATCTCCCCGGCCCCCTCTGTCTGCCCCAGCAGCATCTCCAGGAAGCCTCCTGAGTGCCAGCCAGCTGCCCTCTGTTCCCGTGGCCCCTGAGGTAAGGACACATGCCCCCCCACAGGAGCTGCCAAGAACCTGGTCACAGCTGAGCTCTCCACAGCACAAGACCCAGGACGGCAGAGGACTTCCACAAGGCCCCGCGCCTGAGACCTTGGGCAAAGGACGTGACCTCTGTGCCCACTTTCTCTCTCGTCCTCCTTACTCACAGGGCCACTGTGGCCATTCAGTGACTAAAGGAAGGTGGTGGGCAGTTATCACCCCAGGGCCGCAGGACAGGAGGGCACAGACCCCAGAAAAGGCCCTGGGAGGGAGTCACCCTCACCTGCTGGGGCTCCGGCAGAGCCCTGCTCACCCCCCAGGGCCGGGGGAGCCCGAGGCCGTGTTGGCAGCACTGGCCCCGCCTGCACATGGCAGATGACCCACTGCGCCCCATCCCAGCCCTCGCGGCCAGCTCACAGACGGCTCCCGGGACACCTCAGCCCGGGCTGGCTGCAGGGACTGGCAGGCTGGTTTGGAGTTCTGGGGCCGTGGGGCAGGGCAGGTGGCCGCTCACCTTCAGTTGGGTGCGGATGTTGTCCTGCTGGAGGCGAGAGGCCCGCTTCTCAGTCACCTTGTAGTCCCAGGAGCAGAAAACGGTGATGGCGTGGACGCCCTTGGTGCTGCCCACCCGGTAGCTCTCCCCAAAAGCATGCGACATGCTGGGAACAAGCAGAGATGGGCAGGGTGACGGGGGCCTAGGGGAACAGAGGCCCAGGAGGAAGACAGGACAAGCCCTGCAGCCTCCTCTCTCACCTTGCCCTGGGCAGCCATGCCCTCAGCTTCCTGCCCGGAGTGGACTGCTGGCCGCTCTGGGCCAGCCCTGTCTGCCACACGCCCACAGGAAGATGAGCCAGGGCTTCACTCACCAGTAACAGACACCACATGGAAAACACTAGGCTCACCTCAGGGCCTTTGCATTGCTCACCCAATGACCACAGCACCTCCCTTCTGTTCTTCTGCCCACTCTTACTTAACCTTCCCAACACCTGTGCAAACGCCCCCAGGGCCCGGACTGTCCCAGCCCATTCACTGCTCTTTTCCCAGGGACAGCAAGCTTCTTTAGGTTAGGCCTCATGCTTGGGTACCTTCCTGCCCAACACTTGAGGGAGGAATGGACAGGTGGATGGGTGGGTGGGTGGATGGGTAGATGGACAAATGGGTAGATGAAAGTAAGGATGAATAAACAGATAGATGGGTAGATAGATAGGCTAATGGATGGATGGGTGGGTGGATGAGTAGGTGGATGGATAGGTGGATGAACAGGTAGAGGGATGAATGGACAAAGGATGGAAGGATAGGTAGATGGAGGGATAGAAAGATGTATGGGTAGACGGGTGGGTGGATGGGTGGGTGGACAGGTGGGTACATAGGTGGATCAATGGATAGAGGGATGGATGGATGATAAATGGATAGGTAGAAGGATGGATAGACGGTGGGTGGATAGGTAGAAGAACAGGTAGAGGAATGGGTGAATGGATGGAGAAAGGATGGATGAATGATGGAAATATACATGAATAACGGATGGACGGACAGGTGGGTGGACAGATGGGAGGACAGATGGGTGGAAGGAAGTGCCACTGGACATATGGGTGGTGCTCAGAGCCAGGATCACGTGGCAGAAGGCCATTACCTGTAAACCAAGGAGATGCAGGTGATGAAGAAGGCTGCCCCCATGGTGAAGAGGTAGGCCAGGGGCATGTTGTAGGGAAGGCTGCTGGCCCCGGGGCTGCACTGGTGGCCATCCCGCGGAGGGACGCAGGGCTGGTTCAGCGTGGCGTTGCTGTAGTACCCATAATACATGACAGTGTGGGTGAAGCAGCCCTGTGAGGAGGCAGAGCCAGGTCAGGACCCCTCCCGCCCAGCCCACCCGCCCTCAGGCCTCCAGAGGCAGGGGCCGAGTCAGGGCAGAAGGTGGCCCAGGGGCTCCTCACCCCGCCTGTGAGGAGCTCCAGCCCTGTGAAGGCGGGGGCAGGGTCCGGCGGGCCGGGCGGGAGGGCAGCTTGCACCCCCGCGAGGAGGCCCAGCAGCAGCAGCAGCAGCAGCGCGTTGAAGGCCAGCAGGGTCTTGAGGAACAGGAAGTAGGAGAGCACGCTGGAGCCGAACTGGCCTCCGATCTGCTTCAGTGTGTGGCGCCACGGCCTCGCGGCGTGCAGGCCCGAGAGCAGCGCCAGCCCTAGGCTATGCAGGGCCTGCGGGGACAGTGACAGGAAGGCTCTAAGGGCTAGGACCACACAAGTCACCCGCGGCCCCAAGGCAAGGCCAGGATTAGGAGGCCACCATCAGGGCAGCAGCAGAGGAGCGGTCACCCACCGCCTGGCCCCACTGCACACGAGGCCCCAGCCCCACAGGCTCCTACCAGGATGCAGGCGTATCTGAGCCGGCTGCAGCAGGAAAAGACGCCCCCACGGTCCTGCCGGGCCCTCCGCTTCCCCCTCTGAATCTGGCTCTTCTCTCTGGGGACAGGGGCTACTGTCAGTGACCGACCCTCAGAGGGGCCACCCGCCCACAGACTTGAGACCCTTCTCTCTGGCCACTTTCAGCTTAATTGAGGAAGTAGGTCTTGAGGCCATGCGAGGCTGGGGGACACTCACCGCAGGCAGCGTTTCTCAGCCAAGTTCAAGGGCATCCCCCGGAGCATGTGGTCCCGCTGGACCACCGACAGGCCCTGAAGCTCCTTCACCAGGAGGCCTTGCTTCTCTGTAGCGAGAGAGGCTCAGCTGATGCACGGCATCCCTCCCTTCTGCCCATGGCCAGGGTCCTGGACAGGTTATCACCCAACACAAGCTCTGTACCCTGCTGCGGGGCCTGGCTGGCTCCTCTCCAGGTGCGGCCAAAGCCAGACCCAGGCCAGCAGTGTGAGTTACCACCCAGCCCACACCCCCTCCTGCTGGCCAGATAGAAGGCTCTCAAGTCTGTGGGCTCGTGGCCCCCAGGAAGGACCCAGGCCCCTTTGAGGTTCAGCCACTGATGGCAGCCTCTGTCCCTCCCCTCCCTCCACCCCCTGGAGCCCAGAACCCCTTCTCCTGTCTCCACCAGGCCCCCAGAAACCTCTGGGCCCAGTGAAACCCCACCGTCTCCCATCACCTCCCTGCTGTGCTCAGCCTTTGCTGGGAGAAGTTGAGGCAGGACCCAGCCTGGGTGCTCAGAGCCCTGACGTCAACTGCCCCCACACACTGTTTCTGAGATGGCCTGGCCAGGGCACTCTTTTTTTTTTTTTTAATATTTATTTTTTAGTTTTCGGCGGACACAACATCTTTGTTTGCATGTGGTGCTGAAGACCGAACCCAGGCCGCACGCAGGCCAGGCGAGCGCACTACCGCTTGAGCCACATCCCCAGCCCTGGCCAGGGCACTCTGAAACCTCAACAGTAAGAGTTTTAGGACCCAGAGCCGGGGTGTGGCTCAGTCATAGAGCGCTTGCCTAGCGTGTGCAAGGCCCTGAGTTCCATCCCAAGCACCACAAAGAAAAATAACTGAAGAGTTCCAGGACCCACAAGAGTTCTCCTTTCATCTAAGAAGTTCAAAGCCCAACATAAGGTTAGGCCAGTGGCAGCAGATAGGCCACACAGGGTCAGGGGCCAGTCAGTCACCACACTTGGGGTCTGAAGCATGGGTGCCGCCTCCCTACATCCTCACAACGAGCAAGGAGGTGAGTGCTACCTTAATCCCAATTCCACAGATAAGAAATGAGCCTCGGGGAGCTGAAACATGGCCTGGTCCCAGAGTAAATGGTGACTGGGGCATCTGCCCTCACCCAGGGGCCACACCATCCTGTCCTGCTCCATCACCTACCAGACCCTCCCCACAGCCTCAGCTACTCAGACAGGCTGGGGGGGCTCCTGCCTCAGGGTCTCTGAATCTGTCCTCTCTGCTCTGGTCATTTCCAGGAAGCTTCCCTGGACCCTCTAGGCTGGGCTGGCTCTCAGGACGCTCTTCTCGGAGACTGATCTGAGCCCTGATCATCTGCTTCTCTGTCTCCTTGGCTCATGTCTGTCTCACTGGGCAGAAGGGGGGATGCATGAGGGCTGCACTGGTCTACTGACCACCATTGCGTGTCCAGTGTCAAAACCGCCCACTGTCAGACACACTCCCATGCTCCAGGGCACGTGGCAAATGCTATTCAGTGCCTGTTGGGCATGGCCCGAGCTGTCTGCAACCTGAAGCCCCCACTTGCCTGCCCCTGAGAGTCCCTGAGGAGGGACCTCAAGGAAGAAGGCTTCCTCACTCTGTTGCACCCCAGCCCCCTGCCCACCTGGACCTCCTGCCCACCTCCCTGCAGGCTGGCGTTCAACACCGGGGCTCAGGCCCCCACTCACTCACCATCCTCCTCGAGGGCCCTGGGGCCCAGCTCCAGGTCATACAGGCGGAGGCTGGGCCGGGCAGAGCGCACCATGTCGCCGAGCAGGGGCCGGCTGCCCCGGCGCCGCAGCTTCACCGTCCGGTTGTAGTACTGGGAGATGATGGCCCCACGGCTGCGGCCTAGGAAGGTGCGTGGCAAAGTGAGGAGGACAGAGTCAGGCCGGACCTTGCCAGCCACCAGGACGGCTGTCAGCACCAGGCCTCCCCATCCCTCAGGTCTTCCCAGGGCCCAAGACAATTCCTTTATCAGAGACCTCAGGACCCACTCATTCCAAAGAACCCAGCAAGGCAGCGTGGGGTAGCGCGGGGCCTCCAGGCAGCAGGCGGGGTGGCCAAGAGCCAAAGGGTCTGGCTCAGAGGTGCACAAATGCCCAGGGAGGGGGTCGAAGCCAGCAATGAGGGCAGAGGCTCCAACTCACCGATGGTGCGGCTAGGCATGCTGGCCAAGATGCGGAGTGTGGCTGCGCTGTGGACAGGGGCACCCTCTGACCCCAGGAGGGTCTGGTGACCACTGCCTATAAAAGAAGGAGATGTCCCTGCCCAGCCACTTTGCCCACCCCATGGCCAGGAGGGTTATCTCCAGCTCCTGTCCACTCTTGCTAGCCTCCAGGCCTGGGCTCACCTGGGACCCCCAGGGTTCCGGCCACCAGCTGCCTCTGCTGCAGTTCCAGCTCCTCCTCCGCCAGCTGGCTCTGCTCTTGGATGAGCTGGTGGAAGGAGTCATGCACCTCGCTCTCCTCATAGGGACTGGGCTCCTGGCTGCCAGGCGGGAGAGGACGAGGGAATCCAGGCTCCAGCTCAGAAATGGTAACACAGCCACCATCCACCAGTCCCCAGCCCCAAAGCACTTACTCCTGGTCCCCTAGAGCCTCAGGGACATTGAGGACCAAGGCCAGTGGCTGGGCCATGTCTGCGGTCCACGCCCAGCCCGTCTGCAGACTTAGGGCAGCTCAAACCCTGGACACCACCTCTGGAGACTCCCACTGCCCATCTGATGAGACAGAGACAAAGTAAACCCTCAATGCCTGGCACACATCCAAATAGCCTGCTCCCTGGGGGACCAAGCTGCCTGCCCCCTCTCCTATCCCCCACCCACAGATAAACAAATGGTCAGGGGAGTGACCCCAAGTAACTCTCATGCCAAAATGGCTGAGGAAGAGGGAAAGAGAGAAAAGAAAGGAAGGAAGGGTGTGGACCTGCAGTTCCCATCAGTTTCCTCGATGTCGTCAGAGGTCTCTAGTGCCTGGAAAATGAGGAAGGGGTGGGTGCCTGTGGACGCTGCCCTTTTCAGGCCCTCCATTCCCAGGGTGCTGCCCCAGGGACACCTTCCTCTAGGACAAAGGTCAGGGCAGCTCAAGGCCTTGCCTGTGCCTGCCCTGTAACCCCAAAGCCCTTCCTCTAGCAGGAAATCCGCCAGGCAGCCCTGAACCCTGCCCCCCCCCAGCGGAAGCAGCACACAGAAGGGCTCCCTGCCCCCACCCCACTGAGTGCTCCACTCTGGCACTCCAAGGTCCTCTAGTCCTCAGGAGACTGACTCCCTACATTCCATCACCACAGGGTGGCCATGGGGGAGGATGCTGGACCCAAACAAGCCCCCTTTGTGTTGGCTCTGGCGTCACCCAGCACAAGTGGAGCCAGCATGGCCCTGTGTGGGGCTGGGCCTCTGGGCCTAGCGCCCTGTGGGAGTGGGGTGCCCAACACTGTTGCCGATGGGCTGACTCTGCAGAACTCCCGCGGGACACAGGCCCAGCCCTGGCCTCAGTCCTCTCTGCCCTCCATCCTCCTTGCCCTCAGCCTCAGGGAACCAGGAAAGTCGGTTCCTTTCAGGAGGCTTCCCCGACCAGCAACAGCACAGTCCCTGCAGACTGGTGACCACACTGTGCCCAGCCTGGTATCCTCGACACCTAGGACTGAACAACCCAGGTCCTGCCCTCCCTCTAGTAGAAACATAACTGGTGGAGGCCACCTAGAGCCTTAGAGGTGGCCCCCACCGGGCCCCAAGTGTAAACTAGCCAAGCAGGGTTGAGGGGTCCCCTGGAACCCTTCTCTGGGCAGACAGACCCTCCCAAGCTCAGATCCACAAGGGGATGGGAGGTGCTGGGGGCTGCGGACCAGGGTCCCTGGGCTCCCCGGCACGCCTGACTTCAGCGGGCGACACCCAGTGCCCCGCCCCAGGCGGGCCAGGTCCCAGCGTTTCCTGAGCCGAGCCAGGTGGGGAGCGCCGGGGCTGTTTTCAGGAACCCGCACCCTGAGGACAGCGACACTACCGGGCCGCCCCTGCCTCGAGCCCCGCGCGGCGACGGCGACAGGGCCGCGGAGCAGGCCTCCCGCCCTGGCGCTGCCCGGGCTGGGCTCCCGCTCCCAGCTCCGGTGCCAGCCAGAGTCGGCCCTGGGAGGCCCTCTGGGAACTCGCTGCCAAGTGGCCTCGAGGCCGAAGGAGCGCGGCCCCGCGGAGCGGCCCGCCGCAGGCCCAGCGCCACCCCACCCCACGCCACGCCGATCTGCGACCCCGCGGGGACCCCGCGCCGGGACTCGGGCCACTCACCTGGGAGGCGCCGGGAGGCGGGGCGGTGCGCCCGCGAGTGGCTCACCTGTCCCGCAAGGGCCGCCGGGAACGGCGCTCTGGGCTCCACGACCTGAGGGAGGGTCAGTGGGAGCGAGTGACAAAGGGCCCCCCCAGGGGGGGCGATCAGTGACTGTCGCAAGCCTGGAGGGCAGAGGGAGCTGCACCGCCAGCCCCGCGAGGCGGCGGGCATCGGTCACGTGACCGCTCCCTCCGGGTGTGCCCAGCCCCGCTGGGGCACCGGCCGACTGCGCCCTCTGCCCGCCGACTTCCGACCCTTCTCGCCCGGTCCCTGGAGTCTGCGCAGGGTGAGGGGTGACTGTCGGCCTCCAGGCAAACTCCGGCCCAAGCCCCCAGTTTTTGTAAGACGCGGTTTCCCCAAGTTTCAAAAGGGGACAATCATCCAGACCCACCCACTTCCCAGGGCGAGGGACTGTCAAAACCCGACGGTGCGCAGCCTTTCCACACCGTGTTGGGTAACCCCTGCCTCCCGCGCCTCCAGCGCGACATCCGCCACACCCCCAGCTCCGCCAGCGGCTATCGCCCCCTTCTGCTCGGGGCGGGGTTCCTGTGGCTTATCTAGTAAAAGTTCTGGCGATTCCTGTGAGCCAGCGGGCGGGAGGGGGCGCAGAGGAAGACAGCGAACTTCCCAAGGGCTGCGCCCACTGCTGGGTTTTCTGTTATTCCCTACAAGCACTTCAAGGCAGGCACTGACCTTCCTATTTCGCAGATAAGGAAACCGAGGCTGAGAAAGGATGGTCAGTCTCCAGGGTGCCATCAGCCAGCACAGGGGCCTTGGTCCAGCTGGGAGCTGTAAGCAGGAAACTGACTTTGAGACACCTCTCCCCCAAGCTCATGAGAAGGTGGAGGGGGCTGAGGCAGACACGTGACTGAACAGGAAGTCGAAGACCGATGAAAAGATGGGGCCCTCCTGGGGGGGGAGGTCAGGACTCCAGAGAGCATGCAGGAGTGCGAGGACTTCATGAAATCTGTGGGAACGGGTCCAGGGATCTGAGCTTGGACCTGAAGGGAGAGGCCAGGTGGGGCTTCCTCGCAGCTGTAAGTGTGGTTCTCAGGTGGGCTCCCTGGCGCATGGAGGCCCAGCCCCGCCCAGGCCCTGTACCCCTCCCGCCTCTTCCCCGGCCCTTCTCTGCATGCCCAGGCGCCGTGTGCATGGCCCCAGGTGAACGCAGTTGGAGCAGTGCCACTTCCTACACACAAGAGCGTTTGAGGCTCTTCCCCCTGCTCCCCCAGCCCACTGCGCCCACCAGCAGCCAGCTTGGGGGCTGGCACAGAGTGGGATCTGGAAAGCAGGAGCGGGGTGATCAGGGAGGCAGAAAAGCTCTGGGAGGATTCAGAGCTGGGATGACGGGGCTCTGAGGGAGGGGGACAAGGAGAGGGAGGTAGGGCTGGGCTGCAGAGCGTCCCGGGGATGAGGCCCGGGAATGCCGGGACAACTCCGAAACGTCCAGCCGGGAGGGGCGCTCCCGGCGCCTAGGGTTGCTTCCCGAAGGCTTCTTACGGGCCAGAAGCCAGGCCCGTCCCTGGACCTGGGCAAAGGGTGGTGCCAATGATAGAGGCGGGAAGTTCAGAAATAACGCCAGAGGCCTCTGCAGATCCAGGGGCCGGGTGCGCTGCTTCCCGCCTGAAAGCGACCTGCGGCGAGCAGTTAAGGAGCCCAGCCCTGCACCCCGCCGCCGCTGCCCGAGGGTCGGTCCCGGCTCCCACGCCAAAAGAGGGCGCGAAGGGGCGCACGCGCTGCAGTTGCAGGGGTCCGAGCGTGGCCCGAGGGCAGCGGAGCCCGCGACGCCCGCAGGGAGCTGAACCGGACCCCAGCCGGCGCGCACCGGGCCTGCCCAACCCCCGGAGCCGGCGCGCGGCTCTCACCTGCGCCCCCGCGCCCCACGGCCGACAGGAAGCGCCTGCTCGGTGCAGTAGACGTCCGTGGAAACGGCGGGGAAGGCGGGGGCGAGCCGAGAGGGAAGAGAGGCAGGGGCGGGGAGGGCAGGGTTCCTGTCATGTGACCCCAGCAGCCCGCCCTCCCAGCGCTGCCTGGAGTGGCGGCGGCAGCCAGAGGAGGGGGCGCCTCGGTGGTCCCCAGGTGAGCTGGATGCAGAGCCTGGTGGAGGAGGAAAGTGGAATAATTGAGTCTGAAAGCCTGGGGTGGGGTGTCATAACCGCTGCAGAGGCGGCCTTGGGGTCCCCTGCTCCCCTTCCCACGGCTGGGGCTGTAGCCACGCCTCCTCTCCTGGGTCAGGTGAGGGGCCCTAAGCAAGCCCAGGCCTGGGAGGCTGGGTGACCAGAAGGAAGACAGAGCGGGGTCCCAGGACGTCCAGAGCTGGGGTGCTGCAGTTTGCCGCATCCTAGAACTGTCCCGGCTGGCAATAGGGTGTCTTCCTGAAGGGGAATGGGCACATGAAGAGGGGCGAGAATGTGGTTTTGCAAAGGGTGACCTGCAAGGCCTGTGGCCACAGGTGACTAGGGAGTGGGAAGAGCGGGCATGTTCTCTGACCTTTCACCCCATTTGACAGATGGGGAGACTGAGGCCCTGTGCCATGTGTCGCTTTGAGAGGTGGAGCTGGACTTAATTCACATCCTGACCCTGCAGGATTCTCTTTTCACTCGGGGCATCCCTGGGCCAAGGCCCCGAGGCTCACCACCTGGCACCCACATTCTTCCTGGGAGCAGGGGGACGGCCAGGATGCTGCGACAGTGGTCGGGACAGTCGGGGCAGGCCCCGGGGGAGGCAGAACCCCCACCTGCAGGCGAGGAGCTGTGGGAGCAGGAGATGGAGCGGCTCTACGCCTCCCGGGCGCCGGTGCGGACGCTGCCCTATGCCATCGTGGACAAGCGCTTCATCCGGTGGGTGGCCGGCCGGGCGGGGGCCGTGGGAGTGGAGGGCCTCCAGGTGGCCCAGTCTGATAGAGGGTGGAAAACCCCAGCAGCCCGATGGCGCCCTCTGCCTGGCGGGGTGGGCAGGACGGGTGACTCAGGGGCGTCCCGTCGCCACCCCATCCCAGGCACCTGCGGGAGCCGAATGGAGTGAAGAGCTCGTGCTGGCAGCGGTGGCAGTGCAGGTGGCAGATCGCACGACGACGCCTGGGGGAGGCGGCGCACCGGCTGGCCCAGGGCTTCGGGCTCTGGGAGGGGGCTCTCTACGAGATCGGAGGTAGGGCCCACGACGACCCCTACTTCCCACCTCCTATCTCTGGGGTCCCAATATCCAGTTTCGAAAGGAAGAGGGCACCATCCCTCCGGTCATTGCCGGGGTCCACCCGCAACGATCAGCCCCTCCACCCTCTCTCTCACACACACACCCTCAGCCTCCCAAAGGCAGGTGCAAACCACGATGGATGACAGCACCCTCTGGAGGCCCCCGGAGGTACTGCGGGGAAGCCTCGTGCAGGTCAGCGAGCTGGGCACCCCCGTTGAGTGGGCTGATAGGCACTCCAAGCCCATGCCCTGGCCCAGTCGGATCCCAGTCGGTGCACCTGTGTCTCCCTCGCCCGCCCTGCTCTTCTCCCCACAGGCCTCTTTGGCACCGGGATCCAGTCCTACTTCACCTTCCTCCGTTTCCTACTGCTGCTCAACGTGCTGACTGTGGGCCTGACTGCCAGCATGGTGCTACTGCCCCTGGCCTGGCTCCGCCCCCCGGACCCAGGCCCCGCCCAGAACTTGAGTGAGTACTGCAGCCGCCCCCTGATCCTCCGGGCACACCCTGGCATGCTGCCTGTGCCCAGCCTGGACTACCCTGCCTTGACTTTTGCATGGCACACTTCAGACACATCCGCAGTGTCAGGGTTGGGGCTAGACTCACCAGGGCAGACTGTTGCCCTTGCCCTTGTCATGGAGACTTCTCTCTATTGGTCCCTCCCCCTCCTCAACAGCCCTGCAGTGCCCTGGCAGCCACCAGCCCCAGATTGGCATTCCGAAATTCCACAATCAACTTTGGAATGTTTTAACTGGCAGGGTAAGTGGGGTCACCCTGGCCATGGTCCAGGGGTCCTGAGAGGCTCCTGCCCCATCCCAGGACTCTTGGTTTCTAGAGAAAGGTCTGCCACAGAGGCTGGTGGGGCCCACAGTGGGGTCAGAGAGAGGCTGGCCTCCCCTGGGCCTGCTACATGTGCAGCACAGACCCACACACACCTGGGGCCCTCAGAACACAGCTGGGGTTGGGGGTTCAAGGAACAGGAGCCCATAGCGTGAAGTCCAGGCCTTTGGGACTGCAAGCCATCAAGTGGCCCTCAGGGTGGACCCTAGGTCAGAATCCTGGTTCTGTTCCCCAGAGCTGACCCTGAGCAAGTTGCCTCACCTCTGAGCCTCTGCAAGGTGGGAGCATTCTCACCTGGTGGGTTACTGTGGGTGAGGAGTTCCCCCTAGGAAGGGCTCAGTACAGAGCCTGGACGCACCTGCTCGGGGTCTCCTTCCTCGTCCCCAGGCCTTCACCAACACCTATCTCTTCTATGGCGGGTACCGGGCGGCGCCCGAGAGCAGCTCTGCATACAGCATCCGCCTGGCCTACCTCCTCAGCCCACTGGCCTGCCTGCTCCTCTGCTTCTGTGGGACCCTACGGCGGTGAGTAGACCGTCTTCCCTGACACCCACTCCTGTGGTGGGGACCCCCAAGATAGCAGATAGACCCCCGTTTCCTAATCAGTAAGGCTCCTGGTGGTTCCTCAGCCCACACTCATGCCTCCCCAGCTGCAGACCTCAGGAGCAGGGGCCACTATGTCCCCAGCCCCACACACACAGGCCTCCCATGCCCAGCCCAGAGCTGGGCCACTGCTAAGGCCGAGGGGGAGCCCCCTCCTACAGCAGTCTGTGCCCCCAGGATGGTGAAGGGGCTGCCACAGAGGCTTCTCCTGGGCCAGGACTACAGAGCGCCTCTCAGTGCCAAGGTCTTCTCCTCCTGGGACTTCTGCATCCGGGTCCAGGAAGCGGCCACCATCAAGAAGCATGAAATCAGCAATGAATTCAAGGTGTGTGCAAGAGGGAACCGAGTGTGAAGCAGTGTGCGAATGAGTCGTGTGTGCGTGAGGGCATGTGTGAGCGAGTGTGCGTTTCACAGGCAGAGCTGGAAGAGGGCCGGCGCCTCCAACTGGCGCAGCAGCGGTCCCCCACCCAGAGGGCCTGCCACCTGCTCACCTTCCTGTGGGTCAACGTCCTCATCGGGCTCCTGGTGGTTGGGGCCATCAGTGCCATCTTCTGGGCCACCAAGTACTCGCAGGACAAGAAGGAGGTACCTGGCAATTGCCTTCCTTTCATTCTGCCAGGACTGAGGGAGGGGACAGGAATCCCACTGTGCAGACTGGGAACTGAGGCCCAAAGAAGTCAAAGCGGCCATGACCTTGTGGTCTGGCCTGTGGATGTCCTGTTGACAGAGCTCTGGATCCTGCCTGTACCCATGTCATGTCTAAGGGGCCAGAGGGGCCGGGGAGTGCACGGGGTCCTGCTCTGCAGGCTCCCTGACCTGCTACACCCCACAGGAGGACCTGTTCGTGGTACTACAATATCTCCCCCCAGGGGTCATCGCCCTGGTCAACTTCCTGGGTCCTCTGCTGTTTGTGTTCCTGGTCCAACTGGAGAACTACCCACCCAGCACCGAGGTCAACCTCACCCTCATCTGGTGAGCACACCCTCGGGGGCTTGTGGGACGAGTCTGTCTCCTGCTGTCCTGGCTGTTATCTGGCACCTGGGGGTCCCAAACCGGGAGGCTCCCTGTGTTAACCACTGCACCAGAGGGCAGGCAGGTGGGCTTCCTCGGCCCCGAAGGAAGCCTCCATTCTGGACCAACCACCAGCCATTTAGAGGGACGGGGGCTTTTTGTCCAGGAGACATTGCAACAGGCTTTGCCCATTTAGAAAAACACAGCACGGGCACACAGCTCCCTGAGGGCTTTACACCCCTAACTTGACAACCAGCACTCGGCGTGAGAAGTCCCTACCACCCTCATCCCCGTTGGGTGGACAAGGAAACAGCCTCCCAGGGTGAAGTGCCCAGCCAGGCCTGACCTCAAGTTGCCTTTGGGTACAGGTTCAAAGGCAAGGCCTCCTGCAGCCCATGTTCCTTCCTAGCTCAGCACTTGGTCCTGTCTCTGCTCCAAACTCCTCCCAAGGACTCCTCCTGGACAGGCTCCTGAGCTCCAGCGGCTTCTCCTTCCTCCTGCTACCCGACCCTCTGGGACCTGCTTTTCCCTCTGCTTTCCTCACATCAACTGTGGTTGGCCTTGAAGCTTTATTTTTGTAGTAGGTTAGAAATGTGCGCGTGGGAGCTGGAGATGCAGCTCAGTGGTGAAGCGTTTGCCTAGCGTGCGTGACACCCCGAGTCCAATCCCTAGCATTGCCAAAAAAAAAAAAAAAGAAAGAGAAAACTTTACACGTGTTAAAAAATTCAAAATGCTTAAAAGGATAAAAGATTTAAAAAATAAGCTCCCACCCGCTCCTGCCTCCCAACCTCCCTCAACTGAAGAACCACAGTTCCCCGCCCTTCTGGCCACACATGGGCACTGCAAATGTCCCCCGAAAATAACATGCATGCAATGGTTTTAGGCCATCAGAGCGACACGGTCCAGTGAGGCATTATTTAGTAAGCACGTGCTGCATGTGCTCATGCTATGTGAGATCAGGTCAGCGGGCTAGGATGTCAGTGAGCAGCAAAGCAGCAGAGAAAGGAAGACCTGGGGGCCACCGTGCAGCTGGGTGGCAGGGCCTGTGCTCGCATGTGCGAATCCCTGGGTTTGAGCCTCAGTACTGCAAAATAAATAATAAATAAGGACAGTCTCACCTGTTCTGAGAGGCCCAAGGTCTGTGTCCTGCAGGCTTGTCCCACATGAGTTGCTAAGCTGAGAGGTGGAGTAGGGTAGCGGATTCTGTTGTGTTTCCCAGACCTCTTCCCCATGAATGATCTGGGGACTCGGATTCTGGGAACACCCTTTGGGGAACACTGCTGTGGACGGAGCAGCTGGAAGGAGGCTGGGCCCTAGAGTTAGAGGGGGCAAGGTGTCTCATGGACTCCACCCGGCGCCCAGCCCCTGACCCAGTGCCTGCCTGCCCACAGGTGCGTGGTGCTGAAACTGGCCAGCCTGGGCATGTTCTCCTTCTCCCTGGGCCAGAGCACCCTGTGCATCGGCGGAAACAGAACCAGCTGCGAGGCCTACGGCTACAACGCCTGTGACTACCAGGTAGCCGGCAGCCTGGGGCCTGTCCCTCCCATTCTTCTCAGCAGGGCTCCCCTCCAAAACCAGACAGAGCCCTGGAGACTCCTTGGCCCCCCGAGGTCTCACCTCTGTGAGAAGCTGGGAGCAGAGCGGCCACACCGCTGCCCATACCCAGGGGGTGCTCCTGTTCCACACACGCTCAGGCCATGCAGCCCCCCTGGCTGGGGGACCCAGCTCCAATCTAACCCCGAGGTTGTGTCCCACTGGAGGAAAGGCTCCTGAACCCCTCAATGAGTGGGTGGGGCAGGGAAGCCTGGTGGTGGTGGGTGCTGACCGCCCCCTCCTCTGCACCCAGTGCTGGGAGAACGCAGTGGGCGAGGAGCTGTACAAGCTGATCATCTTCAACTTCCTCCTCACCGTGGCCTTCGCCTTCCTGGTCAGCCTGCCTCGGAGGTGAGCCATGGGGGGCCCCCAGGGAGGATGCCCCGGGGCTACCGTGGGCATGGTTGGGGATGGCCAGTGGACACAGCCAAGGTCAGCCAGGCATTTCCATGTGGGTGAGGGTGTAATGGTCCCTGGCCATGACTGATGTGGCCCACACACCCCTCTTGCCTGGTGGGCACGTGGACACCCCCTGCCAGGCTGCTGGTAGAGCGATTCTCAGGCTGGTTCTGGACTTGGCTGGACCGAGAGGAGTTTCTGGTGCCCAAGAATGTGCTGGACATCCTGGCAGGGCAGACGGTCACCTGGGTGGGCCTCTTCTTCTGCCCTCTGCTCCCCCTGCTCAACAGCATCTTCCTGTTCCTCACCTTCTACATCAAGAAGGTGAGGGCACCCAGTTGGGTGGGAGCAGGAGAGCTGGGCTGTGGCCTTCCGCCCTCCCTCACTTCCTGGGCCTCAGACTGGGGGCCGCTGCCTGACGATTCCTGCTCACCCTTGCTCACCCCCAGTACACCCTCCTGAGGAACTCCAGGCCTTCCCCACGGCTCTTCCGTGCTTCCAGCTCCACCTTCTTCTTCCAGCTGGTGCTGCTGCTGGGCCTGCTCCTGGCCGCAGTGCCCCTGGGCTACGTGGTCAGCAGGTGAGAGGAGGACTGGGAGGCCGGCAGAGGCAGCTCCTCCCTGGGGCCCTGACAACTGTCAGCTCCTCCCTGGGGCCCTGACAACTGTCTCTCCACCTCTCCTTCTCCAGCACCCACTCCTCCCGGGACTGTGGACTCTTCACCAACTACTCAGCCCCCTGGCAGGTGGTCCCTGAGGTGGTGGCCCTGTGGCTCCCGCTGCCTGGCCAGCGTGCCCTCAACTACCTCAGTTCCCATGCCTTCAGCTTCCCCCTCCTCATCCTGCTCAGGTGCCTCAGGGTGGAGGACCCCTGGGAGGGTGCCCTTTTCCTGGGGGTGGAATAGGACTGGCAGCCCCTGGCCAGTCTCCTGGGATCCAGAAACCAGACAGGAGTTGCCCGGGGAAGCAAGTTCCCCAAGAGAGGTGGCCTGGGGGTCCTCACGTGCCTCCCTGTAAAGCAGGAGCCTCTGGGCTCGGCTTCCTGTGTCAGGGGACTGCAGAACCCCCCCCCCCCGGGAGGGGGCGAGAGATGCTGTCTCCCCTTGAGGAGAGAGGCCCCTGTGGTGGGAAGGGTGGCTGACCTTGCATCCCTGTCCTCCCCAAGCCTGGTCCTGACCGTGTGCGTGTCCCAGTCCCGCGCCAACGCGAAAACCATCCATGAGCTCCGGAAGCAGCTGGTGTGGGTGAGTGTCCGCTGGGCTGGGGAGGGGACATGGACTTCAGAGGACACCCTCTCAGGGGTGTGGGGCCTGAGGCCTGGGACCGACCCGAGGTTGAGGTTCTCGGGGGTTTTATCCTGGTGAAGAGGGTGACCTTGGCTGGGGGTAAAGACAGGTAAGCGGAGGGAGCAACCGGTTCCACTGGAGCAGGACTTGAAGCTCCTCCACCCTGCAGCCTGGGAGCGGGGGCGTGGCCTATGGTCACTAGGAGGCGGTCTTGGGAGTGGTCTAGGGCGGGGCCTCTGGTCGTGTTGGAGGAGGGGCCTGTGGGCGGGGCCTCAGACACGTCGGGGGGCGGGCATTGGAGAGTAACCTAGGGATGGGCGGGGCAGAGCCTGCTGGGAACTGGTGGGCGTGGCCTTTGGCTTCAGCCCACAACCCGCCTCTCGCTCTCCCGCAGCAAGGCCGGGAGAAGTGGCACCTGGTGGAGGACCTGTCACGGCTGCTGCCAGAGCCGGCCCCGAGCCCCCTCTCTCCCGAGCTTCGCGCCCACGGTCCTTCTACCCCGGTTTCCCTTGCCCAGGATCCCCGGGCCCTTCCCGGGTTGTTCCCACTGGGCTGAGCCCCGGGTGTCCGGGCCCCTCCTCCAGATTCCACTACCCCAGCGGCGGGGCTCTGTAGCGCGGACCCCACGTGCCCTGCCTGGACCCACTTCCTCCCCAGGCCCTCTTAGCCCATGCTCCAGAGCCCTGGTGACCACTGCCCCTCCCTGCTCCCGGGCCTCCCCCAGGACTCCCCAGAGAGGGCCAGCAGGAAGACATAGGGAAATTTCTATCATCTATATTTTTATCTTATCCCTTCGAGTTTCCTTTTTTGTTGCTGTTGACGTTTTATAATACACACGTATATTAGTATGTGACGGCTGAAGGTAACTTTCAAAATACATCAACTGGGAGTGCTCAGAAGTTGCTTACCCAACGGTGTACTGCCATAGTTTGAAACCCTCTCCCTAGGCTGGGCCTCCTGCATGCCACCCACTTGGCCCTCCACATGTAGGGAGCCCACAAAGGTCCCGGCCATGGTCAACAAGGGGCAGAGCTGGGATGTGAATGGACCCAGAGGCATGGGCTGCAAGGCCACACTGGACCCATATGAGAGGCCATTCCAACCGTGACCACAAGGGCTCACTGCAATGGGAGGGTGTTGTCAGCCCCTCCCTTGAAGGCTCCTCACTGTTCCATCCTCTCAAACCTGTGTCATCAAGGGCACCTCAGGAAGCCAGAACCCAGCCTTCCACACAACCTGTCCTCCAGCCTGCTCACTGAGCTGACCTTGAGCCCCGTGAGGTGAGTGGGAGCCATGTGCTGTGAGTGTGGGCTGCAGGAGCTGGCCTGACCATCACAGCCCCAAAGGCAGGGCTACTGAACCCACAGTTCCCAGCCTCCGAAAACACGACCCTGAGGAGCTGTCAGGAGCTGGCCCCTCCCAGCCACTCTGAGGTGTTGGTCCAGGCACAGCCAGGGGCATTAGGACTTTAATTCATTTATTGAGGATCAAATCCAGGGCCTCCCAGGAGCTAAGCAGAGACTGTACCACTAAGCCACCCCTTCGGCCCCTCCAGACTTTTTAAATCATCCAGGGGTCTCTCACATGCAGCTGGGATGGAGAACTGAGAAGGGAAGGCCAGAAGGAGCCCAGGACATGGCTGAAAATCTTCCAGCGTCTCCCTGCATTTCTGCCTGGACACCATCCAGGCAGCTCTGGCCCAATGGCCTGGGGCTGGGGGCTTCTCATGTGATCATGAAGACTTGGCCAGTTCAGCTCCTCCTGCTGCCAGAGGCCTCCCTGAGCGATTCTCCAGGCCATAGTCCCCTCTCCCGAGCTTCTCACCCATGGACCTCTGCCCCTGCTGACCACTTGACCCAGCAGTCCAGGAGGGAACACAGATTAGGTGCTAAGTGCTAGGTCCTGGTCTGGGAGCTGCCTATGAGACCCCGAGGAAAACCAACAAACTGTGTTCAGTCTGCAGAGGGCCACTAGCCTGGCCCAGGTGAAGGTGGCATATGTTAATTAACAGGTCCCTGGACCCCAGCAGCAACATCTGGAAGCAGGTTAGAAATGCAAACTCTAGGCCCAGACCTCCTGCACCGGGAACTCTAAACATCAGTAATATTTTCTGTTTGTTTGTGTTGTTGTCTTGTTTGGGCAGTGCTGGGGTCAAACTCAGGTCCAGTGGTAGAGCAAGAGCTGAGGATCGAACCCAGGGTCTCGCACGTACTAGGTGAACGTTCTACCTCTCAGCCCCAGCCCCAGCCCTAGCCCCAGCGAGTGTTTTAATGAGCCCTTAGAGGAATGCTAAAGTGTGAGGACCTCTGTAAGGACGAAAAAGGGCCTGTCCTCAGCACCTCCTCCTCCCTTCCACCCAAGTGGACCTGGCCAACCACTGGGGACAGGCTTAGAGACCTGGAGGAATTCAGCCAATCTCGGGCCTCAGCTTGCTCATCCAAGACATGGGGAGGAGGTCCCACTCCTCTGAGTGGCCGGAAGGATTAAGTGAGCAAGTCCTGATGGACTGTAGCTAGAAGGGCCTCAGGGCTCCTTTTGCAGAGTGGCCTGAAGGAGCCCAATGGGAGAAGTGGGAATGGGACCCAGGACCCCTTGTAATCAGGAAGACGATGAGGGGACAACAGGGGATGGGCCCCTTCCAGCAGGAGGGTTCATGAAGGAGGTGACAGTGGAGCCTCGGAAAAGGGAGGTTGGCAGAGATGAGGAGGTCAGAGCAAAGCCTGGTGTTGGAGCCCTGCAGGGGGCTGGGAGTGGGGTCCCAGGCCTCTAGACGGGGAGGCCAAGGGACAGGTGCAGACAGAGCCACACACCTGCAGCAGGTGCCACAGGGCCGGAGTGACTTTCTGTAGAGGACAGGGAGCCAACGGGTTGTGAAAGGAGGACCCCACTTTGCCAGTAGCCCACAAGTGAGAGACCCCCTGGGGGTCAGGTCTCCTCGGGTGCACAGTCCACTGCAGGGGGAGGGCAGGAGTCCCAGCGCCTTCCACCTTGGCTGTTCCTGGACTGTCCCGCCAGTGGTGAGGGCTCTCCCATCTCTGTGGCCTCCTCGTCCCTCAGGCCAGGCAGCCTGCTGGGGCCCTTCCCGGAACAGGATGTGAGAGAAACAGGAGGCGGTGGTAGGGCCCTCTGCTGTGGGGAGACTGGCCCTGGGCGGGCAAAGTCACAAAGTGCCACTGTGTGGTGGGGAACTGGAGGGCTCTGGGGTCGCCCCAAACTCCCCTCGAGAGGTGACCTGCAGGTAACCAGCCCTTTCCCCTCTGCCAGATGGAGAGAGGCTTAGCCAATGGACAGAGGGGCATCTCCCAGGAAATGACACCCAACAGAAGGGTACACAGGTGATCCCCAGAGGCCTGGGGTGGGGCAGGAAAGTCCTGGGTCCCACCAAGGCCCAGGGAAGATGTCCCTGGAGCTGCCCATGGCCCTCCTCTGACCTGGAATCCCAAATCCAGAGAAGATGAGGCGACTCCTCAGGGACGCGGAAGCTGAATCCATTCCCCAGAGACGACGGGGGAAAGCACTGCTTCCTGGGCCTGTAGGCAGCAGACCGGCCTCCCCAAGAGACCTCTTCTGGGTCCCCCTGCAGGCCTCACATCCTCCCCCAACCCACCCCCAGCAGGAGCGAGAACAGACTTGACTCGAGAATGGGGATTTTGCTGGGAACTAAGAAAGAATACCCTTGTCCCCTTGGAGAAATGACAGGCACGTAGCTGAGGGGTGGGAGGCACAGGCTGCATCCTCAGGACCATGAGTGGCAGGCCACAGAGCTGACTCAAGGTGGCTGGGGAGACAGGGCGCCACCAAGGGCCAGCACAGCTGGTCTGAGGACACCTGCACTGACTCTCCCCGTTGCCCTTCCCACTGTTCCCTGGACAGGAGGGCCACCCCTCAGACCAGCTCCTGAAGTCACCAGGCCTCAGCAGCGCCCCCTGAGAATGGCAAGAGGGGGAGCCAGGGACAGGGCAGTAATTGGCCTGGGTCAATGGACACTTGGGCCAAGTGTCCATTCCTGGACACATCCGTTACCCCTGGGGGCAGCCAGTGGTTGACCAGGCAGGCGCAGCAGGAGAAGAGTGGAGACAAATGGTTACCTGACGGTAGGGGACGTGGTCCTTGAAGAAGCAGCATTTCCTGCCCAAGTCCCTGAACCTGGTCAGAAAACCATGGGCTGAGCAGGAAGTCATGGCGCACGCCGGTGATCCCAGCAGCTCAGGAGGCCGAGGCAGGAGGATTGCAAGTTCAAGGCCAGCCTCAGCAACTTAGCGAGGCCCTAAGCAACTCAGAGAGACCCTGTCTCTAAATAAAATATCAAAAATGGCTGGGGATGTGGCTCAGTGGTTAAGTGCCCTGAGTTCAATCCCCAGCACGAAGGAAGGAAGGAAGGAAGGAAGGAAGGAAGGAAGGAAGGAACGGACGGAGGGAGGGAGGGAGGGAGGGAGGGAGGGAGGGAGGGAGGGAAAGGAAGACAAAAGATAAAACCACCGACTTGTCTGGAAGCCCCAGATCCAAGCTCAGGTGAGATGCCCGGCTGCATGGGCTGGGAGGACCCAGTGGCCCCTGCAGGGGGCCATCTCATCTGCTCCCACAGCCATCTGTGTCCCTCGACCCCGGGATGTGTGGCCCTGGTCTGGCCTTAGTGCTCAGGAAGGCCTTACTCACCCCACCGATCTCTTAGTTCCCTACTGCAGCCACCAACCAGGCCACAACGCTGGTGGTGATGTGGCTTGGTCTTCTCTTTGTCCATGTCACCTGGGTCACTGGGCATCCCCCCGTGTTCCACTTCCTGGGCGGGTACGGGGCAGTGATGACGCAGGTCTCACTTGAAAGAGGTGCGGACTGAGTTATCATTTCCTCATTTGCTGTAAAAACAAACACTTTGTTGCCGCTAAAAAAAGACCTGGTGTCTGGGTCTCAGGAAAGTACCTGGAGGGGCAGTCCTGCCTCCAAAACAACCCCAGTCCCTGGCTGCTGCTCAGATTTTTGGTGACCAAGCCCTGATAACTAAGAGAATGACTGACGGGTACATCTCCTTCATCCATTCAGCAAATACTCGTGGCTGGTGGCCCACACCTGGAATCCAGCGACTTGGGAGGCTGAGGCAAGAGGATCACAGTCTCAGCAATTTAGTGAGACCCTGTCTCAAAATTTAAAAATAAGAAAAAGAAAAAGGCGGGGGTGTAGTTCTGGGTGAACTCCCTTGAGTTCCATCCCTAGTAACACACACACACACACACACACACACACGGAAGCACAGGCCCCTGAAGATGACCCCAGGGTTTGGTGTGGGCCACGGCGAGGGTTGGCTCCATCAAGTGCAGCCTGCTGGAGGAAACCCGTCAGTGGGAACGGAAGGCGGGCAGGAGGCCTGGGCATTAGGAACCGAGGAGCCTGGGCACCCGGGAGAAGCGGGAGTGACGGCCAGCCTTCAAAGAGTGAGAGAGATGGTCGCTTAGGGAGGGGGCAGGGAAGATGGCCCAGAAATATCACAAGGATGCCAACCTTCAGCCCAGTCCATGAAGGCTCCGGGGGACAGGCCACCACCCAAAATGGTGCCCGGGCAGGAGGGATCCGGTTCCCATAAGATACAGACAGCAGGAGGCTGGCCGAGGTGCCTGGGTGCCGAGGAGGAGCTCAGGACTGGGTGGTGAGAGGCGGCTCACAGCGGGAACGATAAGGGTGAGCAGGGGATGAGGTGACTCGGGCTGATGCAAACGTCACAGCCACGTCCTCATTTCTAGGGAGGAATATCTGACTGGAGACAGATTTAAACTACAGTTTGCTGGGCACAGTGGCACCCACCACCAGCGATTTGGGAGGCTGAGGCAGGAGATCACAAGTTTGAGGCCAGCTTCGGCAACTTAGAGAGGCCCCATCTCAAAACAAAAAATAAAATAGGCTGGGGATGTGGCCCGGTGGCAGAGCACCCCGAGGTTCAGTCCCAGCTACCAATAAACAGAGTTTAAGTCGCAGGAGCAACAGCAAAGGATCCTTGATGGGTGGCCTCCAGGTAGCTCTGAAGCCAGTTAGGATCCTCAGGTGGGGGTCTAAGATTTTACAGAACTGTTCTGGGGGGTGGTGTAAGTGCCCTGTGGCTACCTTAGCAGCAGGCTGAGACGCAGGCACGTGTTCTCTTGCAGTGTTGGAGGCCGGTCCAGAGTCTAGCTGCAGGCAGGCCCTCTCCTTCTGGAGGCTCCAGGGCAAGCCTGTCCCTTACTCTCTCTTGGCTTCTGCTAGGCGTCCACCCGGGTCTCCTGTCCTCTTCTGTTAGGCTCCACCCTAATCCAGCATAGATTACTGAGGAGAAGTAAATCACTTAACTTGATTGCATCTGCAAAGACTCCATTTTCAAATAAGGGCCCATTCAGAAGCGCTCAAACATCATCTATCTTTATCTATCTATCTATCTATCTATCTATTTTTTGACACTGGGGACCGAACCCAGGAATACTTAACCACTGAGTCACTCCCCAGCCCTTTTTACTTTTTTATTTTGAGACAGGATCTCACTTGGTTGCTCAGCGCCTTGCTAAGTTGCTGAGGCTGGCTTTGAACTTGTGATCCTCCTGTCTCAGCCTCCCGAGTCGCTGGGACTACAGGCATGCACCACTGCACCTGGCGTGGAATGTGACCTTTTGGGAGGCCATGATTTTACCCTGGACAGGTGGTCTTCTTGCTCTAAACCAGCCCCCTGGGCCTCAGGTGTGAGGGATTGCAGTCCCTGGGGATGAGACTCAAATTTCCGAACTTCCAATTATCCTGGAGACAAGTCCACTGGGAGGTGGGGTCATCCCGAGGGCCTCGAGCCAGGCTGGCACCAGGCTGCCGACAGCTTCCTGTTTTCTCTTTCTTTTCTTTTTTCTGTTGCTGGAGACCAAACCCAGGGCCTTGTGTGTGCTAAGCACATGCTCTACCCCGAGCTGTACCCCAGCCCCGCCGTTTCCTCCTTTAATCTCCATTTGGTTTAGCCTCCAGTCCCTAGAGTAACCTTGATGTCACTTTATTAAATTGAAAGTGTTTCATTTCACCATTTCAATATCCTGACACAGAAGTTGGACTTTAAACGAGAGACCACCCTTTACTGGTGGGCGAGATCTATAAATGGAGTAGCCACAGGAACAGAGCACACCCATCCTGTAGACTAAAGAGTGATGCCCACCAGGCCCAGCCACAGGCACACAGCTGGAGTCCCAGCACCTCCGGAGGCTGAGGCAGGAGGATGGCAAGTTCAAAGTCGCCTCAGCATCATTTTGGTGAGGCTCTGGCTCAAAATAAATAGTAAAAAGGGCTGGGGATGTGACTCAGAGGTAAAGTACCCTGGGCTAAAACAAGTGAGAGCCCCTGGAAACCAGTTATTAACGGACTTCTCTGAGGCCATATGCAAATCAGGCTGCTATTGATGGCATCACCATGGAAATGAGAGGGGCAGTTTTGCTTTTCACTTTCTTTCTTTTAAGTCAAGATCATTTCCCTTCGCAAAGCCACACTTCGCCCTGGACCCCCATTTCCCGACCTGAGGCAGCCTCGGGCCCAGGGCCATCTGTGGACCAAGAAGGTCTGTTGGCCCCAGAGTTTGCAATGACAGAGGTATCAGTAGAGATCTGTAAATCAGTGCCCCAGAGAGTGACTTCCACTCCAGCCATAGATCTACATTCTGTAAATAAGATTTTGCATGAAAGGCTGTTTGGAAGAAAAGAGCAAAGCACCCCCCACCCCTTCAAAATAGGGGATTCTCAGCTGGGCATGTGGCGCACACCTGTGATCCCAGCCACTTGGGAGGCTGAGGTAGGAGGATAGCAAGTTCAAGGCCAGCCTCAGCAATTTAGCAAGGCCCTAGACAACTCAGTGAAACCCTGTCTCAAAATAAAATATATAAAGGGCTGGGGGCGTGGCTCAGTGGTCAAGCACCCCTGGGTTCAATCCCCGGTACCTACCTATGCCACCTAAAAAAAAAAATCTGAAGCTTTAAAAGAGGCACAGATGAGGTCATCTTTGCTGGAGTCTGCACGGGAGCTCACCGGGAGGCGGCTGTGGGCTCTCCACTTCAGTCTCAACCTGTTGACTTAGTGCTGCTCTGTCCCAGCCGCCCTGGGGACAGGACCCAGGGCCTCCTATCTCCTGCTGAGCTACACCGCAGCCTGCATTGCTTTTTAGACAACAACGTCCTTCTACACGGACCACCACGTTCTGTTGACCCACTCAACTGCTGACACACATGTGGGCCGCCGCCTGCTTCAGCCGGAGGGTGCAGCTCAGGCGAGTGTGGACTGGCGTCTGCTAGGGCGTCTCAGAGCTGCCGGAGCGTGCGGAAGTGGAGGCGCTGAGCCGGGGGTGACCCCTCGGCTTTGGGAAGGAGGGCCAGGCCAGGACTTTCTTACGGTGCTGATTAATCTGCTTTCTTTCTCTCCTCAACCCGTCACCTCCCAGGTATCAGCCCGAGATCTCCACTGCCCCAAGTCCTGCAGGATTTTTCCCAAAGGCACAGAGTTCTCATCATGTGCCACCCCCAAGCACCCCAGCCTGTCACCTACTTCCTCTTGGCCAGCGGGTCATCCAGGTGGACCAGAAGGTGGTGGAGACCCAAAAGCCAGGGGCCCAGCGCCCCGCGGCAGATGTACTCAGAGCTGAGGGCACGTGAGACCGGAGCGTGGGGCTGGGGGGCATGTGGGGTGCAGATGAAAGGAGATCTGCTGGGTGGGCAGAGAGGACCAGGGCAGGACAGTGGGGGACAGGAGACAGGCTGCCTCCCCGAGGCCATCCTTAGTCCCACGGGACCTGGCCACAGGGCAGACCCGCCCCTGGCTGGGGGCCTCCAGGGCAGGTGTGGGAGAGCTGGGGGTGCAGGTGACCAGGCCTGACTTCCGGCTGACGGGCACTTTTCTCAAGTTCCAGCGGTAGATCTTCACAGCCACCAGCGCTGCAGCCAGGTGCCCAGCTGCAGAGGTGGACAAGACACTCTCGGAGGCTGAAGAAGTTGCCCTGGGCCATTTCAGACTTCTCTCTGACAGGCTGCAAACCCTGCCTTCCTCCAGCTAGATCCTCACTCAGGCGTCCTTGGGAGCCAGGGCAGTGGGAGCCAGGACCTGTTGCCTACCTCGCTGGGGGTGGGACCAGGACCCCCATCCACTCTCTGACCCACACCTGAAGAAGACCAGCCACATCTGTAATCCTCAGCTCAGGAGGCTGAGGCAGGAGGATTGCAAGTTCAAGGCCAGCCTCAGTATCTTAGCAAGACCCCGTCTCAAAATAAAAAGAAAAAAAAACTGTTGGGGATGTGGCTCGGTGGTCTAGTGCCCCTGGGAGGGGAGAAGGAGAAGGAGGAGGAGGAGGAGGAGACCAACGAGAAGAGGCAGCCTAGAGGCAGGGGCACCCAGGGCCTGGAGCCCAACAGGTGGAGGTTTGGTTCCCATGCCACCGGCTGTGGAGTCCAGGAGGAGACACTCAGCCTCTGGGCCTCACTTGCTTCATCTGAAAAGAGAATGGAACCATCCCAGGGGTCCTAAGGAAGGATCAGGTGAGAACTTTTGTAGGATAAACCAGCCCTGGGATCAGGACTAATCCCTAAGGATGTTCAGAGCATTGGGCAGAAGGTTCTAGAGTCCAGAGTCTTCTAAGATAGTTCTTGTCCCAAAGAAGCTCTCTTCCAGGCAGGGCTGTGGAGAGGACAAAATCAGGACCATTTGGTGTGACAGACCATCTTTTTTGTTTTTTGGGGGGTACTGGGGATGGAACCCAGGGATGCTCTACCACTGAATGACATCCCCAGCCCTTTTTATTTTTAAAAATATTTTTCAGCTGTCGATGGACCTTTATTTTATTTATTTATATGTGGTGCTGAGACTCAAACCCAGTGCCTCACACATGGGAGGCAAGCGCTCTGCCACTGAGCCCCAGCCCCAGCCCCAGCCCTTATTTTTTATTTTGAGACAGGGTCTTGCTAAGTTGCTGAGGCTGGCCTCGAACTTGCAATCCTCCTGCCACAGCCTCCTAAATTGCAGGGATTACTGGTGTGTGCCACTGAACCCAGCTGAAATTCAAATTTAACTGAGTACTTTGTATTTTCATTTGTTAAGTCTGGCAACTGAAATACATACTACACAAGAATAAAGCTAGAAGTGAAATTTTACGGTACACATTGCAAGTAGACTGGAAGCCCAGACTGAGTAATGGAGTGGGTACTCTGGCAGGCTCCCTGGAGGAGGCAGCAGTCATAGCTAAGCCTCCTGGCTGGTTAGGCATTTTGTAAGGAGGAGACTCACCGGGGAGGGGGTTTAAAACCTCCCAGTCATGACTATACGACCCTCTCCCACCCCGACAGAGCCAGTGTCCCAGCTGCAGGCTGACTTCACCTTGCAGGACAGAGGGTCAGGCCCTAGGGTGGCGATGTCCCACCCGTCACCTGCAGCCTGGTTGGACAGGGCGGGCACCTCCCCAGGCGGCAGACGCTGCTCCACAGGCGGCCTGCCAACTTCTCCTTCCTGGCATCCCGGATGTTGGGCTGGTTCTAGTGCCAGGCTGTAGGCAGTGCAGTGCTCAGAGCAGCACCTTTGACTCGTGCCCCCAGGTGAGGGGAGGTGGCACTTCTGGGTGGGGCCGGGATCCTGCTAGAGTGTCCAGAAGGAGGGGGTGGGAAGCAGAGCAGGAAGGGCCCAGGAGGCAGCCATGTAAAGGGGGCCCACACCCACTGCCCCTGCTGCCACAGGTGAGCTGCCCCTGGGCCCCACCCTCGTGTCGGCCACAGCCCCATCTCCATCGCAGCTGTTGCCTCTGGGTGCTGGCTGGATAAGGTGTTCAATACAGGGAGAGGAGAGCTGGCGGCCACCCTGTGGACAGCTGGGCCCTGCATCGGGGCAGTGGGCAGTGGGCTTGTAGGGCAGAGCTGTTGCCAAGGCCAGAAAGGCTGTGCCAACAGGCATGACTCCAAGGCAGGCGTGAAGGGCCTGCTGTGGGAGGAGGGTCTGCCCAGCCTCGAGCGTCCCTGACGCGACACTGACCGGCACACCCAGCCACCCTGCAAGGGAGGCAGCTGACCTCTGGCTGGGGCACTTTCTTCTGTTCCTCGTGACTCAGATGATGCCTCCCAGGGACCAGGGTGAGCCAGGAGTTTCTGCCCCCCGTGGGAATCACATGGGTCAGTCTCTCTCTCGCAGGTGGTGAAGGAACAGGACTGCGCCTCCTGGGGTCCCCTCTCCAGGACCATCCCTTCATTGACAGTGAAGTGGCACGGGCCTTGTGCCCAGGCCCACGGCAAGCCTTCAGTGGTGGCTGCTCCTCCTCCTTGAGCTGGGAGGCGGCCTCTCCTCGGGGCCTCTTCCTGGCAAGGCTGTCCTGTTCAGAGGCCAGATCATGGGGTATAGACGGGCTCCACTGACCACCCTCTTGGCATTCAGCCCACTTGGTTAGGTGGGTGAGTAAGCTTCCTGCCTCTCCTCATGCCCAGGGCTCTGAAGCAAGCACTGGGCGCCATGAAACTCCCAGAGGCCTCCTGAGGGGTGACTGACAGGTGAGCTCTCCTGACCTGAACCCTCAGCTCCTTTGTCATGAAGGAGGTAACAGAGACACAGGAGGAGAGTCCCCTGCCCTGCCGCCTGCAGGGGAGCCCACCACTGGAATGAAGAAGCCCTGGGGGGGGGGGGATGCAGGGACAAAGGACAGACAGCAAGAACACGGACCAGACCAGGCTTCGGAATGGTACTGATTTGTGGGAACAGAGGCACCTTCTCCTGCCTCCTCCGCATCACAATAGTACTGATTTGTGGGAACAGAGGCACCTTCTCCTGCCTCCTCCGCATCACAAAGCAAAAGAAGAAAGGAAGGGAGGGAACCCAGGGAAGACGGAACCCAGGGAAGACGGGGTTCATTTGTTTGCTGGTTTGTTTTTGTGGTTCTGGGGATTGAACCCAGGGGCACTCTATACTGAGCTACATCCCCAGGCATTTTCTCTTATAAAAAATACTTAAATTTTTTTTTTTCATTCTCTATTTGCCGATGGACAGCTTGCCTTTATTTTACTTATCTTTACGTGGTGCTGAGGGTTGAACCCAGCGCCTCACAGGTGCTGGGCAAGCGCTCTGCCACTGAGCTGCGGCCCCTGCCCATTTTTATTTTGAGACAGGGCCTTGCTAAATTGCCCAGACTGTCCTTGAACTTGAAATATTCCTGCCTCAATCTCCCGAGTGGCTGATGTTACAGGCACGTGCCACCATGCCTGGGGGAAACTATTTACTATCTAAGCAAATGCTTTGCCACGGAGGTACATCCCAGGCTGCTTTTAACTATTCACACGGATCCCACAACAGCCTGTTAAACATGAACAATAAGGTTTATTAAAAAACAAAAACAGGTGGGCATGATGGTGCATCCTGTTATCCCAGTCCCTCCTGAGGCTCAGGCCCCAGTCTGGGTGACAGAACCTCAGCAACTTAGCATAAGACCCTGTCTCAAAATGAAAAAATAAAAAGTGCTGGTATGTAGCTCAGTTGTAAAGTGTCCCTGGGTACAATTCTCAGTTCAATAAAAGAAAAAAAAAAAAGAAGAAGAAGAAGAAAGAAAATGAAAGGCTCTTAGGGTGTCAGGGCCTTCAGCATTTTAGGGGTCCATGGGAAGGACATCTGTGTGGACCCCTGTGCTCACTTCCCAGCAGGTGGTCACCATCCATCCAAGTGGTCACCCAAATGTGGGGAGGAGGCGGAAGACCACTGGTGACAGGCCAGTTCCTCCCCACCCCTGCCCCCCTCTGCCCTGTGGCAGTCCCCTGGCTCACCTCTCTCTGGCCTGCTCACTAGGTACAAGGGCCCTCACCATCCTCACCTGCCACTAGCAAAGGGTGTAATTCTCTCTGGGAGGCAGCACGTGGCCCCCGGAGACGCCCCTCGGTTCCCACGGTCCCCACCCCGGAGCTCTCCTGCTCCCCGTCTCAGAGGCTCTGAACATTTTTTTGGTGTGGGTCGGAGGACGCGGGGAAGAGGCCAGAACTGAGTTGACCTCGGCCCCTGCCTGCCTCCCTGGGAGCCTGGGCTGTCTGCACACCTCCTAGGGACCTGGAAGCGCGCGGCCCCTCGGCCCAGCCCGGGAAGGGTGAGGAAGAGGGGGTCTCGACCCGAGGAGGAGGAGCGACGGGGAGGGGTCCCGGGCTGTGGCTGCTTTTTGCTTTTATTCGGTCGCGCGGCTGGGCACCGACCCCACCCCGCACGCGGCGGCGCGCGCTGTCCCCGCGCTGCGGCCGGGCCGGGTGCGGCGCGGGGGGGGGGGAGGGCGCGGGGCGGGGCCAGCAGCGTCCGGCGGGCGTCCTGGAGGAGGGCCCGGGAGGCCGGGGGCGGGCCCTCTTCCTCGGCACTGCGTCGCCTCCGACCCCCGGGGACGCACGGTCGCGCTGCACTCCTCGGCCGACCCGCGCGCCGCCACCTGCCGCCGCCGCTCGCCGGGGCGGCACTTTGCCCTCGGTCCCCGGCGGCGCGGCCACGCCCCTCGGCCGGGCGGGGCGGGACCCGGCTGGTTCCTGGCGTTCCGCGGCGCGGCGGCGGCGGCGACATGGAGAGCGGGGCCTACGGCGCGGCCAAGGCGGGCGGCTCCTTCGACCTGCGGCGCTTCCTGGCGCAGCCGCAGGTGGTGGTGCGCGCCCTGAGCATGGTGAGCGGGAGCGGGCGGGCGTCCCGCGACCCCCGCCCGGGAGCGCGACAGGTGGCGGCGCCCGGCGTCCCGGGCCTGCGGCGCGCGCGGGGCTGGCGTCCAGGGGCCAGCCGTGCCCTCCAGGCCCCCGCCCGCCGTCCCCTGGGGTCCCGGGCCCGCCGTCCCCGCACCCCTTGCCCCCGTTGCCGCGGCGCGGTGCCGGGGAGGCGCCGCGGGGAGCAGGCCTGTCGCCCTGCTGGCAGTGGGAGGGTCTTGGGGCAGCTCCAGAACAGGTGGCCGCGCGCGCGACTCCCAGCTTGGGAGTTCACCGGAGGGGACTTTCTGGAGCCACATGGGGGCAGGGAGGGGGCTGCCTGGTGCCCCGAAACAGTTTCCTCCCCACCCAGGAGCCGGCCCGAGTCCGCTGCCCTCCCCAAGACCCGGGGACTCAAATGTGCGCCCTCCCCGTGGGCCGGGCAGGCCCTGTAGTTAAGGGGGGGGTCCTCGCCTATGGAACCCGAAGGTGGGGGGGCCCCCGCCTGACTGTGAGGTCTGAGTGGTGCTGCGCTGGGAAGTGCCCAAGGGGCAGATGCTCTGCGGGTCGGGATGGCAGTGCCAGGAGGCCTGTGGGCACTCTGCTCCCAGCACCCGGAGATCCGCCTCCGTCTCCAGCTGGGATAGGGCTGTGACGTCTAGCCCCAGACGCCTATTAAGAGCTCCCTGAGAGGACCTGCAGGGCTGGGCAGGCCAGGGCTGGGCCATAGGGGTCTCAGGGAGCCAGGTGCCCACTGACTGACCCACATTGTCCTGAGGTGGGGTGGGCATGGGCAGTGGCATTGAAGATTGAGAAGGAGATGGGGTGATGTGGGCTATTCCCACTGGACTGGAGTCCGTCTGGCAGATCCAGCTGGTCCTTCCCCATGCTGCCCAATTTCTCCAGAGCACAGGGCTGTGTCCCAGGCCTGTGGGTCACACCACCTGGAGCACCTGGTGCAGGCAGGGCACACTTTGGGGTGGGAGACCAGAGGGCCCTGGGAGGGGAGGGACCAGAATGCTGAAAGGCCAAGACCAGAAGTCCTTGTAGGGAGACGCTGGCCCACTAGGGAGTTGAGTCTGGACCAGGGAAGAGTTAGAGGGGCCAGGGCTACTGCTGGAGGGGGGCTTAGGGAGGTGGGATCCCCAGGCATTCTGGCGTGGCTTTCCAGAGGTGGGGAGCCCAGGCAAGTTGGCCCAGTGGGGGTACAAGATGATGAGGGGAGGGGTTATGACTCTGTGGAAGTTTTGTTTAAGACTCATTCACAGCGGGGTGGGTGGATTGCCCTTCAGCTTCATTTCAGACTGTTTGAGATGACCCTGTAGGCAGGCAGCTGGGCTGGGCACAGGTGTTCCCCAGTCCAGGAGTCCCTGGGCAGGGCTGGGGATGCTAGCCTCAGGGGTCAGCTGTAGTGGGAGAGGCATGTGTTCACACACCCTGCCTGGGTCTCGGTTCTCTGGGTCTCAGAAGGGGTCCCCACTGGCTGTGCCCCCAGAGGGGCTCATTCGGGGCCACCCACCGGATGGCCTCTTTCTCTCCTAGGTCTTCGCCTTGATCGTGTTCTCCTGCATCTTCGGCGAGGGCTACAGCAACACCCCCGAGTCCCCCCAGCTGTACTGTGTGTTCAATCACAACGAGGACGCCTGCCGCTACGGCTGCGCCGTCGGTGTGCTGGCCTTCCTGGCCTCCGCCTTCTTCTTCGTGGTTGATGTCTATTTTCCCCAGATCAGCAACGCCACTGACCGCAAGTACCTGGTCATTGGCGACCTGCTCTTCTCAGGTATCCATCTGTAGGAGTGAGACACCGTGGTCCTAGGGCTTTAGGATTAAGGGACTTGGGAGGACTGGGCACAGTGGCCTCTGCCTGGAATCCCAGCGACGAGGGGATGAGGCAGGGTGGCAAGTTTGAGGCCGTGAGCTTCAATTTAGCAAAATCTTATCTCAAAATAAAAGGACTGGAGACAGCTCAGTGGTAGAGCACCCCAGGGTTCAATCCCCAGCACCAAAGAGAGAGACTGGGGAGGGAAAGAGTAGCTCAGGGCACCTAACCCCCCCTGAGCAAGCAGGCTTTGCCTGTGTCCTGTGACCCCTGACCTGCACAGAAGGCTTCCTGACTGCTGAATCCTGTGGGTGGTGGGGTCCAAGGCGGGACTCGGGCACCAGCCCTCGGTCCTCTTAGCCCTGCCCCAGCTCCTGGGCTCACAGGCCCTGAAGCTTTGGGAGATTCCTGCCTCGGCCTCCCCCTCCCAGCTCCCTGGAAAGCCCCTGCCACTCCCTGGAGCTCACCCTCCGGTCCCTTCCCTAGCTCTCTGGACCTTCCTGTGGTTTGTTGGTTTCTGCTTCCTGACCAACCAGTGGGCAGCCACCAAGCCGGAGGATGTGTTGGTGGGGGCGGACTCGGCTCGGGCAGCCATCACCTTCAGCTTCTTCTCCATCTTCTCCTGGGTAGGTAGCTGGGCAGCGGGCGGGTCTTGGTCCTCAGTGAAGACTGAGGGGGATCAGGGCCCCCTGTCCTGCCTAAACCTCAGGTCTCCCTGCAGGGCGCACTGGCTTCCCTGGCCTACCAGCGCTACAAGGCCGGAGTGGACGCCTTCATCCAGAACTATGTGGACCCCACCCCAGACCCCAACACGGCCTATGCCTCCTACCCCAGCGCATCAGTGGATAACTACCAGCAGCCTCCCTTCACTCAGAGTGCAGAGACCACTGAGGGCTACCAGCCGCCGGCCGTGTACTGAGTGGCCGCAGGGAGGGCGCCCGGGGCCTCCCCCTGCCCTGGACTTTTCCTGCGGGCTGCCTCCTGGAGCTGTGGTTCCTCCTCTGGCCCATACCTGCTGCCGCTGATGACCAGAGGGCCGGCCTTCCCATGCCTGCCTGTGCTGGCAGAGCACCCAAGTGCCTGTGCCCAAAGGGCTTTGCAGCCACGCACCCCACGGGCATTTTTTAGGACAGGGTTTTTAGTTAGATGTTTTCTCATTGCTTATTTTTTTTTTTGGCGATGCTGGGGCTTGAACCCAGGGCCTTGCTCTTGCTAGACAAGTGCCCGACCACTGAGCTATACCCCAGCCCTCAATGCTTTTAATGACTTGCTAACCCTGCTGGAGTCGCCAGAAGCAGGAAGGTGTGGATGATGTGCCCTGTTGATAAGGGCCCAGCATCCCCCCATCCTGAAGGAGCCCAGCCCAGCCCAGGGCTGTAGTAGCCAGTTATTTGGGTTTTCTGCCAAAGACGGGTTGGGAGTCCTTATATCTGTGTTTGGTGCTGGCTCAGGCTCCCTGCCTCCTCACTCAGGTCTGCCACTCTGGTCCCTTGCCTGGCCTCAGGCTGGGCCAAGCTCACTGCTGAACCCTCGGGGTCACCACTGTGCCAACCTCTGGGCTGGCTCCCTCCCTGACAGCCGTGGGGTGGGGCTGCTGCCACCCCAGGCATGACTGGTAGCACTTCCTGCTGGCCCCTACCAGGGCAGCAGGGAGGGACTTTGCCTGATAACACCCAGCTTTATGTAAATATCCTGCAACTTCGGTTTAAGAGTATGGGGAGGGCAGGGGCACCCCACAATATTCGAATGTACTAAAAAAGCCTTGGGAGAAGATGCCCTTGCCCTGAGGTTGTGAGTCTGGATTGGAGATGGAATAAATGTTTTTCTTTCAGTTTCTACTGTCCTTGGTTGGATCTCAGCCTTGGGAAGAATCCCAGTGTGGCACCTGCCCTGGGGGCCTGGGCTCCTGGGCTTGCATTTTGAGTGAGGCCTGGCAGTGACTCCTGCATGCCTAGCGACACACCCCCCCTCTGCACACTGCCTCCCCAGCACCCAAAATAGCACCTGTGCTCAGCTTGTAAACAAGACAGGTTTTTCTGGACTGCCTTGCCAGTGCTGGGGGTTACCTGGGAGCTGCCCCTTTCCTCCCCTACTCCATAGTGAGGGCTGCCCCAGAAGGGTGATGGACTAGGGCCTCCACTTTCCCACAGGTGAGGGCTGAGCCTCTGGACTCCCCTGGGGAGGGAGCAGGCCCATCTCTGGCAGGAGACACACAACGCCTGGCTTCCCTTTTTGGGCTGTTAACAGAAGTCAGAAATGGGCCCTGAGAGTTTCAAAATCTCAAGCACAAACCAACAGGGCCCCACTAACAGGGTTTGAGCCACAAGTATCATGAGCACCCTCATGGGTGGGGCAAAGCAAAGTCCCCTGACACTAGGGACTTGGGAAGAGGTGTGTGGCCCAGACCTACAAGAACATTCCAGCTCCAGTGGACCCTGGCCTCCAAAGGAGCCACCCACAGCCTGCTCTCCAGGGCAGCTGAGCCATCTTCTTGGCTCCTGAACTATCAAGTGTCATGTCTTACAAATAAAACCTGGCCTCTCAGCCCCAGCACATCACGCTTCTCCAATCTGGGACCCAGGCTCCTTCACCCATTTTTGTCCTGAAACCGGCCAGCCAGCCAAGCAGGCACAGGATTAGGACACACTCCACGGTCAGAGGTAAGCAGTACAGACCGTTGGGGACTCCCCTCCCTGTCATGTGACAGCTGTCTCCATAACCCTGGGGGCCCAGGCCGGAGATGACTTCAGCCACTGGTGACTTTTTTTTGGCTGCGCTGGGTAAAGCATCAGGGCCTTGTGCACTCCACCACTGAGCCACACCCAGCCCCCAACTAGTGGGTCTTAATGGTATTTATTTACACTATGGTGAAAAAATGCATGGCCCCCTCCCTCCCTCTCTACGAAACAAGCCCCTGGGGTCTGAGCCCCAGCTGGCTCTTGCCACCCATGTGAAAGATGATGTCATTCTGCAAAACATAGGAAGGGCTTTCAGCCCAAAGTGCAGCAGTGGTCAGCAGGTGGTCCTCAGGAGCAGCCCCGGGCTTTGCGGGGATGGGCGGAAGTGTGGTGCACACTTTCCAAGGAGAACAGAAACCCGCGGTGACGGCACCAAGGAGGAACCCAGCCCGCAGCACCCATGTCACAACAGCATGCCACTCTGCCCTCAGCTGCAGCAGCCAGACCCCAAACCACCAGACACGCCGGCTCCAGCCCAGGGCAGACCTTCCCAGCAGCCGGGAGAACCGAGAAAGGCCCCAGGGAGGGAAGATGTGACAGCAGACCAGGCACAGGAAGGACTCCTGTCACATGGCAAGCCCCACAGGCAGACCCTCCTGCCCTCCCCAGGCTCCTCAGAAGGCCACACAGCGTGCAGGGGCAGCAGCAGGGCCG
Organism: Marmota monax; assembly: GCF_021218885.2. Lineage (NCBI taxonomy): Eukaryota > Metazoa > Chordata > Mammalia > Rodentia > Sciuridae > Marmota > Marmota monax. Next base: position 897,845 of record NW_026694757.1, read on the forward strand.
GGGGCAGGTCCTGGGCCTCAGTTGGTGGGGCTGCAGTGCAGGACCTGCTGCGGGGCAAAGAGCTTCCGGACAGCGGCAGCTTCCCCAGCCCTCCCCAGTGCGGGGCAGTTCTCCTTGTTGTCCTGCCCTGCAGGCTGCACGGAGGACTTCTTGAAGTAGCAGAGGCGACACACGGAGTGGTACTTGTCTGCTCCTCCGATCACCTCGACCTGGCAGCAGGGACCAGAGAGGCATGAGAGGAGGGGCTGGGACAGGGAGGGGGCGGTCCCACGCCCTCCCCGCCCCGCAGCAGAGGGCGGGCGCTACCTCCTTCTCCAGGCCCAGCCTCTTGGTGTAGGCGGCTTCCCGGAAGCACTCCATGCACACAGCGGTCAGCTTCACCACGCTCTCGGCCAGGGGCACCAGGTTCAGGATGGCACCAAACGCCTGCGACACGCGGGACGGGAAGTGCTCAGCCACCTGCCAGGTGCGCGTCGAGGCTCCACCCTTTGACCCGCAGCACTGGGGCCAGGGACGTTCGCCCGGACCTCACTTCCCCCGAGTGCCACACCCCGCGGACCCTCTGCCCACGCAGGTGTCTGCGGCAGCAGATAGCACCCCGGCTGGGCAGACCTGCTCTGTGCCCTGTGCCCGCTGAGGCCCTCTCCCTCCTCGTCCCACCCGAGACCGCACCTTCCTCTGGAAAGTCCCGTCCAGCGCGGCCACGATCACGGTCTTGCCGGCGTTGGCCATGGTCTCACAGAACTCCACGATGTCAGGGAACTGGAGGGACACGGAGAGTGAGCTCGGGCCAAGCAGGGCCGCCTCAGCCAGCACTCT